>NC_142869.1:156946973-157262368 GCF_051225735.1 Oryctolagus cuniculus
ACTGGAGACTCCTATTCCTTTACTTTAAAATATCTAATGAATCTCATGGGAAGCGGTGATTGTAGAAAGCTACTTTCTTATAGAGAGATGTAGCAATGTAAACAAATTATTTTTTAAGAAATCTTTTATTTAATAAATATAAATTTTATAGGTATAGCTTTTGGAATATAGCGGTTCTTCCCCCCATACCTGCCCTTCCACCCCCACTCCCATCCCATTCTTCATTAAGATTCATTTTAAAAAAGATTCATTTTAATTATCTTTATATACAGAAGATCAACTCTATACTTAGTGAAGATTTCAACAATTTGCACCCACGCAGACACACAAAGTATAAAGTACTGTTTGAAGACAAGTTTTACCATTAATTTGCATAGTACAACTCATTAAGGACAGAGATCCCACATGGGAAGCAAGTGCACAGTGACTCCTGTCATTGATTTAACAATTGACACTCTTGTTTATGACGTCAGTGATCACCCGAGGCTCTTGTCATGAGCTGTCAAGGCTATGGAAGCCTTTTGAGTCTACAAACTCTGACACTATTTAAACAGGGCCATAATCAAAGTGGAAGTTATCTCCTCCCTTCAGAGCAAGGTACCTCCTTCTCTGATGGCCCCTTTTTTCCACTGGGATCTCACTCACAGAGATCTTTCATGCAGACCATTTTTTGCCACAGTGCTTTGGTCTTCCATGCCTGAAATGCTCTCATGGGCTTTTTAACCAGATCTGAATGCCTTTTAAGGGCTGATTCTGTGGTCAGAGTGCTGGTAAACAAAATATTTTAACAACCATGATGTATAGTCTTTCAGAATTTTGATTCATATGATTCTCCTTTTAAAACATAAGGAATACCTGACATAATGAATAGATACATAGATAGATAGATGATAAATAGCTCAGTCTAAACCCTTGGTTATTTTTAGAATTTTAATATTAATTTTAATATTACATGTCTCATTCTGCTAAGAATCAGCTCCCAAATGCCATAGAACCTATGAAAACCTGGAGTAAATACATATAATTAATTACTCAATTTAAGGACAGATGTAGCCATCACTGACTGTCAGGGTAAGAAGAATAATCTAAATTTGATATTTCATGGCTTGCAAGTTCTAGTGATGAATAGGTTCATTTTTTTTTTTGACAGCCAGAGTTAGACAGTGAGAGAGAGAGAAAGGAGGTTCAGTGTTTATACAGATTGAACATGCATCTAAAAAACACATAGCTATTGCTTAATGTTGTTCTTTTCCTTTGGTGTGTACATGTTTTGAGTCTCCAATGAGAAATCGACTCCTTGAAGGCAGAGACCCATTGTATTGGGAGTTGTACGGGTTTGGTGTCCTCCCTTATCTTTCAGCTCAATGACTTCCAGTTCTGCAGAGGTGCTTCTAACTTCTCATTAACAAAGTCATAGTGTTTCACATTTCGATTTTCATTTAATCTCACTTATCTACTCCCATTTTATAGATCTGGACACTGAGGCACAGAGTAACTAAGTATCTCATTACACAGATAGTGGAACTAGGATTCGAATGCAGGTGGCTTGGTTCCAGTTTTATATTCTGTCAGTCTTCTACCTTAACTAAAAAGCATTCAGGTTATTATTGAAAAAATTTTTCTTTCTCAGGTTTCAATATTATTTCAAATAAATTCCAAAATTGAAGGCAAATTATCTTTTTTTAAAAAAAATAGTAACAGAGAGAGAGAGAGAGAATCCTATCTTGTTGTTCATTCTCCAAATACCTCACAGCAGGGGATGGGCCAGGCCACAGTCAGGAGCCAGGAATTCACACAAGGTCTTCTCTATGAGTGGCAGAGACAGAACTACCTCAACCATCATCTATTACTGCTTCTCAGGGTGTGCATTCACAGGAATTGGGAGCAGAGCTGGGACTGAAACCCAAGCCCTCTGATATGGAATGCCAATGTCCCAAGCAGCAGCTTAACCACTAGGCTAACCAGATTATCTTTAAAACAAAGGCCAACATTTAAATTAAGTAAACCTTGAATTAATGGCTGTCATATCTTGAAACTTCTGTTGACCCACTCTATGAAAGCATGGTAGTGGTGGATGCTTGGACTAGGAATTAAGATGGTTAAGACTCTAGCATCAGCTTGCCTGGGTTTTACTGCCCAGCTCCGGCCCCTGACTTCAGCTTCTGATGCAGTCAGACCTTGAGAGGCAGAAGTGATGCCTCTTGTATTTGGGTCCTTATTGCCCTTGTAAGAGATTTGGATTGACTGGCCTGGCCACAGTCCCAGCTGTTGTGGATATGTGGGGAGTAAACCAGTGGATGTGTGCTCTCAGTCTGTCCTTCTGTGTCTGTCCGCCTTTATAATACATAGATAATTTTTTAAAGTGCAGTAGAGGAAGGGTGAAGCTGACAACAGAGTGAGCCGACAAAGACAAGAGAAGCTCAGGGCAGCTCCCCATAGCAAATAGATCCATAGGCCAGACAGCTACTACCCCAAGAGATGTGGTTCATATTCTTTCAGTGAAACGTGGCAGCAGGGGTCCAAGAAGCAGCAAATTGACTTGAGGTGAGTTGCCTCCTACATTGGACAGTCTGGAATGAATGACATTTGCTGATTTGGTGGAACAGGCAGGTGAGAATTACTTAAAGAATTAGTCCAGTTCTAGCAGGACCTGACCCTAGAATAGGACTAGAGAAATAATAGGAGAGTTTCACATGAAAAAAAAAACAACAAAAACAAAAAGCCACTAGCCCTGGAAAAAACGGGAACTTCACAGTTAGTTATAAATAATACCACTTACATAAATAAAATAAAAATCAGGCTTCCTAAATAGCATGGAAAAAGAGGGGAACTTCTCTAAATATGTCTTGGAACCACTACAATCATAAAAGCCATCATTATCTCTTTCTCACTGTTTCCTTTGGTTTTGTTTTCTAATTTTTAAAAAGTGTTTTACAGAAAATCAATAGCTTTTACAGTATTACATTTGGGATATTAAAAATTACAGTTGGAATATTACATTTAATTTTGGTTTACTCATTACTAAACATGTATAAATTGGATGGAGTTCAGAGAAAAGCAAGGAAAAACATTAACAGAATGAAAGGACTGATTTATTAGTGAGGATGAAAGGAATGAGATATGTCCAAAAGGAGAGAAGATCATGACAACAGCTCACAAACATCTGAAAGGTGCAAACTCTTTTTTTTTTAATCTTTATAACATCAAGTATATCTTGTCACAGTGATTTGTTTTAGAAAGAATGTCACTACTTGATGTGTTTATGGAGACAATGGAAAGAACCAATGTAATGAACCTTATTGGACACTTCTTTGGTTCAGTTTGAAAGGACTAGAGAAATTTGAAGTAAAATGTTGATTATTTATATTATTTCTATCACAGAGATTTCTTCAACCCTAGGAAAGGGAGCATCTATGACAATGGTGACTAGAAGCTTTGCAAAGAATAGAAGGATTGATAGCTTTACAGTAAACCTGCCATGTTTGACTTATATCTACTTCATTTTGCTACCCCAGAAGTAAGAGTACTGTGGCAAAAGGATGATTATTTAGAAGCAAAGAATGGCAGCTGCTTATATTTTTGTATTTTGGTTTCCTTGTTGGCTTCTATCCATTCTTTGGCAGGAAACATACCACGGAGGCTTAAATACATCGAGATTAAATTATTTTCTAGCAATGATCCCTTTCTTAGTATGGCTTTCTAGTGAGAAGGGTGCAAGTTCCTTTCTTGGATCTGTCAGTTGCCTCTTAGAATGGGAATAATAACAACTCAGTTCCTTCTCTATGAGGATTAAATGTTGCATGTGTGTCAAATTTACCAGCACATAGCAGCTGTTTAGTTCATATTAACTCTCACCGGTTCCCCACCCCTATCCTCTGTCCATTCCATTCAATTCTATACAAGTCCCTGGTGGTGCGAAGTTATTATACTTACCTAGAGAAGCAAAAAAAAAAAAAAAAAAAAAAACCATAGCAAAAACATTTTAAAAGATTTTAAATTTTGTATAAGCCAAACAAAACACATATATAGACCATACACATGGAAACTTCATAAAGTTAGTAGAAAATGGAATGAAAAATAAATTTATTTTCTTTCAAAAAATTTTTAAAATTGATGCCCAGGTTGTTTTTTTATTTTCATAAAATGGATTATCCATGACCTTTTTGAAGACTCCTCAAAGTTATCTTAAATGATTCTTTCCATCAAGAGTTTTGGAAAACTCAGAAAGAAAGTACAGACACTGAATACAATGTCTCAATGTTTAAAGACAAACAAACAAAGAACAGTGCAGTTGGGCAGCTCCTTCCAAAGAGTAGTGATGAGGAAGGGCTGCACTGCTTCGTGGCAGTTGTCCTCTCTAAGGGGCAGCTGGCCAGTGCTCCAGCTACTGTGATGCGATGACAAGATGTTTTTGTACTATTAACCTGTGCTTCTTTCCTCCTTTTTCCTGCCACCGCTGTTTGCCTTGCACATAGGGAGCATCTAGTATTTTCTGTTCTGTCACAGCACGTGAAGTTGTCATACAATGCAAGTAAGAAAATAAAATCTAGGGTGGGCGTGTAGTGGCTTGGGATGCCCATATGTAGGTACCTGGGGTTGAGTCTCAGCTCTGCTCCAGGTTCAAGCCTCCTGCTATGTGCACCCTGAGAGGCACAGATGATGGCTCAAATGGCTTTATTACTGGGGTCCCTTCCACCCATATGGGGAAATCCTGATGGAGTTCCCAGCTCCTGCCTTAGCCTGCCTCTGCTCTGACTGTTGTAGGCATTTGGGAAGTGAACCTGTGGTTGGGATCATTCTCCCTCTTCTCTCCCTCTCTCTCAAGTTTCTAGAAACTAATCTGTTACAATGAGCACTAAGATATTGCAGTTTTCTGGATTGCTGAACAGAAGGAGAAAGCAAGAGAGAAAGAGAGCTGAGTGTGCTGGGACATGTCCCTGAGAAGCACCCTTGAAACCCAGAGCCTCTGTCAGCAGAGGCACAAGAGTTTGGGAGCCCAGAGAAGCCCTCGCCTTCACTCTTCTGAATGCAGCTCTGTAGGTAGGCAAGTTGAGCCAGCAACTGGTGAAAGCAGGAGAAATGACACCATGGAATACCAGAGAATTAGCATCCCAGGCAACCCCATCAAGTGTCCTATGGCCCCATCACTAAATGTGAACGCATCTAGAAGTTCCCTGTCCTCTGACTTCCTGAAGGAATCTGGGTTTAACTAGAAATTAAATTTCTTTTCAGAGAATGTTATATTTTTACATATATCAAGTTTGTGGTTTGTGAAACCTGCACCCTACCATATTACACAAGTTTTGTTCTCGTTGTTATTGTATGGGCAGTAACTTCACGCTGTAATGTGGGAGTAGAGGGAGATTGAAAGACTGCATGATCAGAAAGTTGTGCTTCAAGAACATTTGAATATGAGTCTTAAATGTGGTGAAAAGATAGGTATTCAGACAGGTGGACAGGGCTGTCAAGATGCTGAAGCCTGCACATAAGCAATGGACAGGAGCACTTTGCAAAGGAAACATGACAGAGGATTTGAGCTTCAGTGACGAAGGGTGAATGGTGCCCTCAATAAACATTCAGAGAAACAAGAAGGGCTGGCTTTGTGGATAAGGTGAATATATTCACTGGACAAATTTAGTTTTTGAGGGACAGGTGTGTGCTATGTATAGAAAAGCTATCATGCAACTAATTGAAATCTGAAGGGAACGGCTGAGACTGGGATGTGGATGTGGGTGGCATTGGTACAAAAGTAATAACCCAGTTAGTGAAGATAGATGAACTATCCAAGGAGGGAGTAGAGAAAATGCTTCCAAGGAGAGGATGCTGGGAGAGCCCTGTAGTTTTGAGGTGAGAATGAGCATGTAACAGAAAACAAAGAGACAGGAGAAGAAAACCAAGCAGGACTGTGCCTTGGAAGCCCAGTGTGCACGGTGTTTCAGAAAGGAGTGGAGTCAAGCACTGAAGAGAAGCAGTGGTTGGGGAAGATGGTGGGGAAGAGCTGACCCACTGGCCCAGTCTGACAGGAGTAGAGACTGAGGGATGAACCATTTCCTGGGAACCTGAGGGCAGAAGCCAGATTGCAAGGTGAAGAAGGGAGTGAGGCTGTGGGTGTTAATAGCTGTAGATATACCCATGTGTGCTCTTTCTAAGAAGTTTGGCAGTGAATGAAGTAGAGAATGATGGTTGGAGTAAGATGAAGCCAAGGTCGTCAGGAAGCATCCAACTTACTGTTGACCTACATGTTCTAATGTGTATGTATAATAAATTTTGAGGATGGGCAGGATTATTGTCTGAAGATACTATCATAATGCTGTCCAGAGTGGAATGTTTCTGGTACCTTCTTCCAAACAACACCAGAGTAGTTTTTTTGTGTTTTTTTTTTTAAGTGTGTTTGTACCTTTAAGGCATTAATTATTAAAGTAATTATGTCTCTCCTCCTTTCTCTCAATGAATGAACTTTTAAAAATAAAATGAATAACTCATCTCTTAGTGACTCTTCAAACAAGGACCTTTCCTAACATTTAATTATCTCTAAACTAACTTGATTTGTTTTCACAGAAAAAGATTATATGCTGTGATTATTTAAAATCACTTTCAAGAAATACCCAGCTGTAAGGAATCTGCACTTGGGCAAATTGCATAAAGGTGTGTGATGATTTTTAAACTGATTCACTGTGCTTTCTTAGGAGAGATCATCATACTCCGGGAGAAACACACGTGTTCAGCAGGTGCCTGTTTTATATATTGTTTAAGAGTGAGTGGCTTCCTCAGCTTGCTCAATGTAGTGCTGTGTTCTTCAAGTAAACCTGAAGATTTAGCAGCAGTTTGCTTATCATCTAAGAGGGAAAAGTTATTCCATGCAGAGGGAACAATGTACGAAGTTTCCAGTTGCTGAAATTTTGAAATCTTTATACATTGGCTAATAAAGTACCACTGTCCCCTGCAAAACCAAATTATATTGGAATCTGTTTCCTTGGATGGAATTCAAGATATTTGTTTGAAGTCTACTTTTCACAAAATATTATATGACCTGTATACAAATACATGATTCATTTTAGGGTAAACATAGTAAAAATTTGTCCTATCTGAGAAAGACACCACCATGAAAACTGCTCTCCAATTTCACCTGTAAGGGATGTTAGTTCTTACCCAAAATTCCAGCTTGGGTAATATTAAAGTTGGCAAGTACTGTTGTTAGCCCAAATAGATTTGTACTATTTTAATAAATCTCAGTAAAATTGCTAAGCCCTATATCCTCCATAAACAGGAGAAAGGCTATATTACTAGGTCCATGAGGAAAGTAAAACACACAACTGTTGAATCTCTGTCCAGAGGTCACACATCTAGCTTAAGGCAAGGCTGAATATTATTGTCAGTAAACTCTAAATAAAATAATATTAGATACACATTGAACATATTCAAGTCTCACAACTTTTTTTTTTTTTTTTTTGACAGGCAGAGTGGATAGTGAGAGAGAGAGACAGAAAGGTCTTCCTTTTGCCGTTGGTTCACCCTCCAATGGCCGCTGCGGCCGGCGCACCGCGCTGATCCCAAAGGCAGGAGCCAGGTACTTCTCCTGGTCTCCCATGGGGTGCAGGGCCCAAGCACTTGGGCCATCCTCCACTGCACTCATGGGCCACAGCAGAGAGCTGGCCTGGAAGAGGGGCAACCGGGACAGAATCCGGCGCCCCCACCGGGACTAGAACAGGTGTGCCGGCGCCGCAAGGTGGAGGATTAGCCTAGTGAGCCGCGGCGCCGGCTAAAGTCTCACAACTCTTCATATGATTTTGAACCAGATATTCCTGGAAAAGCTGCTATATGGAGATTCAAAAACCGCATATATTCCAACATAAACATGAGAGCTATTTGGGATGCTGTTTATGTCTCAATCAGCTGCGTCACACATGCTTACTTTCCCTTGCAGACTCTTGTGCCATGGACTGATGCAAAGAATTAAATCTTTCTATTATTTTAAACAATAAGTATCAACAAAATCACTACAGAAGATACAATAAAATTAGAGTATGTCGACCGACCTCCATTAAACACTCAAATGGGAGAGGTGTTTTTTTTTTTTTGGTTTGTTTGTTTTAGTGATGTTATATTTCCTGAAACAAAAATTCATAAGAATAGGAGGGGAATTCAAAAAGTTCATGGGAAAATGGAATTAAAAGATAATGA
Source organism: Oryctolagus cuniculus (assembly GCF_051225735.1). Lineage (NCBI taxonomy): Eukaryota > Metazoa > Chordata > Mammalia > Lagomorpha > Leporidae > Oryctolagus > Oryctolagus cuniculus. The sequence goes on from NC_142869.1 coordinate 156,955,155, forward strand.
GCATTTTCCATGAACATTTGAAGCCCGCTTATAATGCCAAAAAGTTTAGGTTGACTATGTTAAAGTATGGCTTACTTCATTAAAATCATACCAGCTCTTAGGAAATTTAAAAGAACCCAGTGAATAATAAGAGTGAAGTGGCAGTTTGGTGACCAATCTTCTTTCCTTCCCTGCCTCCCCCATTCTCCTGCCTGCCTTTCTCTTTATCTTCTCCCTCCTATCTCCTTTACTTTACTCCTTTGGTGATTTTTTTTGTGGCTACTGTCATTATATCTCTAAGGCTGAGATCCCTCCCCACCTTTTTAAAAAAAAAAAAAAGATTTATTTATTTGCAAGGCATAGAGAGAGAGAGAGAGAATATTTCATCCACTGGTTCACTCCCCAAATAACCACAATGGCTAGGGCTGCCAGGAACCTGGAACTCCATTCACATTTCCCACCTTTGTAGCAGTGGCTCAAGTTCTTGGGTCATCTTCTGCCTACTTTCTGGGAGCGTTAGCAGGGAGTTTGATCAGAGGTGGAGCAGCTGGGACTCGAACCAGCACCGCTATGAGGTGGCAGCATTGCAGGTGGCAGCTTCATCTGCTGTGCCATAATAACATTCCTTGAGACTTGTTGGCTTCTGTTTCAACTGAAGTTCAGTATAACTGGAAAGAACTCACCACAGAGGACCACCCAGGGGTGGGATTGTAAATTCCAGGGTGAGGCTGCCAGCCTTGGGTGTGAAGTCCAGCTCCCTCCATGCTGTTGGTATTACCCTGGGTAAGTTATTTTGCCTCATCTCCAAGACAAGGATAGCAGCACCTATGTCACTGTATTACTGCGAGTATTGGAGCATTGATCACACAGTGTATGTAGCCTGAGGGCCTTTGTGCCCTGGTCCAAGGAAGGTGGTGCCATATACTAGTTTCCTCCTTTATTCTTATTCCCTTTTATACTAGCATTTTTTTCCTTCAGAGAATTATTCCTTTTTATTATCCTAAGGTCCACCTTTTGTCCTTTCAAAGAAAAAAAATTCATTTAGCTTTCTACAAAGCCTTACAAAAATGCAATAATCTGCCAAGAAATTGTAATTATAAATAGCTGGATAATCCATAGTAATTATGTGCCATGGAACCCACAAGCTTCTCCCCGCTTGCCAAGTGCTTATTTAGACTCTCTGGGCCTAGAAATTGTTTGGCTTAATAGTGAACCAGTCAATTCTTTCTCTTAAGATTTCTAGCATTTCCTGTTTCCATTCAGCTTAGAACGTCTTCCTCTTTTATCAGTTGTCAGCAAGAAGTAAAGTGGCACATGGTTATGAAAAATTTTAGATTTAATAATAGTTGCTTGAACATCTTTAAAACTTTTAAAAGCTAGAGTTGTGACAGTTGTCAACTCAGAGGTATTTATTTAATATTAAGTTGGACACAGATTTGAGAGCACAGTAGGCTCTTACCTGCTAATGCACACCCTGGGAGGCAGCAGGTGAGCTCAGGTACTTGGCTCCCTGCCCCCACATGGCAGACCTGGTTGAAGTTCCTGTATCCTAGCTTCACCCTGGTCCAGCTTCAGTTGTTGACGGCATCCGAGGAGTGAACCAGTGGATGGAAGATATCTCTGTCTGCTTCTCAAATAATTAATTTATGAAAGAACTTGCCTTTAAAGTCTTTCTGAGGGAAACCAGGGATTTCTTTCTCCATGTTCCATCATAGACCTGACAGATAAAGCAACACAGAAAGCAGCAGTGTTGGTGAATAAGAGCTCAGGAAACTGCCTGAGCAAGTTTTTAAATGATATCAATACCCTGGCTATTTGTAGGGGTTAAATGTAAACAGAACATAATTGATATTAGTTTTCCAGATATTCCAGTTTTCAGAATTTCAATTTTGCTTTCAAGCTGGTTAACAACATATATTTAGAAAAAGGCACAAAAATGACGAAATTTGGGCAACTGAGGAAGCCCTTATCTGTTGATTAAAGCTTCATGCAACTCACTTGGGGGAAAGACCAATTGCCTTCCATGCTTCCTTAAAAAGATTTGTTTTGTGTAACTCTTTTCTTCCAAGAGGAAGGAAGTAGAACCATAGTTACATCATTTGTTGGATATGAAAGTTTGGATTTAGTCATTTTTTCTAGTATTTAAGTGAATATCCAAGGAATAATATTTCTATTATTTATTTTTATGGTAAGAAGAATGTTTTCAGCCTACTGAAAAAACAGAGCAGGCCTACATTCCTGTGAACAGTTAAAATGTAAATGTAGTGGAGATTCTGGTCCAGTGTCGGATAAATGTGAAATAAGTAATATTGGGCTGGCGCCGCGGCTCACTAAGCTAATCCTATACCTGCGGCACTGGTACTCCTGGTTCTAGTCCTGGTTGGGGCACTGGGTTCTGTCCTGGTTGCTCCTCTTCCAGTCCAGCTCTCTGCTGTGGCCCGGGAAGGCAGTGGAGGATGGCCCATGTGTTTGGGCCCTGCACCCGCATGGGAGACCAGGAGGAAGCACCTGGCTCCTGGCTTCGGATCGGCGCAGCGCGCCAGCTGTAGCAGCCATCTGGGGGGTGAACCAATGGAAGGAAGACCTTTCTGTCTCTCTCACTGTCTAACTCTGCCTGTCAAAAAAAGAGAAAGAAGTAATATTATTATTTTCATTTAATCCTAAAGCTGGTGTTCATTTCAATGGTGACCCACTGAAAGTCATACAGTGCTTAACCTCTATTGTTTAACTTTTAAGCAGAGTCATATTTCCTCTTAATAAGTGTTACATTCTATTTCAGACATAAAACCAGTGGGTGGGTTTTCCATTTCTTCCAACTTTAACAATATTAAAGATAATCGCAACTATTTTCTACATTATACTTAGTACGCATAATAATCCTCTTAATCAAAAACCTGGCAAAGAAATGAGAGGAGTACTTTTAGGGGGTGAACAGAAAATCATTGCAAAATAGATACAGAAGTGCATTCAGTTTACATTAGTGGTCAATTAAGGGAATCATAGAATAAATTGGTTACATTTGCCCTATGAAACAGTTTAGTTTCTTTTTTTAAAATTTTTTAATTAATTTTTTTTTTGACAGGCAGAGTGGACAGTGAGAGAGAGAGAGAGAAAAAGGTCTTCCTTTGCCGTTGGTTCACCCTCCAATGGCCACCACGGCCGGCGCGCTGCAGCCGGCGCACCGCGCTGATCCGATGGCAGGAGCCAGGTGCTTCTCCTGGTCTCCCATGGGGTGCAGGGCCCAAGTACTTGGGCCATCCTCCACTGCACTCCCTGGCCACAGCAGAGAGCTGGTGTGGAAGAGGGGCAACCGGGACAGAATCCGGCGCCCCAACCGGGACTAGAACCTTGTGTGCTGGCGCCACAAGGCGGAGGATTAGCCTAGTGAGCCGCGGCGCCGGCCAATTTAGTTTCTTTAATTGCAAAGCGAATCTTGTTAAATCTAGAGAGGGAACAATATTGAATGTTTAATGAAATATACAGTGGAGAGCATAAAAAACTCATTATTGTTCTCCCTGGAATTGCTTAATGCCTGTCATTCAATGTGGAGGGAAAGATGTGCAAGGATTCTTTGATGAATGGATGTCACTCTATTCTGTGATTAAAGCGCACACTCTCTTGCAGCAGAACCTTTCAGAAACATATGCTGCCCATCATAAATGATGGCCAGTGGGAGCTGTGTGATTACAACAGGCACAATGGATCACCACCCTTGAGATGCAAAGCAGGATAAAAATTCTCTGTATCAACAGCCACATGTAGAATAGTACATGTCTCTAGAAGTTTTTAAGTCTTTGCTAGACCAAGATCTTTAATGTTTGCATGACTCAAACATCAGCCAGTGATGTGTATCTCCAGAGGGATGGCATAAGGTACAAAAACATTCTATTCCTTTATTCTTTAGTGAGTAGATATACACATTTCATAAATGATGGTGAAATAGCATAGGAAAATGTTCACTACAGGATTATTTTAAAATACTAATTTTTACTTCTAACAAGCTTAGGTTTTAAATCTAAATCCTTGTTAAGTAACAGGAGATTAAATAAATGGACAACATGCAAAGCTTGATACCTGTAATGACCCAGAATCAAACAAATTTTGTTATAAACAAAAATTAAGAATACAGTTTTAAGGTATGGAATCAATTTCCAAGAGGTAGTGGAGGTTTGGGTGGTACTTGGGTAGAGGATTACATACAACATGACTTCTTCCTTCTTTTCATTCCCCATCTTTACATTTGTGGTACAAAACTCATAAAGCAACTGCATTTGGTGAATGTGAGCAAACTGTGCACCTACTAAGGGTTCTTTTGAATGAATTGCCGCTGGTGACATGTGTCCAGTTATCACAGCCTTCAAATGAATTGTTTGGTCCACAGCATGCTGCTGATAGCTGAGATTCTGTGCTTGAACAATCCAGAAATCCCATTCTAGTGAGAAGAAAGGAAGAAATACTCCACTAAAATAGCAGTGGGCAGTAGTAATATGACATAGGGCATTTCAGGTGCTTCTCAAACAACTAACGGGTCACGCTGGCTGATGCATTAAAGTGTTGAGATTCAAATACAACAAACTGGATACAGCACTAAAAGTTATGGAATAAATATTTTACCATTGGTCAATCTTCCACAGAATCATTAAGAAAACAAACCAAGAAGAAAGACATTTAATTTAAATTTAGTTCTCTGGTTAAAACATTATTCCATATTCAAAATCTTACCTAGTGTGTTTTTGGATGGACAGGGAAACAAATTTGTTAAGTATTCAAATTTTTGTTCCTTCTTTTTCTTTCTTTTTTAAAGATTTAATTATTTATTTGAAAGTCAGAGGTATAGAAAGAGAAGGGGGAATGTAGGAAGGGAGGGAGGGAGGAAGGTGGAGAGCCAGAGAGAGAGAGAAAGAGAGAGAGAGAGGCTGATTCTATTTAATGGTTTACTCCCCAAATTGCTGCAACGGCCAGAGCTGGGCCACTCTGAAGCCAGGAGCCAAGAGCTTCTTTCCAGATCTCCCGTGTGGGTACAGGGGCCCAAGAACTTGCTTCATCTTCCACTGCTTTCCCAGGCACATTAGCAGGGAGCTGGATAGGAAGTGAAGCAGCCAGTACTTGAACCAGAATCATATGAGATGCCACAATGCCAGCCCCTGTTCCTTCTCTTTTCTTGATAAAATGCACTTCAAATATTTTCCTCAATACCTCAAATTACCTAAACATACTATGCATGAGAATTCATAGTAAGTTTATTTTTCATAAATTTAAAAGTTCTTAAAATGATATTTGAATGTTGTGAGTGAGACACTGGCACTAATCTTTTGTTTGGTTATTATAAAAGAGTCCTATGGCTTTATTTGGAATTCTTGATATTGTATGCCCCCACCAAAATGCTGTCCCTGGGTGATATGATGTCTTGATTCCCTGGTGCCTGGTTAATACCAGTATAACAGAATTCTTAGCAAATTTTCAAAACATAGGACATTATGGATACTTCCATAAAAGTTAACAAAATCAGAGATCAAATGTTTAAGTGCTTTGAAATTTATTGAAGAAACAAAATTGTTAGGGAGGCCCTAAGCAATGGAAGAAATATGTATCATGAAAAAAATTCTAAAATATTTTTATCTGAAAATCATTTTAAGTTTTAAAAGTCTGGTGACATTGGGTCATTCAAGCCATCAATTGCTGGATTTCTGACCAAATGCATCAAGATGGTTAAATTTGTCTTGTTTTTTTTTTCTAAATGAAGAAAGAAATAATTGACCAGTCCTCTGGTCAAAATCAAGAATATTTGTCTAACTTATATACTGGTGTTCTGGGTTATTTTGTTTCAAAGTATTCTACCTATGAGAGTGGTCTCTGTTGGTTCTTGGCTCACTGTAGCCTCAGCTGTAATCTGATCCAGCCTAGGCCTGCCCCCAAGCACACCTAGCCAGCTCCGGAACACATTAAATCATTCTCTGTATTCTAGGTACAACTTCCCAGGCACTTGGAAACAGTGATCAGCAGAACATGTATATTTCTCCTGTTCTTGTGGAGCTTACAATAACATGGCAATTTAGACATTAAGCAAACGTCCAAATAAATAATGCAGTAATTGCAGATTATGCTAAATGTTTTAAGGGACACAAACAGGCTGCTAAGATGGACAATGAGAGGGAGCACTATAGGTAGGCAGGATTGTGGGAGAACATCTCATGGTCAAAGGCATAGTTCAAATAAGAAGTAATTCATTTTGAGAAGAGCTAGGGCAGAGGCACCAAGATGGCAAAATAAGGAGGGAGCTTATTGCTTTAGTCCAGGGGAAGATAGTTTAAAAAATATGGAGAGACTGCAGTATCAGGGAAGAGTTAGGGAGAAAATGGCAGAGGAAATTCCACGCAAATCGGACACTATGGATATGTGGAGAGTGTGAACACACACAATTCAGGACCCCAGCAGCCAAGAGCCTCAGCACCAGCTTTGGAGAATGAGATGGTACCAGACTGCAGCAGCCCAAGCCACTGGTGATAAAGCTGCGGCAAAAACCTGGTGTGAGTCTGGCTTGGAGCCTTGTAGGGGACAGTATACCTGCCAACCTAGAGGAGAAAAAGGGAGCACGTTTCTTTCTCTCTGACCACCTGATACTGGTTTCCTGTAACTAGCTGAGTGAGGGCGGGTGCCATTTTGTACATACATAACAGCTGTGATGGCTGTTTCCATGCTCCCAGCAACCAGTCATGGGGAGACACCAGAGTCTGGCTGGGAGAATTGACAGGGGGGTTGGGGTGAGTGCTTATGACTGTGGAAGACTTGTGTGCTGGGGCTATGAAAACACTGGCTGTGTATGAGGGCACAGGGTGTGGCTGGATCTTTGGGCAGTCACTGTGGGTGGCTCCACATGTTTTGGGCTCCCTAATTCCCTGGCGAGGGTCATTGCTGCAGGATATTTGATCACTCGGAGGACTGCCTGGATCCTTTATGTGATCCTTGTGACAGTGCAGGTGACTATTGTACCCTCTGAGGCTAGTGCCCAGGCATTAGTCTCCTTGGAGGAGAGGGGATGAGTATGGGAATATATCAACAGAGCAGAACAAACTTCTTCTCTGATAAAAAAAAAAAAATTACCATGCCCAATTTGGGAGTCATCTTGAACAGTCATTTCACCCTGGAGCACTGAACAGAGCTTTCTGGCCACACCCAGGACATACCTCCAGGTATTCACTGAAAGAGCAGACACTCCACTAATCCACAGAGGAACAGTCCAAAGATGAAAGCCATCACAAGGAAAAAAAAATAAACCAGCAGGTATATCCACAAATGCCTTAAAATATAGCAATTCAAGAAACAAGCATAAGGAAGATAACATCATGCCCCCAAAAGGACACAACACCACAATACTGGAATGTGAAAATGAAAATATTGAAGAAATGCCAGAAATGGAATTCAAAAAATTGATTGTAGGATTACTTAGAAGTAATTAGAAGCAAATCCACAAACTAAAGAAATCCATACATGACATGAAAGAAATTTTTTTTCATAAATTTGACATTTTAAAGAGAAATCAAAACTAAATATTGGAAATTAAGAATTCAGTAGAACAAATAAAAATGTGATGGAAAACTTTAAAAATAGAATTAATAAGACAGAAGAAACAATATTTGAGTTAGAAGACAAATCTCAGGAAATTTTATAGTCAGACCAAAAAAAAAAAAAAAAAAAAAAAAGAAGAAGAAGAAGAAATGAGAAAAATAAAAAAAAGTGTTGGAGTTCTAAGGGATACTATCAAACCACTCAGCATATGGGTCTTAGGAATTCCTGAAGGTGTGGAAAGAGAGAATGGATTAGAAGGCCTTTTTAGGGGAGAGTGATCCAACATGGGAAGCGAGATACTCAGCAGACTCATAGAATGGCGGATGTCCTAAACAGCACTCTGGCCTCAGAATCAGCCCTAAAGGCATTCCAATCTGGCTGAAAAGCCCATGAGAGTATTTCAGGCATGGAAAGCCAAGACACTCTGGAAAAAAAAAAAAAAAAAAAAAAACTAAATGAAAGATCTCTGTGAGTGAGATCCCAGTGGAAAGAACAGGTCTTCAAAGAAGGAGGTACCTTTCTCTGAAGGGAGGAGAGAACCTCCACTTTGACTATGACCTTGTCTAAACAAGATAAGAGTCGGAGAACTCAAGGGGCTTCCATAGCCTTGGAAACTCATGACTGGAGCATAGGGAGATTACTGATGCCATAGACAGGTGTGTCAATTGGTAAAGTCAACAACAGGAGTCACTGTGCACTTACTCCTCATGTAGGATCTCTGTCCTTAATGTGCTGTACATTGAGGCTTAATGCTATAACGAGTACTCAAACAGTATATTTCACTTTGTGTTTCTATGGGGGTGCAAACTGTTGAAATCTTTACTTAATGTATACTAAACTGATCTTCTGTTAAAAAAAAAAAAAGAAGAAATTAGCAATTCCCAACTTGACTCTCGCTGGGATTAAACATGACAATAGGTCTGATCTAATTTCATCATCATTTAAAAAATCATCTATTATTTTTAACTTTATGTTTCTGTGTGGGAGCAAACTGTTGAAATCTTTACTTAATGTATGCTAAACTGATCTTCTGTATATAAAGAGAATCGAAAATGAATCTTGATGTGAATGGAAGGGGAGAGGGAATGGGAAAGGGGAGGGTTGCCGGTGGGAGGGACGTTATGGGGGGGAAGCCATTGTAATCCATAAGCCGTACTTTGGAAATTTATATTCATTAAATAAAAGTTAAAAAAAAAAGATTTAGATGACATCAGAGAAGGCAGATTAAATATTGAACCATTTGTTTGCAAACAATATTATGACAACTGACATCTAGAAATATAGCTCAGTAACATGACTATGAATATCTATGAATGTCTCTGTCCTGTATGAGTAGTCTTAGCACTAATATACATTGTTTTATTCCATCTGACATTAGGATGACACAGAACAGTAACACATGCAAATCAATATTTAAGAAATATCCTTGATGACCACATACCTAGAATGAGACACACTGATGAGGTTAAGTTGTGGAGGAAGTCATGGGATTTCTTGAACTTGGGTATTAAGTCAGTGTCTCAATTTGCCCCTAGGAAATAAATGTTATGGAAAATACAAAAAAAAGGCCTTTTTAGTGAAACAATTACAGAAAACTTCCCAAATTTGGAGAAAGAAAGGGAAGTTCAAGTACAAGAAGCACACAGAACTCCTAATAGACATGACCAGGGAAGATCTTCACCATGACACATGTTAGTCAAACTCTCCACGGTAAAACATAAAGAAAAGATTTTAAAATGGGCATGAGAGGAATACCAGATTTCTTTCAGAGGATCTGCGATTAGACTCACAGCAGACTTCTCATCAGAAACCCTACAGGCTAGAAGAGAATGGAGAGATATATTTCAAGCCTTAAGAGAAAAAGCTGTCAACCCAGAATACTGTATCCTGCAAAGCTCTCATTTATGAATGAAGGTGAAATAAATATCTTCCACAACAAACAGAAATTGAAAGAATTTGTCACCACTTGTCCAGCCTTATAAAAGATGCTTAAGGATGTGCTACACACAGAAACACAGAAATATGGTCATCACTGTGAAAGAAGATGAAGACCGACAATCTCCCAGAAAAGGTACAGAGGAAGTCCAAAGGAAACAATAGGAATATTGATGGAAAAATGGCAAAGCCAAGTCATTACTTATCAATAGTCACCTTGAATATAAATGGCCTCAACTCCCCAGTTTAAAGATACAGACTGGCTGAATAGAAAGGGGAAAACAAAACCCATTTATTTGCTGCCTACAAGAAACACATCTCACCAACAAAGATACATGTAGACTGAAAGTGAAAGGATGGAAAAAGATATTCCATGCTAATAGAAACCAAAAGAAAGCTGGTGTAGCCATCCTAATATCAGACAAAATAGACTTTAACACAAAAACTGTTAAAAGAGACAAAGGGACACTGTGCAATGACTAAGGGATTGATTCAACAAGAATATGTGACTATAATAAATGTATACACACCTAATTACAGGGCACTCAGTTCTTTAAAAGAAATGTTGATGAATCTAAAGGGAGACATAGACTCCCATGAATAGTAGTGGGGAACTTCAGTACCCTACTTTCAGCAATGGAAAGATCGACCAGACAGAATCAGCAAGGAAACAACAGATAATCAACTCAATAGACAAAATGGACCTAATGAGTATCTACAGAAGTTCTCATCCTACAGTTGCAGAATATACATTCTTCTCACCAGTGCATGGAACTTTCTCTAGGATAGACCACAGGCCAGGCCATAAAGCAAGTCTCAGGATATTCAAAGGAATTGAATTCGTACTGTACATCTTCTCTGATCACAATGGGATGAAGCTGGAGACCAAGAACTCAAGAATCTCTAGATCATATGTACACACATGGAGACAGAACAGCGTGCTCCTGAATGAACCGTGCATCACAGCAGAAGCCAGAAGAGAAACCAAGAAATTGTTGAGTGACAGGTTTTTTTTTCCATACTTATTATAGAGTTAATCTTCTGTGTATAAATTAATTAAAAATATATCTTAGTAAAAATAAAATGGGAATTGGAGAGGGAGGAGGAAAAAGGGTGGGAGTGGGGGTGGGAGAGTGGGTATGGTGGAAAAGAATCACTATCACTGTGTTCCTGAAGTTGTATTTGTTAAATGCGTGAAGTTTGTCTACCTTAAATAAAAGGTTTCTGGGGGAAAAAGAATTAAGTAAAAACTACATAGAGGAAAAAAGAAAGAAAGAAAGGCTAGGGCAAGGAAATTCTAGCCATAGGAAACTGTTCCAAGGTCGATGGCAAGAAAGAGCTTAACGCTCTTTAAGAAGAACTGAAACATCAGTATGGGGAGCAAGATCAAACAAGGAAGGTGATGCATGAAAAGAATGAACAGGTAGGGAGGGGTCCTATCATGCACACATCACAGACCACGGCAGGAAGATGATACTTTATGATCATTGCACCCGAAGATCTTTCAGCCTCATCATATCCAAAATTAAACCTGTGATCTTGTCTGTATCCATCAAGTCAGTCAAGAGCGTGAAGCACTCTGAGTCTTTTCATGAGAGTTAATTTAGTGGAGACACTTGCTTACACAGGTGAGAGAGGAGCTGACGCATAAAACACAATAGCGAGGCAATCTACCATTACAAAGTCTCTACCGCCCTGGAGGGACAAAGCAGCAAGCTGGCTTAGGCTCTGATGTCTTCTTACCCTATTTATAATGTTAACCTAAAGTCTAAAAACAAAGACTTTATTATTGTATTTGACATATTGAATAACCTGATTCTATGTACTTCTTGATAGGATACAATGAGGAAGTACAGAGTGCCATTCAACTAAATGCAATGCTTAGATATTGGTTGGATTGTAATTCAAACAAACAAATGATTAAATAACATGTATAAACAATAAGAGGGATTTTAACATTTGATATTTACTGAGGTTAAGGAATTATTAGTTTTTCTAAATTGGATGATAGTATTTTCATTATATTAAAAGCATATCTTGTATGGGGGTGGATTTTGCTGTACCAGTTAAGATGCTCCTTACAATGTCTGCATTCCACATTAGGATTGCATGAGTTGGAAACTAAACGTGACTCCTAATTCCAGGTTGCTGCTAATGTAGACCCTTGTAGGCAGCAGTGACTGCTCAAATGGCTGGGTCCCTGACACCCATTTCAGAGACCTGGATTGCATTTCTGGCCTTGTCCAGTTCGGCTGTTGTAGGTATTTGGGAAGTTAACTAGAAGATTGGAGGTTTCTCTCTCTCTCTCTCTCTCTCTCTCTCTCTCTCTATCCCTCTGCATTTAAAGTACATAAAATAAATTCATGTTAAAGTGATCTCTGTTAGGAATTTGGAAAACATTATGTTGAGTGAAAGAAGCCAATCCCAAAGGGACAAATACCACATGTTCTCCTTGATAGGTGACAACTAACTGAGCACCAAAAAGGAAACCTGTTAAAGTGAAATGAACACTATGAAAAACGGTGACTTGATCAGCCCTCACCCTGACTGTTGATGAGCAGCTTAATATGTTATCCCTCTTAGTATTTTTTTTGTTTGTTCTACTTAATACTTTTGCTTGAATACTGTAATCAATACACAATTCTTCTTAAGTGCTGAAACTTAACTGAAAAGTGATTGCTGTTAAATATAAGAGTGGGAATAAGAGAGGGAAGAGATGTGCAATTCGGGACATGCTCAAGCTAACTTACCTCAAACAGTAGAGTTAGAAACATACCAGGGGATTCGAATTCAATCCCATCGAGGTGGCATGTACCAATGCCATCTCACTAGTCCCAGTGATCAATTTCTGTTCACAATTGATCATAATGATAGGACTAAGAACCAAAGGGATCACATAAACAAGAATAGTGTCTGCAAATACTAGCTGATAGAATCAAAAAGGGAGAGAATGATCCAACATGGGAAGTGAGATACACAGCAGACCCATAGAATGGCAAATGTCCTAACAGCACTCTGGCCTCATAATCAGCCCTTAAGGCATTCGGATCTGGCTGAAATGCCCATGAGAGTATTTCAGGCATGGAAAGCCAAGACACTCTGGGGGAAAAAAAAACCTAAATGAAAGATCTCCACGAGTGAGATCCCAGTGGAAAGAATGGGTCATCAAAGAAGGAGGTACCTTTCTCTGAAGGAAGGAGAGAACTTCCACTTTGACCATGGCCTTGTCTAAAAATAATCAGAGTCAGTGAACTCAGGGGGCTTCCATAGCCTTGGCAGCTCATGACAAGAGCCTAGGGTGATTACTGAGGCCATAAACAAGAGTGTCAATTTGTTAAGTCAACAACAGGAGTCACTGTGCACTTACTCCTCATGTAGGATCTCTGTCCTTAGTGTGCTGTGCATTGAGATTTAATGCTATAACTAGTACTCAAACAGTATTTTACACTTTATGTTTCTGAGTGGGAACAAACTGTTGAAATCTTTACTTAATGTATGCTAAACTGATCTTCTGTATATAAAGAGAATCGAAAATGAATCTTGATGTGAATGGAAGGGGAGAAGGAGTGGATAAGGGGAGGGTTGCGAGTTGGAGAGACGTTATGGGGGGGAAGCCAGTGTAATCCATATTCTGTATTTTGGAAATTTATATTCATTAAATAAAAGTTAAAAAAAATTCATGTTTAAAAATTTGAAATGTGGCCAGCGCCACGGCTCAATAGGCTAATCCTCTGCCTTGCAGCGCTGGCACACCGGGTTCTAGTCCTGGTCGGGGCACCAGATTCTGTCCCGGTTGCCCCTCTTCCAGTCCAGCTCTCTGCTGTGGCCCGGGAGTGCAGAGGAGGATGGCCCAAGTCCTTGGGCCCTGCACCCCATGGGAGACCAGGAGAAGCACCTGGCTCCTGGCTTCGGATTGGCGCGGTGCACCAGCTGCAGTGCACCAGCCGCAGTGGCCATTGGAGGGTGAACCAATGGTAAAGGAAGACCTTTCTCTCTCTCTCTTTCTCTCTCTCTCTCTCTCACTGTCTACTCTGCCTGTCAAAAAAAATTTGAAATGTTTGTCTTTTAGAAATACTTGTTGGAGTAGTTATAGATTAAATAACATGACATATGGAAATAGCTTTCCAATAATCCAGTGAGATTAATTCAGGGGGCAGGAGTAAAGATAAAATTAGATTGGCAGTGTGTTGATCATTGTTGGGTTGGACGTTCAACATACAGTTAAACTATGTTTGTTTTGTTTGAACTTTTCTACAAGAAAAATATTAAAATTAGATAAATTTGTGGGACTGAATGCTACTTCCTAGAAAGAGCTTGTTGAGGACAAAAGATAGGAGAACCTAAGCCAGGCACTGTGGTACGGCAGGTTAAGCGGCTGCTTGGAATGATCACATCCATATTGAAGTGATGGTTCATGTCCTGGCTACTCCACTTCCAATTCAATGTCTGCATCCCATTTGGAAGATGCGAATGAAGTTCTGGGATCATGGCTTTGGCCTGGCCCAGCACAGCTCTTGTGGGCATTTGTGGAATGACCAGCAGATGAAAGATATCTCTCTTCCCTAACCCCACAGTCTTTCATGTTCATGAAAAAATAAATATATAACATTTAAAAATAGGTCTTTTGAAATTAAGCATTGACCCTAACTTTTAGAAGTAGAGAAAGAGAGGGAGCAAAAAAGTGGCATGAAAAGTAGGACCAAAGACAAAGAGAAAATCAGGAGAGTGTGGCAAGGGAAAAAATAGGAAGATCTTTTTTTCTTTTATACTGGATATTTTGAAGTCAGAATGAAAATGTCTAGAAAAATCAATGATGCATTGTTAGACAACAGAATTTAGCCATGATGACTTTCACCTCATTAAAAAAAATAAAGAACTTATAAATAGATGACTTTTGATACCTCTATAATTTTTGGAGAATAAGAAGTCCTAGCCATACTCTTATTCTATTTGTTTGAGATTTTTTCCAAGTGTGTTGTATTTATTGTCTTTTTTATCATATTAAATATGCATTCATTTAATAAATATGTGTAAATATGGATTTATTAATTCTATAGATATAAACACTTGTTCAACCAGCAAGCATGTATTGAGTGACTTCTAAGAATCAGGTCCTAGTATAGACACTAAGAAATAACAGTGAACAAAAACCAGGTGGTAATAATAGAAGCTCTGCTTTTATGAAATTGGTATTTGGGTTGAAGAGACAGTCCTAAAAATGTGGACATGTATATATACAGGAGTGAATGGTAAGTGCTATGAATAAAAATGAAGCTAGATGAAAGGGTAGAGAATGATGAGGGATGTGATTCTAACAGCTGATCAGAGAAGCCTCTTCAGCGAGAGAACTTGTGCAGAGAACTGAATGAAGTGAGAGAGGGAGCCTTGCAGATGTATGCAAGTTGTGCATTCCCAGCAGAAGAAGAGCAAGTGCAAACAGCCTGAGGTCGGCACATGCTGTTGATTGGAGAACAGTGGGTAGAGGAGGTAATGTGGCTCCACAGAGAGAATGGGATGGAAAGTAGAGAGAGAAAGACAATGATATAGGTGCAGAGAGGTTGGGAAAAGGAGACAGATCATGAAAAACCTTGTAGACCATGCTAAATGCCATGTTTTATTGGTGGTGGGGTGGACAGAGCATTGAGTTGTTTTTGAGAACAAGTATGGCATGCTCTAACTCAGTTTTCAAAACATCTGTTCGGGGTGGACTTTTAGCCTAGTGGTTAAGATTCCAGCATCCCATGTTTGGAGGCCTGGGTTTGCATCCTTGCTCTGTTTCTGATCCTGTCTTCCTACTAATATAGACTTTAAGATGTAGCAAATGATGGCTCAAGTATTTGTGTCTCTGCCACCTGATTGAGATCCCAGCTCCAGGTTTCTACCTGACCCATCCACAGTCATCCACTTATTCTTAGTATTTGGGGAGTGAATTAGTAGATGAGAATATCTCTCTCTCTCTATCTCTCTCTCTCCCTCTCTCTCTCTGTTTCTCTCTGCCTCAAAATAAAAAAAAGATATGTCTAAGGATTTCAAACAGGAAAAAGGCCAAGATTTTCTCACTTTTAAGACTTGTGTTTTCCAGTTGCTAAACTGCCTCCAATCCCAAATATTGTTTTCAGTGACTAATTTTAATAATAATTTCAGAAAAGCTAGAGAGATAATATTTTGTTAGACCCAAGAAAACTAGAAAATAGGTCAATAACCAGGTGATATTTAAGAAATTTTTTTAGAACAGAAAAAGAAAATACTTTAAATTTACCCACATTTACTTCCTAATAAAACGGAAATATATAGCCTTTTCTGGCCATGAAAACTTTCTTTCTCCAATAATATAGTCTCTCAAACTCAAAAATGAAACCAGATCTGAATTGCTCTACAACATTTACAAACATCTACAAATCTGAAATATGAATGTGATGACAGGATTTTATTAAGTTTTGGTGAAGTCATGTGAGTTAAATTATGAATTAGTTTACAAAAGTCACACTCCTACAACTCAGATTTTCCCCATCTTCAAGTCATTTCTGAGTTTTAATGCCTGTCTAGCCAGCCTTGACTATTATAGTATTGTTCCTGTAGCCTATAAATATCAAGGTCAGTTGGAGGTAAGGGCCATGTGGTTACAGAGAATGAACAAAATAAAGCAATGAGGAAAATATTCCCACATCTCAGAGGAGAGGTACTTGGGGGAAAATATAAAAGAACCATTTGAGTCATGCTTTTTTCAACACTTGGGAATATAAGTCAAAATCCAAAATCTTCTAAATACATTGGGCACAGGGAAAAGATGATATTTTTAAAGTTTCAGAGTCTCAGATCTATAGGGAAATTCACACTGTAGTAAGCAAAGTATACTGTCAAACACTATTCTTCAGTCTACAATATAAGACATTGATTTAGTCATGTGAAGGAAGACTTCTTGTTGGGGTGACAACTGAGATGATTTTGAAGGACTAACAAGAGAGAAATCTGAGGGGAAGCATTCTTAGCCTAGCACACATCATAAATAAAGATGCAAAGCAATGCAGTGTGACAGAGAGACAAGAAGAACAAGTAGTTCAATGCTGCAGGTACACCCAACCCAACAATAACCACCTTGGTCCCTCTATGTGGTAGAAAGTTTGTGCTGAGTCTCATTCACTGTGTTGACAGAGAAAAACATTATTAACTATTGTCAGCAAAAGCTATAACTTAGTTTTCCATAACCAAACAATGTGGAAAATAAGTGGTTTACTTAAAAAAGGGTATCAGACAGGCTGGGCAAACTTTCATTTCTGTCAGCCTTCAAAATTATTGTGAGCAACTCCTTTGTTTAAAATACTCTTTTCTCTTTTTCATGGCAAATACCTTCATTTAGAGTTCATCTCTCTTAGAGTTTGTTCCTAACATTCCATTGAGAATCTGTCAAGGCCTCCTGGGATTACCTTTCCTTACCTGTCCATTTTAGTCCATTCCTGCTCTGCTGTAACAAAATACCTTGCACTGGTGATTGACGAACCATAGAAATAAATCTCTCACAGTTTTGGGAAGGCCAAGATCATGGATGGTGCCAGCAAATTTGGCGTCTGGTGAAGATCTGTTCCTGAGCCGGTGTTTCTTCACAGCCTCCTCACATGGTAGTAAAGAGGGGAGGCAGGTGCACTGTGTCCTGACATCCAGAAGAGATGGAAGGGCCAGGCAGCTTTCTCAAACCTTTTATAAGGTCTAGAGTCTCATTCGCAAGGGTGTAGCCCTCATGGTTAAACACTTTCCGAAGGCTCCACTTCCAAATGCCAACACAATGAGGACAAGTTTCAACATGAATTTTATTAGGACAAAAGCATTCAAATCCTGGCACCACTGTGGAGAACGCATACTCTTAATTGTAAGGCATTCTCTCACCAACTGAGACCTTCTTAATGGTTGAGAGCCTTTCATTTCTGAATATTGGGCACCTAGTGATTTGATGTGGTTGAATTTCTCAGTAGATGTTTGTGAAACAAAATGAATGAATGTGTTCTTTTTTTTTTTTTTTTTTTTTTTTGAACAGGCAGAGTTAGTGAGAGAGAGAGACAGAGAGAAAGGTCTTCCTTCCATTGGTTCACCCCCAAAATGGCCACTATGGACGGAGCTGCACCGATCCAAAGCCAGGAGCCAGGTGCTTCTCCTGGTCTCCCATGGGGTGCAGGGCCCAAGCACTTGGGCCATCCTCCACTGCCTTCCTGGGCCACAGTAGAGAGCTGGACTAGAAGAGGAGCAACCGGGACAGAATGCGGTACCCCAACTGGAACTAGAACCGGGAGCACCAGCACCACAGGCGGAGGATTAGCCTAGTGAGCCGCGGCACCAGCTGAATGTGTTCTCTTTCTAAAAACCATTCACACGTCTCTATTTTTCAAGTATAAAAATATGAAGGAAAACTCACAATAAATTCTTGTAACTCTGCCTCCCTTTTGATCAGACATGTGAATTGTATTTTTGATATATTTTTGAAGGCATATTTGAAAACATTTGTTGGGTGAAAACCTTAATTAGAGTTGTTATTTGAAAGGCTAGTTTTTTGCAAGGGAGACCTTTGGATGGAAACTCAGGGCTCTTTCTATAACTGTTGAATGCAGCAGCACAACTATGCCCAATCATGTTTTATACTTTCCATCATTCTCCAGACCGTTTTGGGGGTGGTGGAATGCCTGTGGCTTTCTGACTAGTGTGGCAAAACAGAATAGTTCTAATTCACTCAAATTTGGAGGGTTATTGGTTTCATGCCTCTGTGGTTCTTTTTCATTGAGTTTTGGGTCCAAACCTCTGGGAGGTATTTCAGTTTCAGACTTCAATCAAAATGTATTTTTAATTGGCAAGCTCATCACAGAAGTCTAGAAAGATGGTATAAAGGAAGGAAAAAACACTATTCCTGCTATTTTAAAAATTCAATTGATACACTTGTCTTCAGCATCACTTCCCCTGCTTAACAACAAAATGAGATTACATTTAGATTCAACACTTTAGTCAAATGTTTAATTCTTGTCTATATGGCAGCAAGAAAAATATTTTTAAAGGTTCATTTATTTACTTGAACAGCGATTAGAAGAGATCAAGGTGGGTGGGAGGAGAAAGAGATCTTCCAACTTCTGGTTCACTCCCAAGTGTCTGCAGCAGACATCCAGGTCTCCAGCATAGGTGGATAAGAAGTGGAGCAGCTCAGACTCAAATCAGCATTCATATGAGATGCTAGCATTGCAGGTGGCAGCTTAACCTACTATACCACAGCACTGGTCCCCCCAAAAATGCTTTCTCAACCCCTCAAGCATGAGGGGACTTCAAAGCATTAGAAGAAAAATAGAATAAAAAGAAAAGTTTACTGTGGCACACAAAAAAATTGGCATGTTTTTCAAAATATACATTTTCCATGAACTATGAAGATCTCTTGTATGATAAGTAGACCTTTATAAATGCATTGAAAATATTTTGTACAATGATCCCATTTCTAACATTATTTGAGTAAATCATAGAGCCAGAAGTAGAGCAGAATGAAATTGGAGGAGGGAAATTTTTAAGCTTCAACATTATAGATTTCCTGGATAAGATTGACCCTTTCCTGTGTGATCTCATTCTTTCACCATTTTCCCTCATCCCTTCTTACAAAGTGTGCATACGTGGTGTGTATGTGAGAGATGATGTCCCTGGGGTGGACCTGCTGCTTTGTGTAGATACTCTCAAATTCCTTGAGTACAGGCCCAGTATTTTCTTATTCTTTGTATTCTTTACAGAGCTTAATATTATGCATAAAATGCTTGATATATTATGCTCAAATTTGAGTGACTACAGCCAGACTTTGGTGAGAGGTTAAAGCAAAGTAGTATTTACTTAGGAATCAAGGAGTAGAAGAATGAAACTAAAGAGATTTGAGGAGAAGCCTTTTCTTCATGTTGGTAACTAAATACAAAACATATAGTTTAAGATAAATTAAAAAAAATGTTCATCTGTTCAACCTGGTGACAAAGAGTATACACATATCTAAATTAACAAAGTAGATAAGATTTTTATGTTTTCAGTAGAGAGAAACAGAGCGTTTCCCCCCTAACTTTCACAACTTGTTGCCAGCCCGAACCATGTATTTTCTGGGAAGTTGATCAAGTAAAATCATTCTGAGACACCAAAGTGCTTTCAAAACCTAGATCAAGTTTCCTTTTTGGGTCTGGGTCCTGACCAAGAGCCTATATAACTCTTAAGAGGGATTAATTTTTATTCTGTTCTTCTGATCTCGTTCATTTATCATTTAATAAGTTGACAAAGGGACTGAAATACGTAGAGACATGGAATTTTGGGTTACCCAAAAAGGCCTCCACTGACTCAAATTTGTGGTTTATATTTTAGCCATTGCTATGGTTAATTTCTATTTGTTTTTACAATGCATATGAACAAATGTTTGATAAAAAAAATTTAAAAGAGAAAGAACCAAAAATGAAATGTGAGAGCTGTTTGACTGGCCAACATTTATTAAAGATACCAAACTTAACGATGGAAAATGTGAACAATCTGGGTTACTTTAGTTGAAAAAATAAACCATTGATACTACCCTAATACCTTTAAGACTTGTTTGGTATATGTAAAAGTTTTTCTTTTTTGTATGTCAGAGTTCCTGTTGGGTCATTCCAACTAATGAAATCAAAACCACATTAATTCAATTGATTATTTAACTTCTTCTTCTCATGGGTCAGCTGAAAGTTTTAGCTATGACATCGTGTGTTCCTTGATTGTAAAGAGGGGTCCACAAGCAAATGAAGGGGAGGAGATCAAGGCAAGGGAAAGGTAGGGAAAATATGACTACCCTGGGTACCTACTGTGTGTTAGGTTTGATCAGGTACTTAACATACATTCCCTCACTCTAACTCTACTATGTAAGTAATTGTTACTAACTCTACTGAATAAATGAGGAACTTAAGAGTTAGATGTTCAATAACTTGCCCAAAGTTAGTGGTTAAGATTTAAACATTACTCTGATTTCTGCCAAATTTCTACTCTTTCATATTTCCTGTAAAACTGGAGTACATGTCTGATATAAAAATGCAATAATAAATTAGATATATTTTCTTATTTATGTACAATAAAATAAGAGTTAGAAATTAGCCTCTGTAGATTTCATTCATCTGTATAGACTTGGCCTATTTTAACATGGGTGAGCAAGCACTGACTACAGTAAAATTTTAGATAAAAAAGCAGTAAAAAAGTGTACATGACACTTCCTGAAAAATACTGATTTAAAACGATTTAATTGCTACAACCCAAACTATAAATTTATTTTACCAGTTTTCCAGGCCATTGAAGCAGAGCATATGTTTTCTCCACACAGCAAAACTGTAACTGATGATCATTCTAATTACCAGATGAACATTGCTTTGGGTTTTGTTTTTCTGTTCAGTCTGTCAAGCTTTCAACTTAGGATGTCATTGCTTATTTATAAATGTAATACAATGTGAGAACATGCATGCATTTGAATTTGTGTTTTGAGACTTTCTAATGTCTCATAAAGGAAAAGAAGTTTGTAAATTCATTACGAAGGAACTAAAATACTATGTTATATCCCTTTTATTCATTTTTCTACACATATCATGCTTTTCTTCCTTAATTCACCACAATGTACAAACTGCCATACTAATACCTCTCACTTATATTGATTAGTCTATTAACTCTTTCAAAGTGGAAGCTACAAAAATAAACATATGAGGCCCCAGATTAATTTAATAGACATAATAAAATACCATGGGTATCTGCAATATTAACCCAGGAAATCCTTGGGCAGAGTTGACAATTTGATTGTGGAAACACATAAGGTAACTTAAAAATATCTGTGGTTTAATTAATCTCTTTTTCTTTGGAGATGAGGGAGCACCTTTTATTTCTCAATAGCACATAAGAAACAAAGAAGTGCTCAATTTTTAATGATTGAAGGTTCGTCAATATAGTGAATGCTGGTAGTGCAAGATTTCATTCTTTAAAAGTCTGATCATTTTAGGTCAAAGGAGAAGTACATCTAACACACTTATGCTTGGCTATGGATATGAGGCAGTGCTTTAAGTGTTTGCTGTAGAGCCAAATGGCAACTCATGGACTAATCATTACTGAATTTGTCTCAAGGCCATTTCCATTCATCTCCACCTGATAATGACCATTAGGGGCATCAGGAGATTTGCACACATATCTATGAAATTCGAATGACTTCCAGACAGCCATGAATTTTGCAGAAAATACTTATCTTCAGCATAAAAAAAAACAAATAAACATAAGTTTATTTTTCTTTCAAAAACACCCTTCGCTTCTTACTCCTGGTGTCTTGATTTCTAACAAAATCTCCAGCTGAGTTGGAGTTTGTTCTGAATGTGTGTGCTCTTGAGCACACTGTAACTTGGCCTAGAAGTAGGGTTTTCTTGCGTCCAGGAAGTTTGGTTGTGTTGTTTGGCAGTGACTTTGGTGCCTTGAATATAGCACAGAAAGAGACTGTGTGGCTTCAGTTGCCACTTTCCTAGAAGGCAGGGTTGATGGTGTTTAGTGGGTCTGCTGGTTGGGTAGGCCAAAGTAAACCTTGTTGTAAGCAGCTCCTCGCCGTAGAATATGTTCTTCTGCCAAGCATGTCATTCAGTTTTCAGAAATAATGTAGCTGCTCTGGGATGTGGGGAGCAGAGAGGAATTTTGCTATTGGCTGCTGGGATAGTCCCGGTGAATAAGTTGGTGGGGAGAAGATTTCGGTGGAGCAGTCTGTTGCTAGGAGCTGGGAAGAATTCAAGCTTCAGTCTACTCAGTTGGCACCAGCTGTATGCAGTCTGTGCGGGCCCTGTGTGAAAGCTATCTGCAGACTGTTCTCAGTAAGCCAGCAGCCTCCATTGTACCTTCTGGCTGTCCCCAACCCTCAGGCACATGCTTAATCAGTAGCTTTTGAAAAAGAGCACGATTAATAAATCCATAAAATTCTCCTCTCTGATTAAAGCAGCAACCGTGCCGCAAAATCTATTAGAGCTTAGGTAGAGACCATTTTAGTGGAGAAAATAAATTATTAAAGGGCAGATTTTCAGGAAATGTAGGAAAACAGATTTGGCTGGGCTAGTCTTGTCTCCCAGCTGTGAGAATTAAATAAGAGTCTGGGGACATGTTAAATTTAGTGCAGGGCACAGTTAAAGGACAGCAGGGAAAAAATACAGAGACTGAAAGGCAGCCTCTCCACTCCTCCAAATGCACATTGATTTTCAAAGGCTTGCGAGTGCCTCTTCAGCTCCGCATGCTACTGGAGCCCGATGGAGAAGCATAGATGTGGCCGAATTTCCATCACGTTTAATTTTCTTTTTTTCTTCAGTTCTATTTTTTAAGTTTTTCTTTAAGTCTAGCTCATTAGAGCAAGAGTGGTTTAATGAGAAAGGGGATATAAAGGCAATCTGGAAAGTCAAAAATTCCATTTGGTTGGCATTAGTTTGAGCCTTGATTGAACTCACTTTACATTTTGTGTAAGTCTATTACAGTTTACGGGTATCAAATACATATTAGGTTAAATGTTTGCTTCTCCAGAATTGCACACTAGAATAATTTATTTTCAGGAGGCTGCCAGTTGATAGGATTTTGTTTTTATTTTAGATCTCCCTTTTACAAAGTTGTATTTTTCCCACTAAGAATGCCTAGTAAGTCCTGGCACTGTTCAACAAGAATTCCTAAAGCAATTTTTTAAAGTAATAAAAAAAACACTAGTGCATTGATTCTCATTTTAAAATTTCTTGCTTTTTGTTCCTTTATGTTTTTATTCTATGAATGTTGATTGATCATAAAGAATGTAAGAGATCACATGAAATAGTGCTGGGAATGCAAAAATAGTAACAGCACCACTGATACTTTTACTATGACAACTGTTATAAATAATAGCAAATTACTAGGCCAGCACCACGGCTCACTAGGCTAATCCTCTGCCTGCGGCACTGGCACCCCGGGTTCTAGTCCCCGTCGGGGCACTGGGTTCTGTCCCGGTTGCTCCTCTTCCAGTCTAGCTCTCTGCTGTGGCCCGGGAGTGCAGT
This sequence comes from Oryctolagus cuniculus, assembly GCF_051225735.1. NCBI lineage: Eukaryota > Metazoa > Chordata > Mammalia > Lagomorpha > Leporidae > Oryctolagus > Oryctolagus cuniculus. The sequence goes on from NC_142869.1 coordinate 156,978,665, forward strand.
GGAGGATGGCCCAGGTCCTTGGGCCCTGCACCCACATGGGAGACCAGGAAAAGTACCTGGCTCCTGGCTTCGGATCAGCGCAGTGTACCGGATGCAGCGCGCCGGCCGCAGCGGCCATTTCTCTCTGTCTCTCTCTTTCTCACTGTCCATTCTGCCTGTCAAAAAAATAAATAAATAAATAAAATAGCAAATAACTTACAAAGGGTATACTACTTACCAGACACTGTTCTAAAACTTCACAGAAAGTCAGTTAGTCTTCACAACAACCATGTGGAGTAGGTGCTATTACTATGCTCACTTTTACAGCTGACAAAATTAAGGCACAGATGCATTAAATAATAAAGTCACAGAGCTAGCAGTTGGCAGAGTCAGGATTTAATGGGCACAAGGAGAAAAGGGAGGGCCAGGGAGAGACTGAGATGGGGAAGAACAGAAGAAAAAGAAGAGAGAGTTGTAGAAACTGCACTTTGAAAATTTATATTTACTAAATAAAAAATAAATAAATAAAAGAAATAGAGGTAGAAGAATGCTTGGAAAAATGATGAAGTACCTAGAGAATGGGAAGCCACAGCTACTGGGAGGACACAAAGGAGGCTAATTTTGATCATTGAGTGGGGTTTGGATGTGCAGAAATGGGGATGGAACACCAGAAGCTGCAGGAGTGGGAAGCAAGCTGCCTAAATTGCCTTGTCTATGTAGTGTACAAAGCTGATTAGAGGTGCTGAGGCCAGACTAAAAGATTGGGCCAAATTGTAAATACTCTAAAGGTCAAGCTAGGGAGGACCAGCATTGGTGGCACAGTGAGTTAAACTGCCACTCGCAACACTGGCATCACATTTCAGAGTATCAGTTCAAGTCCCAGCTGCCCTGCTTCCCATACAGCTCCCTGCCAATGTAACTGGGAAGCAGCAGAAGATGACCCAAGCACTTGGACTCCCACTACCCTTAAGAGAGACCCAGATGGAGTTGCTGGCTTCTGGTTTCAGCCTGGCCCAGACTGGCTGTTGTGGCCTTTTAGGAAGTGAACCAGCAGACAAAAGCTTCCTCTCCCTCTGCTGCCCCCCCTCTACTCTATCTGTCTCTCTCCATGTGTCACTCTGACTTCCAAATAAATACATAAATATTTTTAAAAATAAAGAAATGAAAAAATGGTCAGGCTAGGAAGTGTGGCTTTTGTTTAATGCCAAAGGGAAGCCACTGGCTTTTTTTTTTTTCTTTTTTAATATTGAGGAGATCTGTTCAGAAATGCATTTCAAAGTTTAAGTCTAATAACGGAATATGGTTAAATCATGATAAAGATGGACATAATGTATTTAGGAAAAATTATAATAATAAAAAAGTCAGAAAACAATGTTTATGAGTAGTATTCACTGTGCAACATACAAGGTGGTTTCAGTAGAGTGTTTTCTAACTTAAATTAAAAAAAAAAAAACTTTAATACCCTATAAACTAGAAAGTTTCCAAAGATTCTGTTGGCCCAGCCTGACAAAATGGGGAGGCTTGTTATTCAGAGGCTTATTATTCAAATGTCATGGGCATATATCTCTCTTGACACTTTTCTGTAGCTTCTTAAATGAGAACTTATCTTTGAGCATTACATTCAATATAGTTTCTTGTATCTGTGCTATGCGTCTGTGTGAAAGATGAGTATATCAGATCCATTTTCATTGTAATTCTCCATGGATGGCGAGTGTGCATGGAGCGAACACACTTGTGTCTGATTGAAAGCATCTGTAGTTGATTTTCCATGGTGTTGTTCCTTTTTTTTTCTTTCTTCTCTGACTCATGCTTTAGAGACGGTTGCCCTATCCTGCTTATTTTCTTCTCCATGCAACTTTGCATCAGCTGCCTCCAGGGCTGCCTTCTCACTGCCTGCTGGAATTTGCTGGCTTAGATGCTTCTCCACGCTCACGTGAAGCACAAGCCTAGCTACCTCAAGTCCCTTTGCCTGGCTATAGATGTAGGTGGTTCCAAGACACCATACCCTGGCACAATTATTTTACAGATGTGGCATGACTTATGAAAGTCTGATTTCATAGCTGAGAATGCAGCCTGTATTAGTTATTTCCTAGCTATATTACCCAGTCCTTCAGAGTTCAGCACACATCTGGGAAAATAGTTCCCTCTGGAGAAAATGTGCTAGTAGTAGGGATTTTAATTTCTTTTTTTTTTTTTTCCCCTATCGTACCAAGGAGTGGTATTTGGGATCACAAGAAACAATGATCATGCATTTAGCAAATGTAGAGTCAATGCCAAGGAAAAACTCTACAATCTATGAATGCCTAAGAAGGATTGATGCTTGTACAAATACCATCAGAATGACTGATTTCAAATGGAAATTACAAGTGCACACTCTGATTAGGCTTTCTGATTGGGGAGCTCAGGAGAACCTGGCAAGTGTTCTTAATAGATCTGATATCAGTATAGCTTTGCTGGATGTTGTTCCATATGGATTATAGGCAAAAAGAGGGAAAAAGGGCAGGAAAGATGCCCTGTGATACTGAGATAGTGCGATAGTAAGAGTGTGAGATCAATGGCACTGGCTGTCCCAATGAAACCCCAATTTTTCCAACCAAATTAATTTGATTAACAAGTATACTTTAACTATTTCATTGGGTACAAGGTTTCCTGTGTGCTATAGGAAAATACTAAGTATAAAAAATATAATTCTTGTCTTCTAAGGCAATGCTGTCCAGTAGAAAGATAATGTGAGCCACCATATGTAACTTTTAATTTTCCAATAGCTACATTTTTAAAAAATGTAACGTAGTGAAGTTAATTTTAATGTTATTTAACCAAATATACCTAAAATATTATTTTTCTTTTTTAAAAAGATTTATTTTTTGTTTATTTGAAAGACAGAGTTACAGAGAGAGGTAGAGAGAGAGAGGTCTTCCATCTGCTGGTTCACTCCCCAGATGGCCACAATGGCTGGAGCTCTGCTGATCTGAAGCCAGGAGCCAGGAGCTTCTTCTGGGTCTCCCACGTGGGTGCAGGGGCCCAAGGACTTGGGCCATCCTCCACCACTATCCCAGGCCATAGCAGAGAACTGGTTCGGAAGAGGAGCAGCCGGGACTAGAACTGGCTCCCATATGTGATGTTTGTGCTTCAAGCCAGGGCGTTAACCTGCTGTGCCACAGCACCGGCCCCAAAATATTATTTTTCAATATACAATCAATATAACAATCATTGGTGAGCTATTTTACACTCTTCCAAATCTGACATTTTATATTTTCAACACATCTCAAATGAGACTCGTTACACTTCAAATGCTCAATGGCCACATGTGGCCAGGACATACCATACTGCACAGCAAAATTCAAGGTATTTAAAAAATCCAGCTGGTATGGATGTTTCTTCTTCAACAATGATAAAATTGAAACCTTGCAAACAATTAGGACTTTAATAAAATGATCATATCCATCATTTGATGAATTAATAAGAATAATGTTTCCAAGAGTGTGGCCTGAGAAATACTATTTTTCTTATAAAGTGTTGTGTGAGTAAATAGGATCAGAAAACTATGGGACAAATAGTCTCTTCTACTTCTCTGCTGGTGAAAACCTTGGGTGTGCAGGTGTAGATTGGAGATTTCCAAGAAGAGAATGTGTGATTTCCTATTCTTAATTGAACATGAAATTGTTTTTTCACAGAGTGCCTCTTGAGACTAGTGTTACAAGGAACACACTGTGGAGAATGCTGATTTAAGCCCCAACTCAGTGATGTAGGAATTGGGAAATCAGAAAAAAGTCAAAATAGAGAGGTGTTGGGAAGCCTGCGTAAGGATGTGGATGTCCCTTCGGCTAATTCTTCAGTGTGTCCAACAATCTGGTGTAGCGTTTGGCATATTCTGTACTTGGCTTACTGCCTCAAACATGTCTAAGTTCCTTTAAAAAAAGAGATAGAGTCTTATTCACATCTTTATCCCACACTGAGTCAAGCTCAACTATCCATAAATATTTATTGAATTGATTAAAGGAGAAAGTCAGATACAGATCAATGCAAAGTTAACCACTTAATAAGAAATGAACACCTTAAGCCCCCCAAAAGGAACAATCACACCAACAAGTTGATGTTAGGAGGGAGAGGACGGTAAGTACCAGAGTCAGGTCAGGACAGAGCAGCTCCTTTTAGGCTTTCAACGTCAGGGTCATTCACAGAATAGCCACAGTAAATGCAGATCAGATTGCAAAGAAGATTGCTAAGATCAGATTGCTAAGAAGAGCAGTGAAGAGAAGGTAGACAAGCAATGCAGGGAATCACATGTCAAAATCTAATAGGAGCAAACATTTGGCACAGCCATTAAGATGCTTCTTTGCCCACCTGCATCCTATATTGGCATGCGCAGCTCTGTTCCTGACTCACGGTTCCTGCTAATGGAAGGCAGCAGGTGATGGCTCAAGTAGTTGCTTTCCTGCCACCCACCTAGGAGATCTAGACTGAGTTCCCTGCTCCTAGAAGTTTGGGGACTGAGACAGTAGATGGACACTCACTCTTTCTCTTGCTCCCACTCTCACTTTCTCTGCCTCTCAAATAAAGAAAGAAATTTCAAGAAGTATAACAAAACCCTGCCTTCATTGTAACATGTGTAAGTTATTCCTCTAGTGGGTAAATCTATGAAAAAAATGAGATTTGAAATACAAGGTAGGAAGAGGTGTGTGTCAGATCCAAAGGTGAAAAAACCCTAGAAAGTGAACTTTTTGCCCAGATAAAGTAAGAAACACAAAATCTATAAAAGAAGTATTTAGAGATAAGTGCTCAAGAAATGACCTTCTTTACAGTTTTTTGCTGCTTTTCTTACATCTAGACACTGCATGATGAGTCCATGCCCTTACCTGGTAAACTAGGAATTTAATTTCTTTTTATTTTTTTTTATTTTTATTTTTTGACAGGCAGAGTGGACAGTGAGAGAGAGAGACAGAGAGAAAGGTCTTCCTTTTTGCCGTTGGTTCACCCTCCAGTGGCCGCCACAGCTGGCGCACCGCACTGATCCGATGGCAAGAGCCAGGAGCCAGGTGCTTTTCCTGGTCTCCCATGGGGTGCAGGGCCCAAGGATTTGGGCCATCCTCCACTGCACTCCCTGGCCACAGCAGAGAGCTGGCCTGGAAGAGGGGCAACCGGGACAGAATCCGGAGCCCCGGAATTTAATTTCTGAATCTGGTCACAAGCACAGCCTTTCACGGAGGATGGCATTAAGAAGAAAGTAAAGGCCGGCGTCGTGGCTCACTTGGCTAATCCTCTGCCTGCGGCACTGGTACTCCAGGTTCTGGTCCCGGTTGGGTGCCGGTTCTGTCCCTGTTGCTCCTCTTCTAGTCCAGTTCGCTTCTGTGGCCCGGGAAGGCAGTGGAAGATGGTCCCCAAGTGCTTGGACCCTGCATCCACATGGGAGACCAGGAGGAAGCACCTGGCTCCTGACTTCAGATGGGCACATTGCATCAGCCGTAGTGGCCATTTGGGGAGTGAACCAATGGAATGAAGACCTTTCTCTCTGTCTCTCTCTCTCTCTCACTGTCTAACTCTGCCTGTCAAAATAAATAAATAAATAAATAAAGCAATCTATTTCATCTTCCTCTGTATCTCTCTTCCTCTGTATCTCTGCTCCTCACCTAATTTTCTGCTGCTTTTATTTTCTCTTGTCTGAAAATCCCTTCTGTTAGAAATGGACTTCCTCCTTGGTCTGAACACAAAAAAAAGGGGAAAAAATCCCCCCACCCTTGTCCCCATCTGCCACCACTGAAGATAATTCCTTAATGTCCAATAAAACAGAAACGTAGAACAAGATTGGGAATGTTATAGAAAGTTGGAGGTAGTATAGGGGAATTAACACTGCAGCTGTAGAGGGAATGTTTTTTTTTTTTCCTATTCTAGACTTACATATCAAAACATCAAGGCAATTTCATTGATTCTATTTCCAGATATCCTCTCCAGAACATTACCTTTGAGCTGACTTGCAATCACTGATATACTCTCTTAGCTTGTCCTTTCAAAGTTTTGGCCACCCGAAGAAAGCACCAGGCTAAAGATCAAAGAACTCTGCTGGTTTGCACTTGGCGGCTATTCCAGCTCTATGTTGTGCCTTTGCTGGAATTAGCACTGATGTCTACATCAGAGGAGCAGCCACAGGAACAGGGACGCTGGCTCCTGAAGACAAGAGGATGGTAAGGATAGCAATGAGCACAGTGTAAAGTGCTACTCTGCTTCCCAGTGGAGACAGCAGTTGCCATGCTTGTCTGGGAAGCTATGCAGTACCTGAGTGAGCCATGGCACCATATGGAGGTAGAGTCTTCCATCCAGAAGTTATAATTATTGTTGTGGTCATCATCACAATAGGACAATTGTTTCAATAATAAATAATAATTTTTTCCTGGATTTTTCCATAATTGGGCTTCAGAATTTTCAAAGCACGTAGTGATTTTTAAAAATAAATTTTTGCATGTACATTTAAGATATAAAACATGACATTATAATACACATGTATAGTAAAATGGTTTTTATACGAGAACAAATTAATGTCATTCACATAGTTACTCATTTTTTGAGAGAAAAATATTGTCTGATCTCATTGTGGAATCTTTACAGAAAGGAGAGAGAGAGAGAGAGAGAGAATGGTAAAATACAAGGTTACTTCAAAAGTTCATGGAAATAGAATTAAAAGGTAAGTTTATTTTGGTACAAAAATTTTGAAAACCATGCGTATAAGGAGTCTTCAAAACGTTCGTGGAGATTACATATTATGAAAAACTATTCATGGACTTAATTTTTTTTGCACCAAAATTAACTTATCTAATAACTCCATTTTTCCATGTACTTTTTCAAGTACCTTTAGATAGGAATAAAACAGTAGTTACCAGTATCAGAGTGGTAATGAGGAATTGGTGAAATGTAGATCAAAGGATGCAAAGTAACATTCTGATTCGTTACCTCATCAACACTCCCGATAAAGGAAATAGGAGAGGGAGCCACTAGGCGGATGGAAGGAAACTTGTGGACAGAGAATATCTGTTTTCTATTTTACTTATAATCCCTAACCCAGCACTTGCCAGTAGCAGGCGTTCAATAAATATTTGTTGAGTTAATTAATGAATACCCATTTTGCAAATGAAGAAACTGATTTGAAAATGATTACTGATCACAAAAAAGACAGCTAAACTATTAAATTGCTGAATCAGTGCTAAAACACAGTTCTTCTAAATCATTTTCTAAAGAATGTCTAGGAAGTTTTGAGTACCCTTCAAAAGTTTTCAAAACATGCTCGTTGATACATTCTCTAATTACATTTTCTGAGAATGATTCCCTCCTTCCGACTGGGGCTTTTGTTAATTTCTGAAACCAGTTGCTACTATTTTAAGAGCTACTGGCTTTTGGCCCATCATAAATAAAGATGACACACCTGGCCCACCACCAGAGGCCATGATCCATCCATTCCAGATCTCTTCCACTCTTCTGAAGTTTTCATCCCTATACCCTATGTCTCAACAGATCATTAACAAGATCAAAGTCAGCTGGTATGAACCTGCAACATCTCCAAATCCTTCTGTGTCTTCACAGGTCCCATCTCCCTCTGAGAGTGACGCTAATCCCTCCACCTCTCTCAGCTCCTGGAAACCCTGCTCCATCAATTAATTATTCTTCCAACACATTTTTTATACTGCTTCCTTCTTTTATGCCAGCAAATAGGCATATCATCCTCATATTTAAAAACAATTCTTTCTCTATCCCTGTGACTCCTGGGCCATCATACCATCTTTTCCTGTCCTCTGTCAATAACTAAGCTCCCAGGGAACCTGGCTTCCACTCTAGACCAAATCAAATCTCCCCAGTTGCCTCTGCTGTCTTTTGCCTTAAGTCAATTAAAACACCAGCTACCCTCAGTGTCCTTGAGCAGCAAGTTCATAACTCTCTGTCCACCACCTGAACTGCTTCTGACCTCATGGTGCTGGGGAAACTGAATTTTGTGTCTGAGGGAAACAAGGCCAGTGAAATGTTAACTTGTTCATGATGGGAAATGTGAGTAAGCACGATGGAGGGACCGGGTGACCGTCAAGAGGCCACGTTTTATTTGTGTGTCCAAGGGGAGAAGAACAGAAGAAGGAAAAGGAGAAGAGGAAAAAAAAAGGGGGGGGAGGAATATGGGAAACTGTTTCCAGTTGTGGATATGTGGCAGGGCTGACTTAAACAGTCAAAAAGGCCAAGTCGCCCATCACCTGCTAGACCTCAGGCAGCTGCAGTCGCTCCTGTCCTGAGGCCATTCCCCACTCACTGGAAGTTAGGCAGGGATGGGCTCAGGAAGGAGAGACAGCCCAGTCTGGATTTCCTCATACCATAGACTTTCTAGAACACTCCAGGGGAAGAAATCTCTACTGTAAGACTCTCTCTCTCTCTCTCTCTCTCTCTTTTAAATTTATTTGACAGGTAGAGTTAGAGAGAGAGAGAGAAAGAGAAAGGTCTTCCTTCCATTGGTTCACTCTCCAAATGGTCGCTACAGCCGGTGCTGCTCCGATCCGAAGCCAGGTGCTTCTTCCTGGTCTCCCATGTGGGTGCAGGGGCCCAAGCACTTGGGCCATCCTCCACTGCCCTCCTGGGCCACCTGAGCTGGACTGGATGAGGAGCAACCTGGACTAGAAACCAGCGCCCATATGAGATGCCAGTGCCACAGGCAGAGGATTAGCCAAGTGAGCTACGGCGCCAGTCCCTACTTTAAGACTCTTTCACCCACTTACTGATGCCTCAATTCCAAAACCTTTATTCCAAATTCAGGGTGAAGAGGAGTAAACCATAGCTAAGGTGCAGTTGCAGTTTAGGTAACACAAGTCATAACATTCTGTCCTTTCTTATAATGCTGACTGGAGGAGACTCAGCAGATGAGAAGCTGAGTAGAAGCTTCTCTTTTTTCTCAAAAAAAAAGCTGAGTAGAAGCTTTGGAATGAGAAAAAGAGTTAGTTAAGAGTGGGGATACCGAAAGAAAAATTTGTTGCATTGAACATGTTGGAAGGTCAATCTTTGTTTCTTATCATCTGGGAAAAGCAGATGGAAACTGTGTACAGCTATTAACTTATCTCCGTTCTGTCACATGGCACACACCTAGGGAGCACTGTATCTTAGACTTGTCGTCAGGGGTGAAAATCCCCAGGTTCCCCTCCGACTCTCATCTGAATTGCTTCTCCGTAGGGATGGGCGGAGCAAGTCACAGAACCTGATCAGCATCCTGACAGAACCGCTGTGCCTCCACACAGAAGTGGTTCGTAGTCCAAGTGATCCAGAAAGGAGAACATCCTCCAATTTCCCCTGCATACAGTACCAGTTAATAGTGGAAAGAATTATAAACAGAAAGTTACAGCTTCATTAAGCCCGAGATGCAGGTCAAGTTTCCTGGCAGCCAATTGCGCCCCAGGCTAGTGCTAGACATGTAGTCATTTACAGGCAGAAATAATGGAGGATTATAGAGTTCTCTCTGTGCCACATGTGCTGAGCTCTATATAGCTGTTAATGTTCAATTCCTGCACAAAGTGGTCAGATAAATATAACCAAAAGAGGATCATCGCCTAATCTTGATGATTCAAATAGGGGCTGCAGGCCACCTCCATAAAACACTCCTTTTCTTTTCTGCGACCGGTTCTTTTCCACGACTAGTTCAAGAAAAGACTTAGCAGTCTGGAAAACAAGGCTTAGTTTGCTGAGGAAGATTTCAGTTGAATTTTAAATACTGCAAAACCTGCATGATTGAATCTGTTAATAGGCATAATAATAACTATAATTGTTCCTGTTTATGAAGAATATGTTCTTAAATGTATCTGTGATCAAGCATGGAAAGCCTTCCATGTCTTTACAAGACCATTAGACGCATCGTTCTTTATTAATCAGAAATAGAGGAGTTATGCAGTTTTTTTACAGCTTGGTATTTTATGAGTCCCAGATATCTGTCAATAAAGCAGTACTTCCATTTTTAGAAAATCAATTACTTCATTCCTCTTTTATTTGCGGTCCTATAAGTATTTCTGAATTCTTTGTTCACTTTTCACACTATGGCAATGTTTTTATGGTCACTCTTCAGTTGATATTTAGGAAATTCTATTTTTAAGGTTTTGGAGGATATTAGTTTTTCTTTACCCTTTCAGAGGTTTCTGGTATTGTTCTGATTGATTCTTTGACTGAGACTGAGATAATTTGCTCTTTAAGAAGTCCTGAAATGGAGAATAGAATTATATATGGTTTTAAATAAAGAAGTAACTTCCATGCCATTTACTTGGCTTATGTTTCTTGAACCGTGCTTGCTCAGAGGTGCTCAGCTATAGTGATTGCTGAGCTCATGCTCACTTTGAGAAGCTAGAAGGCATAAAGTGCTGTATGAGTCTGTTAAGTTCAATGTCTTTTAGATACACAGACATGAAAAGCCTCTTTAAAACAGAGATTGGAAGCAAGGAGAAAGCTGAAGGTTACCCAGCCAAGTCCTTTGTTAGTTTAACAGGCTGATACCAGCTGACTTTCGCACCCAGTTTCCATGAGAATGAAGCTTCATTCTGCTGGCAGGACAGACCCTCTGGACAACTGCTCCCGAAGGATTTCTGTACTCCAGAGAAATTGCGCAATCTGCTCCTTGGGTGTAAGTTCACAACAATAGCCTTCCTTCTTCCATCTCAAAATCTAACCTGTATCCTGTGTAGAAGGCTTCAGCTGCCAAAGACAGATTCCTTGACACAAAAAGGAAAAGAGGGACTGAAGGCATGGAGGTGAGCCCAGGTCTCTACCTGAGATACTAACCAGAACAAGAGGAGGACTTCTCTCTGAATAGATAATTAAGAACCACTGACCTCCATTAAATAGACCAAAATGGGCAGCCAGTGATCCTCTTTCCAGAAGGATATTACAACTAATGTAAGACTCTCCTGATGTAATTAAAAGGTAATATTCCTTCCTGAAATGTATAAACTTTTTTTTTTTTTTGACAGGCAGAGTGGACAGTGAGAGAGAGAGAGACAGAGAGAAAGTTCTTCCTTTTTGCCGTTGGTTCACCCTCCAATGGCCGTCACGGCCAGCGCGCTACGGCCAGCGCATCGCGCTGATCTGAAGCCAGGAGCCAGGTGCTTCTCCTGGTCTCCCATGCGGGTGCAGGACCAAAGTCACCCAAGGACTTGGGCCATCCTCCACTGCACTCCCGGGCATAGCAGAGAGCTGGCCTGGAAGAGGGGCAACCGGGACAGAATCCGGCGCCCCGACCAGGACTAGAACCCCGTGTGCCAGCGCCGCAAGGCGGAGGATTAGCCTAGTGAGCCACGGCACCGAAATGTATAAACTTTTAAAGAACATATCTCAGAGCTGGCACTGTGGCACAGTAGGTTAATCCTCTGCCTGCAGTGCCAACATCCCTTATGGGCACCAATTCAAGTCCTGGCTACTCCTCTTCCAATGTAGCTCTCTGCTATGGCCTGGGAAACCAGTGGAAGATGGCCCAGGTCGGCCACTGCATCCACATGGGAGACCTGGATGAAGCTCCTGGCTCCTGGCTTCGGATCAGAACAGCTCTGGCCATTGCAGTCAATTGAGGAGTGAACCAATGGATGGAAGACCTCTCTCTGTGTCTCCTTCTCACTGTCTAACTCTACCTTTCAAATAAATAAATAAAATATTAAAAAAATAAAGAACATATCTCAGGTATAAAATTACCATAATAATCTTATACTAATTGTTATTTTAATATTTTATTGTTTTCATTCCAAATAGTGCAAGATACGTATTAATCAATGAATGTGCTTCCTAATCTTGCCCCAGACATTGTAGTTTGACATCTACCCATCTAGGCTTTTTTTTTTTTTTTTTGGACAGGCAGAGTTAGACAATGAGAGAGAGAGACAGAGAGGAAGGTCTTCCTTTTCCATTGGTTCACCCCCCAAATGGCCACTACAGCCAACACAGTGCGCCGATCTGAAGCCAGGAGCCAGGTGCTTCCTCCTGGTCTCCTGTGCGGGTGCAGGGCCCAAACACATGGGCCATCCTCCACTGCACTCCCGGGTCACAGCAGAGAGCTGGACTGGAAGAGGAGCAACCGGGACAGAATCCGGCACCCTGGCCGGGACTAGAACCCCGAGTACCAGTGTGGCAGGCAGAGGATTAGCCTAGTGAGTTGCGGCACCGGCCCTACCCATCTAGGCTTTTAACTATTATAGGTGTTTGCCTCAAAATGACACAGTTTAATACAAACAATACTTTTATTGGTAACCTTCATTTTTTTACCTAACAATATTACAAGTATCTTTCTAGACCAATACATGACATTTTACATTACTATTTCTATTATCTTTTTTAATTTCTCTTTTTAATGGTTGAAAAATACTGAGGATCACTGAGAAAGGAAAAATATATTCATAATCCGATCACTAAAATACTTATGTAAGATAGCTCTTCTCCATCCACTTCCTTAAATACTTATGTAGATAGCTGTTCTCCATCCACCTCCTTAAATACTTATGTAAGATAGCTGTTCTCCATCCATCTCCTTTTATGCAGTTGCACTATGCTTTAAGGCAGAATACTTATAGTTGAGAGTATTTCTTTCCTGATTTTACCCAAATTAATACTGAAATATCTTTATATAGATATCTGTATATATATGAATAATATGAATATTTGTAAACAAAAATGAAACAACGCTGTAATTTCTAGCTTGCAACCTTTAATTTTCCTCAATTTACTATATTGTGCACATCTTTTCAGGGCCAGAGATGTAAAATTATCTCATATTTTTAGTAGTTGCACAATATTTCATTCTCTGAATATGCTGTATTTAGTCTTTTACAAGCTTTGCTGTTACAAATATTACACTAATCCCTGTTTTACATATAAATATTTATATACCTTTACTCTTTTTTTAAAGATTTATTGGGGCCAGCACTGTGGCACAGTAGGTTAATGCCCTGGCCTGAAGCACCAGCATCCCATATGGGTGCCGATTCGAGACCTGGCTGCTCCTCTTCTGATCCAGGTCTCTGCTATGGCCTGGGATAGCAATAGAAGATGGCCCAAGTCCTTGGGGCCCTACACCCACGTGGGAGACCCGGAAGAAGCTCCTGGCTCCTGGCTTTGGATTGGCGCAGTTCCAGCCGTTGTGGCCAATTGGGGAGTGAACCAATGGAAGGAAGACCCCCCATCCCCGCCTCCCCTCTCTCTGTGTACCTCTGTGTATATTTTTTAAAAAAGATTTATTTATTTATTTGAAAGGCAGAGTTATAGAAAGGCAGAAACAGAGAGAGAGAAAGAGAGATAGAGAGAGAGGTCTTCCATCTGCTGGTTCACTCCCCAGATGGCCGCAACAACTGGAGCTGTGCCGATCCGAAGCCAGGAGCCAGGAGCTTCTTCTGGGTCTCCCACATGGGCTCAGGGGCCCAAGGACTTGAGTCATCTTCTACTGCTTTCTCAGGCCATAGCAGAGAGCTGGATCAGAAGTGGAGCTGCCAGGTCTGGAACCAGTGCCCACATGGGATGTTGACAATGCAGGCAGCTGCTTTACCTGCTATGCCATGGTGCCAGCCCCATATCTTATTTCTATAATGAAGATTCCTAGAAGTGGAATAAATAGATGAAAAAGAATGAGAATTCTAAACTTTCATATGCTCCGCCAAATTACTTTCCATGAATAATATATAAATGTGCCTGTTTCCCCACACTGTATGTGATATAAAATATAAATCAAAGAACATTGTGCACATCAGGTTAACCTTCTGCTTGTAATACCTGCATTCCACATCAACGTGCCTGATTCAGTTTCAGCTACTCCATGCTTCTGATCCAGCTTACTTCTAATATGACTAGAAGGCAGCAGGTGAAGGCCCTGCCACTCACAGGTGAGACCCGGATGGAGTTCCTGACTCCTGGCTTCAGTCTGGCGCAGATCTGGCTGTTGTGGGCATGTAGGTACTGAACCAGCAGATGGAATATCTCGCTCTCTCTCTCCCTATCTCTCTCTCTCATACACACAGGAAGTGCTCCCTTAATTTGTATATGTTACTAAGAGATGGTGATTCCTCTCACTGATAGCATTAATTTCAGGTGTTTTTGTTTCCAAAGAGGATATCTTTATATGCAAAAAAGTTTGAAGAAAATTGAATTGATGTTTACTGTTGATTAAATACATATAAATAATGTGTAATGTAGTTAACAAAAGTGAAAGTGACTTAAAACCCATTTCTTCTGATCTTGCTGGCTGTGTACTCTCTAGGTTGTTTAGGTCTTGGGGAAAATCCAAACATACATATTTAAAGATATACACATATAGGCCGCCGCCGCGGCTCAATAGGCTAATCCTCTGCCTGCGGCGCCAGCACACCGGGTTCTAGTCTTGGTCGGGGTGCCGGATTCTGTCCCGGTTGCTCTTCTTCCAGTCTGGCTCTCTGCTGTGGCCCGGGAGTGCAGTGGAGGATGGCCCAAGTCCTTGGGCCCTGCATCCACATGGGAGACCAGGAGGAAGCACCTGGCTCCTGGCTTTGGATCAGCACAGTGCGCCGGCTGCAGCGGCCATTGGGGGGTGAACCAATGGAAAAGGAAGACCTTTCTCTCTGTCTCTCTCTCTCTCACTGTCTAACTCTGCCTGTCAAAAAAAATAAATAAATAAAAATAAAAGAAGAAGAAGAGAGAGAGATACACATATAACAATACTCCAAAAAGTTCATGGAAAATGGAATTACAGGTTTCTTTGCGTGCAAAAATGCTTCAACATCAGCACATAGTTTTTCCCTGGTAGTCTTGGAAGACCCCTCAAATGCATCAGGCCTTGAGGAAGCTTGAAGAAGCTTGAATTCTTCAGTCTGACTCAACAGCCCCACCCTTAGCCACTGTGCTACTAATGTTAGATCCAAATCCTTCTCTTCTTTTGTCCTCTTGCCACTCTGGCCTCAATGACTGCTTTCCTGTGCTCTGCACTCGAGTAAATTTCACAGGAGGGCTCCAAAGAATATGAGCAATTAGGGAGCATGGTATCAGAGACAGCATATGAAAATTGACCATGATTTTTCAGAAGGCAAACCGTATTTTGAAAACTAAATGCAGCAGCATCATTTACAGTCTGAATAATGACTTTGTTATTGATACACAGAGAAACTTCCATAAGTGAATGAAGATATAGGTATATTCATAGAATGCATGATTATATCATGTTTGTGATGTGTGACTTACTGGAAAAGAAAAACTGTGCAGCTAATTCAAGAACTTACTCATTCTCAGGAGGTATTTCTTAGTTGTGCCAAGTAGATGTCTGTCATCACAAAATATTTCTTTTGTTTTTCATTTTAAAAACATGGTAAATGCCAGACAATTGTTTCCATATAGCTTTGTGGTATTTTCTTTTTTGGGTCCTGGCTGCCACAGATGAGGTTTTCACTCATGACCAATCCTAGAACAAGTGATGCCATGGGATTTCTTAGACTAGTGTTTTTACATAACTCATCATCAATACAGCTCACTGAAGTTTACGTAGATTGCCCTGGCTAAAGGTTCTTTATAGATAGTGAAGAAATTCCATAAAAAATTACTAACCCCTCAGGAGGATCAAACTCTCTGAGATAGCTGAATTATCCTCAGTACAAGCAATGGCAATGGGTTAAAAAATTTCTAGAATCAGCTTTATGAAATTATAAAAAAGCATTGTGGAACACTATATTACTGACAGAGAAACTAAATAAAATTTAATAAATTCATTTTTGCCAAAAGTTACTTTAGTTGATCCATATCGTTCTTTTTCGACTCCATGCCTACCTACTGACCCAAAACTCATATTTCTTATAACACACTTTGAAGAACACATGGCTTTCCTATGAATTATTATATTATTTTTATTTCAATAAAGTTTTAAGACTACAATTAAAATAAAGCTTTGAAACTTTATGAAATACTATAGAGAATGGTTAAAAAAATGGCCACTCTATTGCAAAGTTTATCTCCTTAGGTAGTATTTTCTCCCTAATTATCAGCCTTAGCTATCAAAACATTCAATCAGATACACGGCTCCAATTAAAAGGAGTATTTAGGGTAAAGGGAGAGGGACTGAGTTGGAATGAGTAGCGTGTGATGCCATGTCCACTTTGATTTTTGACCTGTTAAAGCTAGCCAATACAGTGGAGACTTAAGACACAGTTGGCCTTTTAAAGATAAAGCACTGAGGAGCAACAAAGTACTATATCTGGGCAGGGTAACAACTGCAGAGTTCTAGAACAAAGCCAGGCCTCTGACTTGAAAGCAATGTTAGCTCAGTTCTGCTAGCCCAGGCAAGCATATCTGATGGGTGACAGCAGGATCCCGGAACAGCTGTTGCCTAATGCAGACAAGCGACATATTCTGGAGATTGGCTTGAAGTGCCACGTGATTGTGGGTTATTGAGATGCAGGGGTGGAAGGCAGATCTGCTGAGCATGTGGCAGAGAGGGTAAGACCCAGTGACTTCAGCTGGGTGCAGAGAAAGAACCTGGAGCAGACTCAAGAGTATCTGTCTTTTGAGGCTAAAGCTGTGGAGACTTACAGATATGTGATCTATAAGGACACACTTGCCAGACTTGGCTTTGAATGAAAGAGTCATTTCATCCCACACAGTGAGATGTGACAACCGCTTAACAGTAATGATCAAATCACAGCAACGGCATTCAAGTTCAGGAAATAATGAGCTAATGCAAAACCGGTGGGGAATTCAGGACAAGTTGACATGACAATCTTAGATCTTGAAATTTCTCCTTTTATAACTGGGGTCATGGAGTCTGAAGTTCTTCCATTAAAACAGGCCATCCTTCATCTGTTATCGCAGGCCAGGGAAGATAGCACATTTTCCACAGGAAAATGCCAGCTCTTCACTGGGCATGCTTGATGATAACTGACAAAAATCAAAGTCGGAACCGATATGGCAGAGTTGGGTTTTGAAGAAACGACTTCAGGGTTTTGCAACTGACAGCAAATACCTCACACAGTCCCTAAACACAACTATACAAAATCCATTTCCAATGTGTTCCATATTGTCTTGTGTATTTTATGGCTAAAGACTTAATCACAAGCTAACAGTAACAGGAAGAAAAATTAGCAGTTTATAAATTGTGGTTCAGTTAGTCTCACGTAAAGGAGACCCATTGCTTTACAGGCATTTGTACAGAAGAGAATGAACTTGAGTCCTCCTTGTTCCTACCTGTGGTGAATGCCAATGTACTTCAAGTTCAAACTGATACATCTACTTTTTTAAGGGTCATTTAAAAATATATGTGTTTATTTATTTGAAAGAGAGAGAGGTAAGATCTTAGTTCACTGATTCACTCCCCCAGATGCCTACAATGGTCAGAGTGAGGCCTGGGCCAAAACCGGGAGCCGGGAACTCAATCCAGGTCTCCCATGTGGGTAGCAGGAATCCACTTACTTGACCCATCACCTGCTGCCTCCCAGGCAGGTTCTGCATTAGAAACTGGTGTCAGGAGCCAGAGCTGCTATTCTCCTGTGGAACATGGCCATTGTAACTGGCGTCTTAACCACTAGGCAAATGCCCACCCCTGAAGCATTTTTATAAAACCAAGTTGATTGCTTTCTTTTGTGCCAATAATGTGTCTGGAACAATCTTTGTTACTGCATTAAACACTTTCTACAGCAGTTGTGTGTTTACAGATCTGTTTTCTCTGCGAGAACTCCATGAGGGTAGGGTCTGTGCTGTCCTATGTGGATGTTAAACAAACGTCTGTTAAAGGAATCAACTGAAAAAAACCAAATGAATGAATGTCATAAACTATAAACTTCTTTGGAAAACTGAAAACACATGACAAATGAGTACTGATGATGTTGAAAATCATATTAAAACAAATATTTGCCTTGATGATAGGCAATAATGTGTAAATATTTGTTCATTGTCTACCATGTGGATTCGTTGCTGGTCTTTAGTTAATAACTGATTTCCTAATGTGCAATTACTCAAAAGTGGAAACTATGAGTGGCCCGACTTGAGCTGGGAAGGTGCTTTACGGGTTTTTTCTGCCCCACTTCGGGGGTTGCATTTGGCGTGAATTATTCATATTCTTGCCCAGGCTCACTTTTCACCAACTGTAAGCATTTTGTAGTGCAGCTGGTTGTGTTTACCGATGCCATCTGTAGCCATGGAAAAAGGGTCTTCCTGATGAAGATTTAATGGTTCTGTAGATGTTTCTCAAACACAACCTTTATTTCTTGGTACAGCGTGTTTTGTTTTGTTTTTCAGTCTATGAAGCATGGGTTTGAAGTCACATAAATCCATGATTCAGACTCTAATTGTTCTACTTCTTAAGCTGTGTGACTTCAGGAATGCTTCCCCCAAACGCTCCTTTCTGTGGAAGGCCACGCATAGTGTCCAGCGGAAGCACTTGGGAGGCTTCAGTGCAGTGGTGCATGGGAAGTGCCTCTGCTGGTGTGTGGCATACCCCAGGGTCTCCGTAAATCGTGCTTTCCTTTCTCCTTACTCAGCCACCAGGACATGGTGTCTCCTGAAGAGCCAGCCCACAAGACAGTAAGCATGCCTTAGCCTAAGCTCTTCTCCAGCATGAGGACTGTCCTCCTATAAACCCCCTTATTCTTTTTTTTTTTTTTTTTGACAGGCAGAGTGGACAGTGAGAGAGAGAGAGACAGAGAGAAAGGTCTTCCTTTACCATTGGTTCACCCTCCAATGGCCGCCACGGCCAGCGTGCTGCAGCCGGCGCACCGTGCTGATCCGATGGCAAGAGCCAGGAGCCAGGTGCTTTTCCTGGTCTCCCATGGGGTGCAGGGCCGAAGCACCTGGGCCATCCTCCACTGCACTCCCTGGCCACAGCAGAGAGCTGGCCTGGAAGAGGGGCAACCGGGACAGAATCTGGCGCCCCGACCAGGACTAGAACCCGGTGTGCCGGCGCCGCTAGGTGGAGGATTAGCCTAGTGAGCCGCGGCGCCGGCCCAACCCCCTTATTCTTAAGAACAGGGGCTTGTAGATCACAGTTTATGCCCTGGGATACCCATGAAAGTCAATATGATGTGATGACACAGAGCCATTGCTCTGCTCTATGAAACTTCAACAGCACTGTCTTTAAAAGAATCTGGCAGATTAGAACCTTCTTCTATTGTTAATGCATTTTTACCTTCAAGAATGCTCTAAAACATGACTACCAGACTGTAGTAGACTAATCATATGACCCTTAAAATTAACTTGAGAGTCAGAAAGTTCCCAAATACTCTTCACCTCACTCCTAATGTTGATGCCTTAAATAACCATGGTACTTTTATCAAGAAATTTGGCGCTGGCACAGCGGGTTCTAGTCCCGGTCGGGGCGCCGGATTCTGTCCCGGTTGCCCCTCTTCCAGGCCAGCTCTCTGCTATGCCCGGGAGTGCAGTGGAGGATGGCCCAAGTGCTTGGGCCCTGCACCCGCATGGGAGACCAGGAGAAGCACCTGGCTCCTGGCTTCGGATCAGCGTGGTGTGCCGGCTGCAGCACGCTGGCCGTGACGGCCATTGGAGGGTGAACCAACGGCAAAAGGAAGACCTTTCTCTCTGTCTCTCACTGTCCACTCTGCCTGTCAAAAAAAAAAAAAAAAAGAAATTTGAGGTTGGCATTGTGGCATAGTGGGTAAAGCTGCCACCTAAGATGCTGGCATCCCATTTGGGCACCAGCTCTTGTCCAGGCTGCTCCACTTCTATACAGCACCCTGATAATGACCTGGGAAAGCAGCAGAGGATGGCCTGAGTACTTGGGCCCCTATACCCAATCCATAGAGGAGAACTGTATAAAGCTCCTGGTTCCTGGCTTTGGTCTGCCCCAGGCCTGGCTGTTGCAGCCATTTGGGGGATGAACCAGCAAATGGAAGATCTATTTCTCTCCCTCTCTTTCTCTCTCTTCCCTTTTCTAACTCTGATCTTCAAATAAATGAATAACTCTCTCTTTTTTAAATTAATGTATGTGTTTTCCTAACCAAACACCTTGTTTGGGTTTTGCTAGTTCTCCCAATAACACTTTTTCTGTCCCAAGATTCCACATTGCTTTCAGTTATCATGTCTCTTGTTCTTTAAACTATGACCATTTTGCTGTTTTTCCTTGTCTTTCATGATCTGAATGTTTTGAAGAGGGAAGGGTAGTTGTTTTGAGAATATCTCTCAGTTTGGAATTATATGGTGTTCTCTACCTATTAAATGAAGTTACACACTTGGCAAGATTGCTGCACAAATGATCTTGTGTTTCCCTCGCTTACTTATGACTGTAGTGTCTGCTGGCTTTCTCCACTGTAAAGTTAATTAGCAAATATCTTAGGGGATTAACTTTGGACAGCTCCTAGAGTATTTTTAAATGTCTGATTAACATATATATATATATATATAAATCTTAAGTCTATACATAAAACAGACTATACTGTCACAGATACAGATATGATTTCTAACTGTCTATTTTTTAAAATGTCAGAATATGTTTAAACCAAATATGAATATGAACTTTCGATCTTACAATGCCATAGTGGTTTGGATGTTCGCTCTTGAAAGCATCAGCATTTCCTTCTAAACAGAATTTAGTGGTTCCCAGCAGGCTTTGAATTTTTCCGTAGATGTACAACATGCTGATCAGTGAGTAATTTTTGAGCAATTATTTAGCACTAAACAATTACTATTAAAGCTTTAATAATGGGGCTGGTATTGTGGCACAGCAGGTTGAGCCACTTCTTGTGACACCAACATCCCATATCAGAGTGCCAGTTCGAGGCCCAGCTGCTCTGCTTCTGATCCAGCTCCTGACTAATTTGCCTGGGAAGGCAGAAGACAGACCAGGTACTTGGACCCCCTGTCTCCTAGCTTTGTCCTGGCACAGACCTGGCTGTTGCAGCCATTTGAGAAGTGAATCATCATATGGGAGACTCTCTCTCTGCCTTATAAATGAATGAATGAATGAATGAATGAATAAATAAATAAACCTTTTTTAAAAAAAAGCTTTAAAAAGAGATAATCATAAGACATGTAACAAAATCATTCTTTTGTGGCATAACATATTCCATATATCTGTTCTTATGTCTCTAACTGAAATTAATGGCAGATTATGAGTTCTTTTTTTTTTTTTAACATAGAGAGAGGAGAGGTAGAGAGAGAGAGGTCTTCTATCCGATGGTTCACTCCCCAGTTGGCTGCAACAGCTGGAGCTGCACCGATCCAAAGCCAGGAGCCAGGAGCTTCTTCCTGGTCTCCCACACGGGTGCAGGGGCCCAGGGACTTGGGCCATCTTACACTGCTTTCCCAGGCCATAGCAGAGAGTTGGATTGGAAGTGGAGCAGCCAGGTCTCGAACCAGCACCCACATGGGATGCTGGCGCTTCGGGCCAGGGCATTAACCCACTGCGCCACAGCGCCTGCCCCAGAATTTGAGTTCTTACTCCTGCGCTCTATATGTGCATATAAACTGACCATCTATGTCTAGTTTTCAATCATGTTCAGATACCATGCATTTATGATAATGACAGGTGAGCTCAGCTGGTAAGAGCAAATTGCTAACTGGCTTCTCAGCTTCATTCTTTTGGCTTTGTTCCATGTGTTATTTGTACCCTACATTTCTGCATGTCTGTTAAGGCAATAAACGTGTAATGAACACCTTCAGTATGTCAAGCCCTATGCTATCATTGGATATAGTTGGATTAGATAAGAGATTATTAAATTTAGCAAATATTTATTACTGCATCTTGAAAAATAAACACAAAGTCTATGAGTATATAATTATTTTCATAATCTTGAGAGCCAACATATTTAAATGTAAAGAAAATTATATTCCAAGATCAAGGTCGGGGCAGGGCTGGCATTGTAGTGTAATGGGTTAAGTGACTCCTTAGGATGCCTGCATCCCGTGTTGGAATTTCAGTTCTAGTCCAGCTATTCTGCTTTCTGTCTGGTTCCCTGCTAATGTACCTGGGAAGCAGCATGTGATGGCTCAGGTATTTGAGTTCCTGCTACACATATGGAAGATGTGAATGGAGCTCCTGGCTTCTGGCTTTGGCCTTGCCCAATTTTGGCTCTTGTGGCCATATGGGAAGTGAGTCAGTGATGGAAGATCTTTCTCTCTCTCTCTCTCTCCATCTTCTTCCTCCCTCCTTCCCTCCCTCTCTCTTTTCTTCTCTATCAATCTGCCTTTCAAATAAGTAAATCTCAAAAAAAAAAAGAAGAGGAAAAACAGACAGACCAAGGGAACAATATACTTTATCTTAGAGTATCATCTCAGATATGTGGATCACACCATAGCTGTGACTTGGGATTATATATTTTAGCAAAGATAAACTTCGTTGATCTAGCAAGTAGGTAGAGTAGAATGTTTAATAAATGCAGCAACTGAGATCTAATTTATCTTCATATCATTATTAATATGGTGTGACATTTAGTTTGAAATCCCAATCCCTGACTAAACGGTGTTGCATGGGAGAATGCTACTTGACAATAATCTTTTCAGTGAAATTTAACATCAAATTAAAATGCAAAGATTATTGAGAAGTTCAAAATTATTTTAATTTACTCACCAATAAGATTCTAGGAAGAATACATCTTATATGCTTTTAAATTTATAAGCCTTTAGTCATGTAAGTGTTAAGAAGATTTTCAAGTCTGATGGAAAAAATAACAATAAGGGAATGCACATTGAATCTGCTTGTTAGGCTATGACTTCCCACATCAGAGGGAACAGTTACAGTTCCTGACTCCAGCTTCCTATCAGTGTGTACCTGGGGCATAGCAGGTGATGCCTCAGTGGTTGGGCCACTGCTATCCATGTGGATGATATGGATTGTGTCCCTAGCTCCTGACTGCAGTCCCATATCCAGTCCCAATTGTTGTGAGCACTTGGTGAATGAGCCAGGAGCTCTCTCTCACTCTCTCTCTCTCTCTCTCTCTCTTTTTTTTTTTTTTTTACAGGCAGAGTGGACAGTGAGAGAGAGAGAGACAGAGAGAAAGGTCTTCCTTTGCCGTTGGTTCACCCTCCAATGGCCGCCGCGGCCAGCGCACCGCGCTGATCTGAAGGCAGGAGCCAGGTGCTTCGCCTGGTCTCCCATGGGGTGCAGGACCCAAGAACTTGGGCCATCCTACACTGCACTCCCGGGCCACAGCAGAGGGCTGGCCTGGAAGAGGGGCAACTGGGACAGAATCCGGCACCCCAACCAAGACTAGAACCCGGTGTGCCGGCGCCGCTAGGTGGAGGATTAGCCTAGTGAGCCACGGCGCCGGCTCTCACTCTCTCTTGCTCTCTCTCTCTCTCTCTCCCCCTCTCTCCTCTTATTTGAGGGACACCTCAAGTAAGGGTTAAAAATGAAAACAAAGACAATAATACAGTGGTAACATTAATAAAAGTTGGAAATTTCTGTGGTCCAGGCACTGTTTAAGGAATTTATATATATCATCCTGTTTAGTCCTCACAGCAGCTATGTAAGGCACTCTTGTTACCCCAGTTTTACAGATGAGGAAATGAAATGCGGAGAGGCTAAGTAACTCCTCCAAGACGGCACAGCCAGTACGTATACCCTTGCCTCAGACTTGGGCCACCTAGCGTCAGAGTCCATACTCTTGAACTCGTACCCACAATGATTTGTTAGATAGGTTGTAGGATAAGCTATGATAAAACAGTCCTAAATTAGAATAATTCAAATGAAATAGAAATACATTTCTTCTTTACACAAAATAGTATGGGAATGAATGGTTCACAGTTGGCTGGGCAGTTCTAACATGGCTGCCACATCTGGCCCGAGATGTCTGCATACTTGTCACCATGTGCCAGCCGCCAGGAAGACGTGAAGGAAGTGAAGGGCAAGTAACTTACTCCCTAAAGATGTGTCCAGATGTTTCACTTCTCACATCCTGTTGTCCAGTGTTTGGTCACAAGGCCATGTCATTTTCAAGGAGTTAGGAAAATGTATTCTAATCAACTTCTAAGAGTTCTATTATCCAAAGAAAAGAGGGAAGAAAGGATGTTAGTAGAGGGACTCACAAGTTGTGCCAGAGCCTGCCCCTCTGTCTTTGGCCCTCCACCTAGCCAGGAGGACCCTTCAACTCTAAGTAGGGCCTTCACTCTTCCCAAAAGACAGCATCCAGTTCATGTCCAAGAATCCTGAGAGATGCACTGGCTCCAGAATGTTTTCCTCATGGTTCAAGGACCTATGGACAAAAAACCAAGTTGTGTGCCATATCCATTCCATAATCCATGCACAGAATAACCTCAAAGAAACTCCCATTCAGAGAATGAAAGAATGGTAACAACAGAGTGGTCAGTTGCCCACAGCAATTATGGAATTTGGTCAGCAGGTTTTACAAAGACTTTCTACCATAACCTGAAGTTATTCCCCTGGTTATACTAATGGTTGTACTCTTTGGAGTAACTCCTTTTTTTGTGATAGGTTCTTTCTTATTTATTACCTGGGTTGGTTCTTTGAGAATATGTTCTGATTGGACATTGCCTCATTTTTGCATGCTACCTACTATCTACCAGGAAAAGATTAGGATCCAGGTTTGATTTCAGGGTCAAGCAGTTTTGATTGCTTTTGCAAGCCAGGCTTCTAGTTCCAATGCAAATATAATTTCCTACAAATTTGAGTGGGCTCCTGTTCTTCCTGTTTCTAGTCAGCCCCATGTAAATATGCTCATCTTTGTTAATTAGTTCTGCCTTTGTCTGAACCAAGATAAGCCTATGGAAGATACTGTTTTTAAAATTCTCACGGTAGCTTCTATTACTATTTCCCAAAGGATATTTGTTGGCCATTTCATCATATGAAAGGATTACAGGGTTCTGGAATATGCGTCAGTTCACCTGTTAGACTGTTTTGAGGCTTGGTATTTTTTCAGGTGCTCCTTAACTGCTTTCTAAGGTTTGCTATACAACTCTCAATATGCGCTCTGTGACAGATCAGTAGGATGTGATGGCTGGCTAGTTTCCTTAGCAGTTAACACAGTGATCCCCAAATGTTCTGACTGCTCTGCCCACATTCTTCACTGGGTGCCCTCAGTAGCTCGTAGCACCTGAAAGTGTGTATTGAAGAAATCAAGACTCCACTGAGTTATCAAGATGAATTAGACAAGAAATGTTGGCATCGTGCCCCAGACTAGTCTAACTGCATGTTTTATTAAACATTCAATTCTAAAGCAAGTGTTTAGGCTAGCAGTTAAGATGCCTGCATCCCACTGCAGAGTACCTGTGTTCAATCTTGGCTCTGGCTCCTGACTCCATCTTCCTGCTGGTGTGGGCGTTCTGAGGGCATCTGTTAATGGCTCAGGAAATTGGATTCTTGCACCAAAATGGGAGACCTAAATGGAGTTCCTGGTGCCTGACTTCTGCCCATACCCATTCTCAGAAGTTGTGGTCACTGGGGGAATGAACTAGTAGATGGCAACACTCTCCGTGTCTCCCTTTCTGTCTTTTTTCCTGCCTGTCAAAGTAAAACAAAATATGAATAATATAAAATTTTTCCAAGGCCAGAATTGTGGCACATTGTAAGATGCCACCTGTGACCCTGACATTCCAAATCAGACTACCAGTTTGAGTCCTGGCAGCTCCACTTCCCACTAACGCATCTGGAAAAGCAGTAGATAAGACAGCCTGGTGAGAGACCTGGAGAAAATTCCTGGCTCACTGCTTTGTCCTGACCCAGTCTGGATGCTGTATTGCTTTGACCTGGCCCAGCCTGGATGCTGTAGCCATTCATGGAGTGAATAAGCACATGAAGGATCTGTGTGTTGTGTGTGTGTGTGTGTGTGTGTGTCTTCTCTATCTGTCACACTGGCTGTCAAATAAAAAAAAAAAATCAGTCTTTTAAAAAAATGTTCATATCACCATACACTGGTGGGAAAGGAGAAGCTTAAAGGACAAGTGACCATCAGAGACAACTGTTCTCACTGATGCTAACATTTTAAAAATAAAAATAAGATAAAAATGTGTTCAACTCTATTAGTGCCACTCCGATAGAATTTTCCCTACCAAAGCTACATCCTTAAGGATCACAGCCTCATATGTTTTATTAGCAGATTATTTGTAAGTAAGAATGTCCATGTTGAAATATTTATCATAGCAATTACTTCTAGTATGAGTTTACTGATACCTCTTGGGAAACCCACCTACTACTTAATATATGACCAAGTTATTGCTATGTTTGTTGTCACCATTATTTGTAAGTACCCATCAATTAAAAGCTGCCTTTTGAAAGATCTCTGTAGCCTACTGCTTGTTTCTAATCGCCACTGTTTCTGCCTCAGTCTACAGATAATAGGTTCTCTCCTTTTTTATTCTTGTTGTGATGTTGCTATTGTTTTGTCATTTCCCAAACTGATCCAGATTCTCCAAAGCAGTACATTCAGTTCCAGCTCCACACATCTCTGTTCACAAATGAAAAAAAAAAAAAAAACTAACCGTTTTCAGATATCTAAACATATAAATTCATTCTTTCTTTTCACTTGCATTCACATCTACCCTTCTGGATTCCATCTGGAACCAAAACCAAAAGTGCTGAGAGACCACAACAAAGGCTGCCTTCCCTGGGGTTTCTGACTGGCTGCAAATGGGAAGCATTAGTCACTTCACAGGCCCCATCTCATTACATTTTCCAGCTCACTTTCTTCAAAACCCAAAGATTCCTATGTATTTCTAAGCTGAGATTGGAGAGTGACTTTCAGAGAGGACGTCGGGAAGTGGGACCACACTGGCTCCAACCTAGCTGATTTGAACACCATCTAGGTTGAAAAGGAGAAAGTTTCTTGCTAGTTCAGAGATTTAAAGGAGATATTGCAAATACTGATAGATGAATAAATTTAGTCAAGCAGAATTAATTCATCTACCTATTATTTGTTTCACTTTCTTCCTGACTTCATTGTGGATTAACATATTTTTTTCATAGTATAATGTATAGCCGCTTTTCAGCTGATGTTCATTTACTTAAGGAAGAAACACACACCACTGTATTATATCACATCATGACTCATTACCAAATGGAATCTAATGTGCTGGAAGTATAACAATGAGCTCCAAACATAAGTAAGAAGTGAAGCCATATACACTATTTTGCTATCCAACCTTAAGTTCCACTGTTTTTAAAAACAACTAAAATTAAAAACTCATTTGGAATATCTTACCAAAACAGAATAATATAGTTATGGTGGCTTATCAATTTTTAGAACAATGTTTTTAGAGATTTCTTCTGTATAGTAATAGATTAAGCTAGCCAAATATTTTCTTTGTCTATAGTCAAAGGAGGACAACCAAATATATAGATAAGCTTGGTTGACTGCAAATATTTCATTAGAATAAATCATGGTAAGTCAAAATGTATCCTACTCCCCAGAAACGATTTTTAATTTTGTACTGTACTTTACAAGGACAGCTAGTAAGTATAAAAAATTATTAAAGAGAATAGAGCTTAAAGTCTTGCCTTATAAGAATTTCAAAACAAAACAAAATAGGAGAACCATAATCCTGACCCTTGTGTCATTAGAATGAGCCAAAATTGAAAGTCATGATTCTGGGTGAATTTGACTGATGTCTACCCACTTCCTATCTTGGTCTCTGAACCCCATTCATCCTGAACTTGAATGATGTTTTCACTCAGCTCCAGGATCCTTCAGATGTGAAACATTCTGCCTGTGAGAGTTGCTACCTCCCTCTAACATATTTCCTCCGACAGACTGTAAGCACTGTAAACATTGAAAGCACTTTTTAAAATATTATTTATTTGCTTATTTGAAAGACAGAACATCAGAGAGGAGACAGAGAGCTTTTCGTAATTTTTTATTTAAGGTAAACCAATTTCATGTAATTAAAAAATACAGATTTAGGAACATAGTGATAGTTCTCACTCTACCTTCCCACCTGCCCAGGCTCCCACTCTTCCTCCTCCTTCCTCTCTTTTTCCCTCTGTTAATTTTTACAATGATCTACTTCCAGTTAACTTTATACTCACAAGATGAACCCTACTAAGTAAACAGTTCAACAACTAGTAAGCAGGAAAAAAAGACCATTCCTCAACAGTAGAGACAAGAGCTGTAAATAATCATCGAATTCAAAATGTGAATTTCGCTCCTATACATTACATTTTTGGTACTCTATTGGCTACTATAGATCAAGGAAAATTCATACTAATGGAAATATTAAAATATATAAGGTAAAAAATAGATAATTTTTATATTTACATTCAAATTCAGTGAATTTTGCCTCCCTACCTCTGGCCTACTATTTTTAATCTTCTAAGAAGAGATTTTAGAAATCTATAAACTATGAATAAATCTACTCATAGTTTCTTTTACATCATTGCAAAACTTACGTACATGTAGTCATGCACATAATGTTGCAATTTATTTTACTTAAACAAGACAATCATATACTTCATATTTTATAATTTGTCTCATTGCTTAAATAATATATCTTACATATTACTCTATAGCTTCACTCTGTAGGTTCCTTTGCTAAGAATTAAAAAATATTCCATTGTATGGATGTGCCATAAGTTATTTTACCAGTTTCTTATTGATGAACACGTGAATTGTGTCTTCTTTTAAAAAAAGATTTATTTATTTATTTGAAATGAAGAGTTACAGAGAGGGAGAGATATCATCCATCTGCTGGCTCACTCTCCAATGGCCATAACAGCAGGGGCTGGGTCTGGCCAAAGCCAGGAGCCAGGAACTTCATCCAAATCTCCCACGTGAGTGGCAGGGGCCCATGTACTTAGGACATCATCTGCTGCCCTCCTAGTGACTTTAGTAGGGAGTTTGATCAGAACTGGAACAGTCAGGACTAGAACCAGCGCCCATATGGCATGCCAGTGCACAGTCAGCAGCTTAACCAACTATACTGCAATGCTGGCCCCATGTCAAATTTTCTGTCATGGTATAAAGTGCTTCAGTAAATTTTATTGTGAAAGAGACTTCAAAAAGTTCATGGGGCATGGAACTAGAAGGCATTTTACTTTAGTATAAAAAAATTTGGAAATCTGAGGCTAGTGTGTGGTGCATTAAGTTAAGCTGCTCTGTATGATGCCAGCATTCCGTATGGGAGTGCCAGTTCAAGTCCTGGCTGCTCCACTTCTGATTCAGCTTCCTGGGAAAGTAGAGGAAAATCCCCCAAGTGCTTGGGTCCCTGTTACCATGGGGGTGAACTGGATCGAGTTCTGGACTCCTCGCTTCAGCCTGACCTGAACCAGGCCATTTCAGCCATTTAGGGATTGAACTAGTGGATGAAAAGATCTCTTTCTCTCTCGCCTCTCCTGTATCATCCTGCCTTTAAAATAAATAAATATTTAAAAAACTTATTTGAAATCTGTGCATGTTTGAGGTCTTCAAAGAGTTCGTGGAAATGCATGTCATGAAAAAAACCACAAATGAATTTTTTAAAAAAATGTGTGCACTCAAATAAACTTATCCTTCCATTCCATTTTTCCACAAACTTTTTGAAGTACCCTCATCCATGTATTTTTGCATACTTCATAAAGTACATCTGTAACATGAAGTCTTAGCACTATGATTGTTGTTCTAAAATATGCAGCTAATTTGAGTTATTTCAAACTGCCCTTCATAAATGATATAAATCTCTCCTCACATAAATTGGTATGTATATCTCCCTATTGTTCTTGGAAAACATTGTTATAGGATCACTAAGGAAAACAAAGGGTTATTCCAGATAGAGCATTCCTTGCTAATGTATACTTCAGCTAATTATTCTATAAATGTCCATTAGATGTCTAGTACTGTGAGTCACACAATAACTACTCTACTTTATGTCTGACGAACTGCAATCCAAGGAAAGCAGATGTTAAACGCAGAGACAATGAGAATTCAGGAAAGAATGCATTGTTCCAGGAGAAGATACATGTCTGTATGTGGAACTGTTCAGAAATTTCTCAGAAACGAAAGACACTAACAAAAATCCTAGGGCTAAGTAGATCATGTAGGAGCTATCTAGACAATACTTATTTCGTAGAGACCCTAAATGTTAAAGCCAAGATTATATCTGAGGCCATTCCAGTGCCCAAATGTCCATGTTCTAAGGGATCCAGCACTATAGGTCATGTTTACCTTCATGTTCTCTGCTTAAACAACTTCTCCCTTGTAGCTGGGCCCCACACCCACATGTGACTCTTTTCTCTCCTTCCTTTAATACATGGTCTGATACTATCTTCACCTGGGAACTCACATGCCCAGTTAAGTGTTTGAAACGCAAAGATGATCACCAACTTTCTGATCTGGCTCTCATCACAGACTAATTTGTACCTAATCCAGTCTATGGTTGTATCTGAAAAGCCAAAACACAGTTCAGGTTGTCGTTAAGCAACCAGCTTTCAGTTGGAATTGGCATTGGGATTGGAGGTAGAATAGGAGATAAAGGAGGTGGTGGATCTTTCCCAGAAAGCCTGGCTAAAGCAAGTATTTTCTTTGCCTTTGAAATAGTCAGCATTGTATTAAGTGAAGTGGCAGAAATCTGAAGTGAGACAGATTTAATTTTTTGGAAGATAATTCTGCATTTTATTTTTTAAAGAAAGTTTTTATATAATAAATATAAATTTCATAAGTACAGCTTTTGGATTATAGTGGTTCTTCCCTCCATACCTACCCTCCCACCCCCAAAGCATCCCACCTCCTACTCCCTCTCCCACCCCATTCTTCATTAAGATTCATTTTTTAATTATCTTTATATACAGAAGATCAACTCTATACTAAGTAAAGATTTCAACATTTTGCACCCACAGAGACACACAAAGTATAAAGTACTGTTTGAAGACTAGTTTTACCATTGATTCTCATAGTACAGCACATTAAGGACAGAGGTTCTACATGGGGAGCAAGTGCACAGTGACTCCTGTTATAGACAGATTTCTTATTTCCAAAGTGAATGGAGGATTTGTTGTGAGAAAAAAAATGAAAATAATGTATGTAAATTAGATAATATTATATCTCACATGTAGCCAATGCTAAAAAACATAGCTTCAGTTATCATTGGCATCACCATTATGCTCCATTTCTGTACTTCAGGAGTGTGATAAGTCTGTCCTAGGACCCTGTGGCACTAGAAGGCAGGTTAAAACTCCAACTAGCAAGTGCTGTTCATCTCAAGAATCGCAAAATAATCTTGAACTATACTTATAGCTGAATAGGTACTCTATTCATATTTGGCAAATTAATTAAGATTTGTTAATGTTTCCTCTCTGATTCATGTGTGTGTGTGTATATATATATATATTAAATACTATAAAAGTTAATAAGTGTAGAAAAAACTTCATAAAGCAAATATCCCCTAAAGAAGCTATGCTCTGCTTATAATGGACTTTTCCATAATGAGCATTTTCTATGTAAGTCACATGCAACCCAGAAAGTGTGATCTTGCTTCTCAGCATTTGTTCAAGAAATCAATCTTTTGCCAAAAGGAGAAATAAGTTTCAAAATTATGAGGCTTACACAGTGATTTTCACAAGAGAAACTAAATGAAATAAAAATCAGTAGAAATTTCAAAATTAAGATTTTACTTAACAGCATATCAAAAAATTGAATCTTACATAGGATGCAGAAAATTTATCAGAAATGGACCAGGATTCATCTATAAGAAAAATCAAAATTCTCTTCATGTATGTCAGAAGCTAATTAAACATTTTCAAATCAGAGAATCAAGTATTCCCCAATAAAAAGTTAGTGCATCTTATACTAAATTGACCTTTCAGCACAACTTAATTTTTATTGTAGCAATTATCCTTAAAAGGAAAACATGAATTACTCAAGAGAGATCCTGAGAATAAAATGCTTTCAGTTAAACTTACTTTATAGCTTTTCTCCTCAGGAGTGAGAAGTAATGATCAGGATTCGTTTCTCTAAAAAGCCACATAAAAGATTTATAGGTTTTCTTTCCTTTCCTTTCCTTTCCTTTCCTTTCCTTTCCTTTCCTTTCCTTTCCTTTCCTTTCCTTTCCTTTCCTTTCCTTTCCTTTTCTTCCCCCCCCCCCCCCACAGGCAGAGTTAGACAGTGAGAGGGAGAGAGAGAGACAGAGAGAAAGGTCTTCCTTCCGTTGGTTCACCCTCCAAATGGCCGCTATGGCTGGCGCACTGCGCCGATCCAAAGCCAGGAGCCAGGTGCTTCCTCCTTGTCTCCCATGCTGGTGCAGGGCCCAAGGATTTGGGCCATCCTCCGCTGCCTTCCCGGGCCACAGCAGAGAGCTGGACTGGAAGAGGAGCAACTGGGACAGAATGCGGTGCCCCAACCGGGACTAGAACCCAGGATGCTGGCACCACAGGCAGATTAGCCAAGTGAGCCACGGCACCAACCTAAGATTTATAGGTTTTCAGCAAGTCCCATGATGCATCTCTTCGTGTTGGACCTTTTAGGAATGCATGTGTTAACGCTATGTATTGCAAGTCTATTGTGTTCTCAGTTCTATATTATATAAGACTGAAACTGTAGACTTAAAAGTCAGGTTCCCTGTTCTTCCAGCCGGAGAGTGGCTGAAAAATTAACAATGTCAATAAAGCTATCATAGCAGAATAATATTATATGAATGCAACCCCTAATAGGTTGTGGTTGGTTTCTTGGAGGAGAAAGACTACAGAAGCTGGGTTTTGGAGGATTCATAAGAATTCAGCATGAGATGATTGGAGCAGAGAGCTATTTGTATAAATATATAGAGACATCAAAGAATGTAGTACTGGACAAACTAGAAGTCATCCAGGTCAAGTGGAGAGCAGGGTGGAAGATGCTAATGCTTCCAAATGTCTGGATGTTGTCAACAGTGCTGAGTCAGAATAATGAAAAGTTCTGAGGGCAGGAGAAAGACAAAGTTTAAACCATTGATAGATGAGGAGGTGGCATACTGACATTACTGACATCTCAAGGAGCTGCCATCCTACCAGAAAGGGCAGTTCATGATTTTTAAGGAATTTGGAAGGGAATGCTTGGCTTGAGAGGATGTGACTAATGACATGCCAAGAACTACAGGTAGGGGCTCAGGAGTGAACAGAAAAATGCTGAAACTAGTTGTGGATCCAAAGCAGAGTATATTTTATAAATCTCAGTGCAGTTTATTGAGAAACATGCTGAAGGAGAATTGATGACTTCATTTGTTTTTTAACTTTTATTTAATGAATATAAATTTCCAAAGTACGATTTATGGATTACAATGGCTTCCCCCACATACCGTCCCTCCCACCCACTACCCTCCCCTTTCCCACTCCCTCTCCCCTCCATTCACATCAAGATTCATTTTCAATTATCTTAATATACAGAAGATCAGCTTAGTATACATTAAGTAAGGATTTCAACAGTTTGCTCTCACACAGAAACATAAAGTGAAAAATAATAGATGATTTTTTTTAAATGATGATGAAATCAGATCAGACCTATTGTCATGTTTAATCCCAGTGAGAGTCAAGTTGGGAGTTGATAATTTCTTTTTTCTTTTTTTTTTTTTTTTACAGAGGATCAGTTTAGTATACATTAAGTAAAGATTTCAACAGTTTGCACCCCCATAGAAACACAAAGTGAAATATATTGTTTGAGTACTCGTTATAGCATTAAATCTCAATACACAGCACATTAAGGACAGAGATCCTACATGAGGAGTAAGTGCACAGTGACTCCTGTTGTTGACTTTACCAATTGACACTCCTGTCTATGGCATCAGTAGTCTCCCTATGCTCCAGTCATGAGTTTCCAAGGCTATGGAAGCCCTCTGAGTTCTCCGATTCTTATCTTGTTTAGACAAGGTCATAGTCAAAGTGGAGGTTCTCTCCTCCCTTCAGAGAAAGGTACCTCCTTCTTTGATGACCTGTTCTTTCCACTGGGATCTCACTCGCAGAGATCTTTTGCCAGAGTGTCTTGGCTTTCCATGCCTGAAATACTCTCATGGGCTTTTCAGCCAGATCCGAATGCCTTTAGGGCTGATTCTGAGGCCAGAGTGCTATTTAGGACATCTGCCATTCTATGAGTCTGCTGAGTATCTCACTTCCCATGTTGGATCACTCTCCCCTTTATTTATTCCATCGGTTAGTGTTAGCAGGTACTAGACTTGTTTATGTGCTCCCTTTGACTCTTAGTCCTTTCATTATGATCAATTGTGAACTGAAATTGATAACTTGGAATAGTGAGATGGCATTGGTACATGCCACCTTGATGGGATTGAATTGGAGTCCCCTGGTATGTTTTTAACTCTACCATTTGGGGCAAGTCAGCTTGAGCATGTCCCAAATTATACATCTCTTCCCTCTCTTATTCCCACTCTTATGTTTAACAGGGATCACATTTCAGTTAATTTTTAACACTTAAGAATAACTGTGTATTAATTACAGAATTAAACCAGTCGTATTAAGTAGAACAGACAAAAAAACTACTAAGAGGGAGAATGTATTAAGTTGTTCATTAACAGTCAGGGCTATGCTGATCAAGTCACCGTTTCCCATAGTGTCCGTTTCACTTCAGGAGGTTTCCTTTTTGGTGTTCAGTCAGTTGTCACCGATCAGGGAGAACATATGGTATTTGTCCCTTTGGGACTGGCTTATTTCACTCAGCATGATGTGTTCCAGATTCCTCCATTTTGTTTCAAATGGCTGGATTTCGTTGTTTCTTACTGCGGTATAGTATTCTAAAGAGTACATATCCCATAATTTCTTTATCCAGTCTACCGTTGATGGGCATTTAGGTCGGTTCCAGGTCTTAGCTATTGTGAATTGAGCTGCAATAAACATTAGGCTGCAGACCGCTTGTTTGTTTGCCAATTTAAATTCCTTTGGGTAAATTCCAAGGAGTGGGATGGCTGGGTCGAACGGTAGGGTTATCTTCAGGTTTCTGAGGAATCTCCAGACTGACTTCCATAGTGGCTTGACCAGTTTGCATTCCCACCAACAGTGGGTTAGTGTCCCTTTTTCCCCACATCCTCGCCAGCATCTGTTGTTGGTAGATTTCTGAATGTGAGCCATTCTAACCGGGGTGAGGTGAAACCTCATTGTGCTTTTGATTTGCATTTCCCTGATTACTAATGACCTTGAACATTTTTTCATTTGCCTGTTGGCCATTTGGATTTCCTCTTTTGAAAAATGTCTATTGAGGTCCTTGGCCCATCTCTTAATTGGGTTGTTGGTTTTGTTTTTGTGGAGTTTCTTGATCTCTTTGTAGGTTCTGGTTATTAACCCTTTATCTGTTGCATAGTTTGCAAATATTTTTTCCCATTCTGTCGGTTGTCTCTTCACTCGATGACTTCATTTTTTAACACAAGTGGGACATAACAGGATGTTTTACATGGGTGAGTAGCTACAGAACCCTGTTTGGCTAGAATCTGAAAGAGGCAAAGCATTGTGTTCAGAGATTCTAGTGTTTCATTAACCGCCAAGAAGCCCACTTTCCCTAAAGTCTGTGATTAGTAAGGTTTATTGTGCCCTTGTCACTCACACTCCATTACACCTGTTTGTTACGGAATCCCGTTACACCCTGTTGTATGTTCCCCACTGTCTGTTCATTTTAACCTTCCATTTCTATGGCAGTAAGGGCAATGGCGTCATCCAGCTATGTCTGGCTGAGATGGGAAGGTGTGTGGGGTTTGGGAATAGAAGGCTTTGACAAGGTAAACTATATCTGCTTCAGTTCAGGCATTTGTTTACCTATTAGTTTCTATATATGAAACGTTTGCAAACAAGCATCTAAAATAACAGGTAAACAAGTGCCTTTTACCTGCTTTACACTCCTTTAATGGAGAGAACACAGATATAGTTTACCTTGTCAAAGCCTTCCAAGAGTGTTAAACCTTATCTCAAAATTTCTTTGTAAATTGGCCTAATTCCTTGTGGCACCTGGAGAATAAATTTGAAAACCAATCTCCAAACTCCTGAGAAGAGGTAGTTTTGATGACTGAAAGTTTGTCAGAGCCTCTTGTACAAATAAGATGGAGGGTTTTCTTGGCACCTCACTGTAGATGTTATATACAGATTTTACAACTTGTTAGCATCTATTTTGGGCAGGGGAGTAGAGATAGGTGATTGACAGCCAAGATTCAGAGTCAAAAGCCCTGTTAGCTACATATTAAGCAACCAAGAAGTTTAAGAAGAAGGGGTCCTAGGATTAACTTTAACCTGGAGTCTGTTGTTCAAATTAACCTTATTTATTATGTGGATGAGAGCCATCATCTCAATGTGCCAGGCAGCCGTTATCATGTTGGGAATTGTACTTCTGCAGGATTGTGACAATCAAAAGGTATAAAACTCAAAACCAGTGTGAGTACAACAAATCATGTTTGTATCTTAGAAATAATGAATAGAGTTAAAGTCGAATAACAGGTATGTTACAGTTGGCTATTTCCATAAGTACAACAAGAAAAGTTGATTTACCATATACCAATCTCAGATTTGAAAGTCTCTCCAGGATAGTAAACCTACCCAAGGCAAAATTAAGGTTTTTTTTTTTTACTACAGTATCCAATCTTTTAAAGTTTTTTTTTAATTTTTGAGATAACATTTTCATTTTATTTCATAATTCAAGGCTTAATGCTCTACTAAAAAACGAATTCAACCACAACAAAAACAAGCAAATAAAAAACAAAAACATAGTTCAGCAGGAACACAGGCAGGCAAGGGTAATAAACAACAATCAAATGAAAAGATGTGAACTTCACCAATATACAGGAAACTTCAAGAAAATCACAGATCATCAAAACTATAGTAGTATACAACTCCTAACAATTTTCCCCACAAAGCTTCAAAACAAAGTTTGACAAAACACTACATTTGGACCAGAACTGATAGACATGGGCATTTATTTATTTTTTGTTTTGTTTTGTTGAAGTGGAAATCTTATTTACTCATTGAAAGGCTGAGAGCCCTTGAAGTCAGCATTCGCTGTACATTTTGGACATGCCAATGTTTTAAATTATATATTGTTATGAAGAGAACAGATCAACAATGAGTTTCTGCAAATAGTATATTTGCCATGAATAAAAATACTCTTAAGTAGTTTTTGAATTTTGGAGGAATCTAGTAAGAAGGAAAGGTAAATATTTTATCATTGTTTACAAAACATATTCTATCCAAGTATTGCAAACCATACAACTCTCAGGAAAACTTTTGAATCTAGAAAAAGTTCTCAAAATTTTAGTTAGCCCATTGATCTCTTGTCAGAAACATTTATATAGCCCCTTCTTTGGATAACAAAAGACTTAAAATTGCTGCTTTTAAAATTTGGATGACAGTTCAGCAGTTGACAAGGAGATTTAGTTATTTTTCATTGCACAGGCATTTTAAAAAGCACAGCCGAGTTTTATGAACTGTTTTATCCTTCAGGGCCTGTAATGGGTGGGTACATTATATAGATCTCCAGGTCCCTTTTATTTTTTTATATTTTAAACTCAACGTTATTTGACTAAGCCATCCATTAAATGACCAAATCCCTTTATCAAAAGGAATGACAGATTTAACATAAAGTATACATTCTTATTATGTGGGGGAAAATTTATGTCCATAATTAAATATAATTTAAATCAGATTTAAATTAGTACACAGTATCTTATGTTACTAGTCTGAGGTATCTTCTTTAGTTTTTTTGATTTATATAAGGTGAACAAATTTCATGTATTTCATATATACAGATTTAGGAGCAGAGTGATACTTTCTACCCCACCCTCCCTCTCATCCACAATCCAACCCTCCATCCTCCTTCTTTTTTACCTTTTCTTTTAATTTTTACATTGATATATTTTCAGTTTATTTTATAGTCATAATGTTAACCCTCCACTAAGTAAATAATTCAACAAACAGAAGGAAAAAAATTGTTCCTCTACAGTAGAGTCAACAATAATCAAATCTCAAAATGACAATTTCACTGCTATACATTTTTTGTACTCTATTAGTTACCGCAGATCAGGGAAAACACACTTGTCTTTTTGGGACTAGCATATTTCACTAAGTGTAATGGTTTCCAGTTGCATCCATTTTGTTGTGAAAGACGGGATTTCATTCTTTTTCACAGCTGAGTAGTATCTACTCGTGTACATATGCCACATTTTCTTCATCCAGTGATCAGTTGATGGACATGTGGATTGATTCTATATCTTAGCTATTGTGAATTGAGCTGCAATAAACATGGGGTACAGAAAACTCCTTCATATTCTTATTTCAGTTCATTTTGATAAATTCCCAGGAGTTCATGGCTGGGTCATATGGTGAATCTATTTTTAGCTTTCTGAGGAATCCCTATACTGTCTTCCACAATGGCTGTACTAGTTTACATTCTCACTACCCAGTGGATTAGGGTACCTTTTCCCCCACATCCTTACCAGCATTTGTTGTTTGTTGATTTCTGTATGAAAGCCATACTAAAGGGGATAAGGTGAAAACTCATTGTGGTTTTTATTGGCATTTCCTTGATGGTTAGTGATCCTGAGCATATTTTCAAGTGTCTATTGGCCAACTGAATTTCCTCTCTTGAAAAATGCCTGTTCCAGTCCTTCGCTCATTTCTTAAGCAGATTGCTTGTTTTGTTGTTGTTGAGTCTCTTGAGCTCTTTATAGAATCGGGTTATTAATCCTTTACCAGTTGCATAGTTTGCAAATATTTTCTCCAGCTCTGTTGGTTGCCTCTTCACTTTGCTGAGAGCTTTCTTTGCAGTGCAGAAATTTCTTAGCTTGATGTAATCTCATGTGTCTATTTTTGCTTTTATTCCTATATTTGCTTTTTATTCTTAAGATAAATCATGACTGATGACATTAAAACCAGGAACCAGTCTGTTATATGAATATATAATCTCTCAAATACTTATTTCTTTTTTTAAAGCATTTTTTTTTTAATTTATTTGACAGGTAGAGTTATGGACAGTGAGAGAGAGACAGAGAGAAAGGTCTTCCTTCCATTGGTTCACTCCCCAAATGTCCGCTATGGCTAATGCTGCGCCGATCCGAAGCCAGGAGCCAGGTGCTTCTTCCTGATCTCCCATGCAGGTGCAGGGGCCCAAGCACTTGGGTCATCCTCCACTGCCCTCCCAGGCCACAGTAGAGAGCTAGACTGGAAGAGGAACAACTGGGACTAGAACCCAGCACCCATATGGGATGCCGGTGCCACAGATGGAGGATTAACCAAGTGAGCCACGGTGCCGGCCCCTCAAATACTTATTTCAATAACATTCTTTTATAAATATAACAAATTTATGATTCTACAACTTGAGAGTAGCTTTCATTCAATCCAAGTGATCCTAATTAGCTATTATCTCTTCAAGATGACAGATAACATCCTTCGAGGATTTCTGGGGACCCTGGAAATCTCAGGGTCAATGGGCTAATTAGAAACTTTGATTCTGAGAAAGCCTGTCAAAGATATCAAAAGCTCTAAAAACATTTGGTCTCATTTATATTTATCCAGTTTACTTAGATTACTTATGAAAACTAAGATATTAGACAAGCATGGCCTTCATTTATAGCTGAACTGTTATACTAGATACATAGAACATGCTTACCTGCTTTTAGGTTAAGTTTACATCTTTATGATTTTACACATCTATGAGATATAATCCTGCCTGTCTAGCAAACCCAGACACAAACATGTTAACAAATTTGAAGATACCTTTATTTTATCAACAAATTAAAAATAGCTTATTTATAAAATATTCACATAAGCCATATAAGCTAAAAAGCATTAGGATAATTTAAAAACTTTATGTGAGTGCTCACTTATCTATAACTTAATTAAAACAGCTCTTAAGGGTTTTTTTTACCATGTACATATCACATGTACACACAAATGGAACATTTATAACATATATCATGAGACAGAAAATCAAAGAGGTTTCTGTAATAGTTTGTTGTATTATTGTTGGGACTCCTGTTCTCTACTCTGAATTGTATCAAGGGCTTTTTTTTTTTCGACAGGCAAAGTTAGTGAGAGAGAGACAGAGAGAAAAGTCTTCCTTCCCTTGATTCACCCACCAAATGGCCACTATGGCCGGCACGCGGCGCGAATCCAGAGCCAGGAGCCAGGCACTTCCTCCTGGTCTCCCATGCGGGTGCAGGGCCCAAGAACTTGGGCCATCCTCCACTGCACTTCCAGGCCACAGCAGAGAGCTGGACTGGAAGAGGAACAACCAGGACAGAATCCGGCACCCCGACAGGGACTAGAACCCAGGGTGCTGGCACCACAGGCAGAGGATTAGCCAAGTGAGCCACGGCACCGGCCTCAAGGGCTTCTAAAGGGAATTATAATTGACTTTAAGAGTAGGGAGAGCTGCTGGGACTCCTCATTCTTTGAATTATACCACATACATAGGCCATGCAGTACTACCAACTTTTTAAGTCACAGGCTTGCAGCTACAAGTTGACCAGTTGGCCAAAATTCTTGCCTGGGGACCTTCAGTTAGGATTGAAATGGTGCTTCCCATATCTAATTATTTATTCATTTCAAAGATTTTTTTATTGTTTGAGAGGTAGAGTTACTGACAGTGAGAGGGAGAGACAGAAAGAAAGGTCCTCCATCTGCTGGTTCACTCCCCAAATGGCCGCAACAGCCAGAATTGGGCCAATCCAAAGCCAGGAGCCAGGAGCCCAAAGCCAGGAGCTTCTGCTGGGTCTCCCGTGCAGGTGTGGGGGCCCAACAACTCCCATATTTAAAGACAGACTACAACAACAACAACAATGGCAACAACAAAAAAGCCCAAAGAACACAAAATGCATTTCCCTAAACCAAGGCCAGATTTTACAGATGGGAGTTCAAAAGAACATATTTCCAAAAGCAAAAGGAAACAGAATCCCTGGCTCCCCTCAACTATAATTACCACACTAGTGGCATCATGAATGACCTCCATCAGACTGGAAAGTTCGCAGCCCTATCAACAGTGTGGAGTTAAGGATCTCAGTGTGCACACTGGGGGACTTAACCAAATGGTCAGCCATTGTGCTCTTTATGAAAACTGCTTCCCTCTCCTCAAGGGGTTCAGGCTGTGTTGACCACGCTCTCCCAAGGAGAGAAAAGAGTTCCCCAGAACCAAGGTGGCTCCAGCAGCTGCTGGGATTGTCCCTGCTCTCCTCCCTAGGAGGTGGAGCCTCCACTGGCAGGGGCTTAACCACCACCCAGTGGCCTCACACCGCTCTGACAGCACTTAATTTAGCACTGGTATATTGCCATGGCCGATTGCTCTACCTGTTGGTAGTCAGCATCAGGTATGCACCACTGAGTACAAGAACTCCCTACTGCTTGTCGAATTTGTTACCAAAAATCTGTTTCTTGTCAACAGTACCAAATCAGAGTCATGAGGAGAAGGTTTGAGGAAAACGAAATACAAGTTCACTCTATCAATAGATGAGGAAGTAGCAGGTTGAGGTCTAAAGGAATTACCATCTTCTTGAATGAAGTTAGTTCAAGGTTCGAATTTTTTTTGAGATTTTTTTTTAATTTGAATGTCAGTGTTACAGAGAGAGAGACAGAGATCTTCTATCCTCAGATTCCTCCTCCCCTCCCTTCATGCCCAGTGGCCTCAATGGCCAGGGCTGAGCCAGGCCAAAAGCAGGAGCCTGGAGCTTCATCCAGGTCTCCCACAAGGATGCAAGGGCTACCTTCTGCTGCTTTTCCCAGGCCATTATCTGGGAGCTGGATTAGAAGTGGAGCAGCTGGGACATAAACCAGAGCCTATATGGGGTACTGGCATTACAGGCAGCAGCTTTACCTGTTATACAGGTATCCCCCAGTTCAACACAATGCCATCCCCCAGTTCAAAGTTCTTAAGGAGTTCAGAAGGGGAAGCTGTTCTTGGGAAGACATGACTAATTGCAGATCAAGAATTAGAGACATGGACTTGGGAGTAAATAGCCAAACACCAAACCTGTTGTAAGTTCAATAACAGAATATTTTATAAATCCCAAACATTAGTGGAGTTTCTTGAGAATATGCTAAAGGAGAATTGATGTCTTGATCTTTATATGGGTGAAACATAATAAGATGTTGTGCATAGGTGAGAAGTTATGACACATGACTTGGCTGGGATCTGAAAAAGGGACATGATTGTGTTAAAAGATTCTAGTGTTTCATTAATCCTAATGAGGCCCACTCACCCTGAAGTCTATAATCAGTAGGATCTGTTGTGCTCTTAGCTGCCTGTACCCATAACATCCTGTTTAGTCACCTGCACCATATCACACCTTGTTACCAAATGATTGGATGGACATGAGCCATAAAGGAAGGAGAAGCCAAACTTTATTCTGAATATGATGCAGTCTCTCAAATTATTTCAGCTATCACAAGGAGTTAATAAAATCTACATTTTAGAAAGATGGCTTTAGCAACAGTGTGGAAAATGTGTTATGGGGAGGCAATAGAACTGGTGACAGCTCTATCACAACAAGGCAAAGCAATTCCCACAGTGAAAAAGGCACAAAGAAACAGATAATAAGGGTATGAACAGAAATCAAGAGAGAAAAAAAAATGGAATCAAGAGACGGAAGTCAGCGTGAGTACCTGGTGATTGATTGGAAGCTAGGGGCAATGGAGAGAAGGGTGGCCTAGAGAACCTAATGTCTGGCTTGGAAAATGAATTTGCCAGTATTGAGAAGATGGAGCACAAGACAGGTTGGGAATGATGATTCTAAGTTTAAATTTGGCTGTTTTGTGAGTAACAGAAACTCTAACTAATAGCAAGTTAAAGAAATAAGAAGTTATTTTGCTCTCATACCAGAAATGTTCAGAAATAGTCCATTCTAGCAGATGGAGGATGCCAGCACTAATGTCTCCTCAGGTGGGAAGCTGCTTGGATGCAGGCGTCCACATTGGAGTGCCTGGTTTCAGAATCCCAGTTCTGTTTTCAATTCCAGTCTCTTGCTAATGTGTAGCTTGGGTCCCTGCCAACCACATTGGAAACCCAGATCGAGTTCCAGGCCCCAGCTTTGAACTGGTCCAGCCCTGGTCGTTGGAGGCATTTGGAGAAGTGAGCCAGCAGATAAGAGGGAGACCTGTGTGTATGCGTCATATTTCAAATAAATAAAAAATATTTTTAACAAAAAAAGTATATAGTTGTTCTAGCTATCATGTTGCTGTTGCAGGAAGCAAGGAAGAAGAGAGAAGAGAAAAGAACAATTCTATACCAGAAAATTGCAGACTTTCTGTGCAAATCCCAGAAAGCTTCTACTTACGTCTCACTGGCCAAAATTATGTCAAAGGCCACTTTGGGTTATAAGATACCAGGGGAGATCTCTTGTTAGTGTTCTCATTAGAAGAAAAATCTAATCATCATCTGTCATAGTTACATTAAAATTGAGATGCTTGTGTGACATCCAAGTGAGAGTCCAAGAAGCAGGTGAACATGTGTTTGGAACTCATGAGAGCAGCCCAGGCAGGAATACAGTTTGGCAGTCATTGTCATTCAAGCAGTGGTTATTCCTTAAATGTGCATGACATCTGACATCTGCCAGGGTGCAAAGGAAGAGAATGAAGGGTATAATTGAGAGAAGGCCTAATCTTGAAGACTGGGTTACAGAAAAATAAAATCTTCAAAGAAATTGATGTTTGGAGACAAAGAGGGTGAATCCAGAAGCAGAAGGGAATGAGCTAAAAAACACAAGAGAAAGCACAAGGTAGAATAAAGTTTACTCTACTTTTAAAAACATCTTGCTCACACTTACTTTATTGATAGGTGACAAGAAATTGGGGAAATCACTTTCTGACAAGTTCTATTTTCTTTTTAATTAAAATTTATTTTTTTATTTGGATGATAGACAGACACTCAAGAGAGAAGAGACTTCCCATCTACTGGTTCACTCCCCTAATGCCTGCAACAGCCAGGCCTGGGTCGGGTCAAAGCCAGGAGCCCAGAACTCAATCCGTGTCTCCCACTTGGGTGGCAGGGATCCAAATAGTCGAGCCATTAACTGCTGAATAAGTTAAGAGAGACCTTAACTGCATGGAGAATGTTCACTTACAAACATTTACAAAAGCTCATAGCCCATCTTGTGCCTCATTCCTCTTAGTATCTAAAGGTGAATATGATATTGCAACTGTGCTAGGTCCTTTAAGCACATTATTCCATTACATCCTCACACC
Organism: Oryctolagus cuniculus; assembly: GCF_051225735.1. Classification (NCBI taxonomy): domain Eukaryota; kingdom Metazoa; phylum Chordata; class Mammalia; order Lagomorpha; family Leporidae; genus Oryctolagus; species Oryctolagus cuniculus. Next base: position 157,022,622 of record NC_142869.1, read on the forward strand.
AGTCATGTGAGCACCATACTACACATCTCATCTAACTGGTGATTAAATTAAGGTCATAAGTAGAAAGAGGTGAAGAGATTTAGACTCAAAAGGTCATCAATCAAATTAAGTAATAATAACTAGTCTTCAAAGAAACACATGAAAAAATACTGACATACTTCTCATATCTGAAATCTCTGGAGAGCAGGGAATATACATATCTGTTGTATGCTTGGTAATCAAAGTAAATAACAGACTAATAAACAGTTGAGGCCAACTGCCAGTTTGGGGGATTCCATTCTACTTTGGTCTTACTGAAGTACCCCCTGTATTATTTGGAAATACATAATGAGTGAATGGCATCTGATCACAGAGTTTTTAAAATTTACTGTGCACTTACTCCTCATGTAGGATCTCTGTCCTTAGTGTGCTGTAAATTGTGATTTAATGCTATAACTAGTACTCAAAAAGTATTTTTCACTCTGTGTTTCTATGTGGGTGCAAACTGTTGAAATCTTTACTTAATATATGCTAAACTGATCTTCTGTATATAAAGAGAATTGAAAATTAATCTTGATGTGAATGGAAGGGGAGAGGGAGTGGGAAAGGGGAGGGTTGCAGGTGGGAGGGAAGTTATGGGGGGGGGGAAGCCATTGTAATCCATGAGCTGTACTTTGGAAATTTATATTCATTAAATAAAAGTTTAAAAAAATTGTACATGGTTTCATGGAAGAGAGCTCATATTTGATTTTCACAGTAACTGTGCTATTTTGGGATATTGTTATTTTTTATTGTTCTGTGTGGTTGGCATAAGGTCATAAATTTGCTGTCCCATTGGATTTTTATGATGAATAGTCTTCTTACTATCTCTGTAATGGTTTGCAATGGCTGAATTCTAGTTAAAACTAGCTTCACTTCTGATCCCAGCTTCCTGCTAATGTGAACCCTGGAGGGCAGCAGGTGATGGTTCAACTACTTAAGTCCCAGCCACTCACATAGGAGGCCTGGAGAGCTCCTGGCTCCCAGGCATTTGGGTAGTGAACCCACAAGTTTGGACTTTCTCTTTCTCTGTCTCTTTGTATCTTTTTGTATCTCAAATACATAAAGATATCTTACCAGCTCAAATAGTTCAATTAGTTATTACTCTAAAAATATAGCAGTATCATATTTAAAAAGATAAATACTACTCATTCCTTTGTGGCCAAACATTTCATCTAGAAGAACTGATAACATCCATGAACATTCTGAAGAACTGATAACAAAACCCAGTGGGCATGTATTCATGGGTCAGAGGACTAAACCAAGGGTACTGTAATGCTGTGGCACTTCTCACAAAGCAAAAATTTTAAAGTATGAACTATGCATATATACTCTGCACAACTTTAAGGGAAAACATCCCTGTTGATTATTTTTCTTATACTCTATGGAGAGCTTTGCAGATTTCTTGGGAATTTGTAGCTTCTTTGTGAAATGTCTATCAAAACAAAACACTCTAAATGAGCAGATTTCTGGGGCAAATTTGTTTCCTACAATTCTGCTAAATACTACCTGTTCTTAGTAGAAAGACTCTGAGGCCCCAAGAGCTAACCTTTATGATCCCACCAAAAACAAAACAAAGCAGAAAACTGCTGTTCATTTCCTCGAATATGCCTGAACCAGAAGGAAGAAATGAGACATGTTAATGAGCTTTTTTTCTTTTCATGATGGTTTAAAATGTTTTTATTAGTGGGATTAATCACTTGTAAGATCAAAAGGGCAGTCTGGAAGATTATATGACCTGCAAAGCTTTCATAGATTCTTAAAGGAAGAAGGAGATTTGGCTGTATCCTCCAGTTCTGCGGTGATTTGATCAGGAAGGAGTTTATTTTTCTTCCAGAGCAGAAAGTGCAGTCAGGGAGTCCAAAATGGGCACTGCAGCTCCACAGCATCATCCATTTCATAGGCTCTTTCTATTTCTCTGCCTCATGGTCACAGAATGGCTGCTCATCCTTTACAATCACATTTGCATTCCAAGCAGAATGAGGGAAAAAAAAGTGGCATTAGGAAAGTGAAACTTTTCCAAAAACCATATATGGTGTTAATGTACATTTTTTCTGGCTAGAACTATGTCCCTCACTACTTTAGCAGCAAGGGAAACTTGGAAATGTATATTTTTAATGTGGGGAATATTATTACCTCCAACAAAATCAGGGTCTTCCTGCTGGGGAGGAAGAAATGAGAATGGATCTCATGTAGGCATGTAATGCAGTCTCCCACTATGCTGTTGGCCATTTAATGCACATATGCACCCTTCTCTCCATCTTACAGTGAGAAAAACTGAATCAGATAATTTGTTCCGCATCACTCTGGCAATTCACAACACAGCTGGACCTGAAATTCACAAATGCAGCTCCCAGCGCAAGGATGCTCTTGTCAGTGTATTCCACTGCTCACTTGTTCCAAAAAATGTACACAAAGTGTAACCAATCATACTTGCCACCTTTCCTTCTCTTACGCCTCAACTCTGTCTCTTTGGATGAAGCTCTTATTTGACCACATACTCTGTTTCATTCAATTTTAAGGGTAGTATTTTGGGGGATACCATAACCCAGAAAATGACAGTTATCCATTCCGGAGGGTTTCTTTGGCTTTTGAAAATAGGGAAGATTTTAGTATAAAAGCTTGAGGCACATGAACTACAAACAAATATTAATGGGTAAGAAGAATTTCACAAAAAAGCACACACGGATGAAATAGCATATTCCTTGGCCCAACCTACAGAGAAGAGGATATGACTTCAAATGTCATTGATCTCAAAATCTACTCTCTGCTTCTGTCTATTCTTTGAAATATCATTTTGATTCTTGTCTGGAGCTTACTGAAGTCATTACTTAGTTAGAACCAGAAGAACTGGCCGACCAACAGTCACATAAGAGCTACCCAACAGAAACCTCATGTGAAGGCAGAAACAGCACATACTAGGTAATAATTCCAACAGAGCCCATCCCTAAGGCTCTGAGTAGCAGGACTGGTCATTTAGCCTGCCTACCAATTACACTATGCTTCTTTGTGTTCTGGGTTTATTACAATGATGGGCTCCAATGTAGGGACCTGAGGTATTCTGAAAATACAAAAAAAAAAAAAAAAAAAAAAAAAAAAAAAAGAACATTTGCAAGTATTAAAGTATTATGCTGTACTGTTCATTTGTTACCATAGCCTTGAAATCACAGTGCAAAATCCTTTTTTATTATATAATAAATTTATTTGAAACTTCACTTAAGAGAATTAAGACAAGTACATACTTTTCAGTTCAAAATTAGGAGAAGAGTGGTGGGCATTTGGCACAGTGGTTAAGATGACACTTGGGATGATCATATGCATATTGTGTGCTTGGGTTCAAGTCCTAGTTCTGCTTCTAATTTCAGCTTCCTGCTAATGTGCACCCCAGGAGGCAGCAGGATATGGCTTAGGTACTTGTATTCCTGCCGTTTATGTGGGAGACCCAGACTGAGTTCTTGGCGCCTGACTTTGGCTTGGCCCAACCCTGGCTGTTGTGTAGCATTTTGGGAAGTGAACCAGCATATGGGAGACTCTCTCTCTCTCTCTCTCTCTCTCTCTCTCTCTCTCTCCATTTTCAATAAACAAAATAATAAATAAAAAATTAAAAAACAGAATAACACATTTTCTGATGTTATGCTAGATTGTAACTCTCTTGGGGTCACAGATTAGCAGTCTTCATGTGGCACATTGGGAGTTCTAGAAATTAAACCAATATCTTTCCATCCTAAAGAGTTGCCATACAATGCCAAGGACTACCTTTTGAATCATTCTTCCTCTGAGTAGGAGCTTGAAGTAGATAACCTTGGAGGTAACATCTCAGTAATGATACTATGGTTTGATTATTAAAATACAGACTTTCAGCAAATCAGTTCTTTAAAAAGTACTTTCTTTCTTAATTAAGAGGTCAGGTAAATCAACATCCTACCTCATGGCCTTGGACATGTTTTTCCTTCTTCTTGGACACCTTATCCTCCAATTTTCCACACCCTCCAAGCCACCTTGTGAAACCTACCTGGCACAGCTCATCAGTGATTGAGTTCCTCAGGTTCACTCAGGACAAGCCATCCACACACACACAGCAGTACAAGTTCTGAGTGATTGATGTGTGCCGATCACATGCTGAGCTGTGCAAGCAAGGATTGGACTCTGTTTCTTATGCCCTCTACCTTAATATCAGGGCATATCAAATTTGCAACACCATAGAAACCAAAAAACAAGCAATAATTTTCAGGCAAAGTTTTTTCTAAATCTAGACTTTTAAAATATTTCATCATTATTTGCATGGGTATATATGTCCTGAACGATACTTTTTTTTTTCTTTCCTGCATTAGCAGGAAGCTGGAATCCAGAGCCAAAGCTCTGGCTCTGAATCCAGGTACTCTGATGTGGGATGTGGGTGTCCTAACCAGAATCTTAACTGCTAGGCCCAGCATTCCTTCATGAAATATACTGTTTTATAAATAAATTGAACTCAGCCTCTCAATCTCAAGTGCATGAATTTAGGTGGTTCTGTGGCATTCAGAACTATGGGCAGATGAGTTCTTGACATTTAAAAATAGCACTGGGGCCAGCGCTGTGATGCAGTGGGCAAAGCCGCCACCTGTGGTGCCAACATCCAATATGCACGCCGGCTCAAGTTCTGGCTGCTCCACTTCCGATCCAACTCTCTGCTATAGCCTGGGAAAGCAGTAGAAGATGGCCCAAGTCCTTGGACCCCTGTACCTGTGTGGGAAGATCCAGAGGAAGCTCCTTGCTCCTGGTTTCAGATCGGTGCTGCCATCTGGGGAGTGAACCAAAAGATGGAGGATCTCTCTCCCCCGCCCCTCTCTGCCTCTCCTTCTTTCTGTGTGTAACTCTAGCTTTCAAATAAATATATAAATCTTTAAAAAAATAAGAGTAGCATTCCAGGGGTTGCCACTGTGGTGTAGCAGGTAAAGCCGCCGCCTGCAGTGCCAACATCTCATATGGACACCAGTTCGAGTCCCGGCTGCTCCACTTCCAATCCAGCTTTCTGCTATGGCCTGGGAAAGCAGTGGAAGATGGCCCAAGTCCTTGGGTCCCTACCCACATGGGAGACCCAGAAGAAGCTCCTGGCTCATGGCTTTGGATCGACTCAGCTCTGGTCATTGCAGCCACTTTAGGTTGAAGGAGCAGATGGAAGCCCTCTCTCTCTCAACCTCTTGACCTCTCTCTCTCTTTCCCTCTGCCTCTGCCTCTCTACAGCTCTGCCTTTCAAATAAATAAATAAATTTTTACCAAAAAAAGTAGCATTCTAATGGCACCTCCTGGAATGACAGCACAGCCTGCCCAAACACAACTGCAAATCTTCAGCTGAGTGGTAAAAATTGCTCATCATATCAGTTCAAATGGAAATTTAGTCTCACATGTAATGCAGAAATAACACTCTCCATAAACAAAAGAAAAGTGTTCTACGTGGAGTTAAAACCTACTTGACACCCATTGTTAGTCCAGGAACACATTTTAGATACAGCTACCATGACTCAGATTTCCTCTTACTCTTTACACAAACCTAGCTGTTGCCACAAAATCATTATTCAGTATGTTCATGGTTCAGTGAGCACACATGCATGTGTATGTGTTACAGGTGGCGTGAATTGCTCTGTATCCTTCAGTTTTTTTTTTCTTAATCTTAAAAGTGTCTCCATGTTAGTTACTCCATTTAGATCTTTACTTATGCATGGTCCTTATGCATTGCATGAGGGTTTTTTCTAGAGTAGATCTTGAGAAGTCTGCCTTAAGGGTGATGGAGCCTGTGAATTTTTCCTTTAGGTTTATCTTTATTTTTATTTTTATTTATTTGATAGGTGTGCATATATGTGGGAAGAGAGAGAGGAGAGAGAGAGAGAGAATGAATCTGCTTGTTTACTCCCCAACTCCCCAAATGTCCACAAAAGCCAAGGCTGGGCCAGGTCTAAGCCAGGAGCCAGGAACTCCATCTGTCTCCCATGTGGGTGGCGGGGACCAAAATACTTGAGTCATCATCTGTTGCCTTTCAGGGTGTGGATTAGCTGATGCAGCTGGATCAGAAATGGAAGCAGTGCTCACTTTCAGGCACTCTTGTTTGGAATAAGCATGCCCCAAACAGTGGCTTAACCTGCTGCTCCACAACACAGGCATTTAATTTTTAATTTTACTATAAACCAAAACAACTAAACTAACTTGCACTCTCATGACAGCATATGTACTTCAAAAAGTTTATGGGACATGAAATTAAAAGATGGTTAATTTGGATGCAAAAAAGTTGAAATCTGTGCATATTTTTTACATAATCTACATTTTTTCAAAAACCTTTTGAAAATACCTTGTATACATGGTTTTCTATTTTTTGCACCAAGATAAACTTTCTTTTAATTCCATTTTCCACAAACTTTTTTGCAGTATCCACAAATAATAATAATTTAAATCCCTAACATCTGACATAAGCCTTTTTTTTGGCAATCTCATTGATGTATAACATTTTTTGTAGTCTTCAAATTATGGCCCAGTCTTCACCAAACATAAATGGATAGATATCACAAACATACACACATATATACTAACAAATATGATTCATAAATTTTTATTCAGACTGAATCTCCTCAGATTATTAGAAACACAGTTATTTTAATCATTTTGTTTTAATGAACATCTCAGTGCAAATCACATTCCTAATACTTAATCGGTATTCCAACCTCTGGTGTCAGTTATGAATTTTTTTTTTTAATTTTTTTTTTTGACAGGCAGAGTGGACAGTGAGAGAGAGAGAGAGAGAAAGGTCTTCCTTTGCCGTTGGTTCACCCTCCAATGGCCGCCGCGGCCGGCGCGCTGCGGCCGGCGCACCGCGCTGATCCGATGGCAGGAGCCAGGAGCCAGGTGCTTCTCCTGGTCTCCCATGGTGTGCAGGGCCCAAGCACCTGGGCCATCCTCCACTGCACTCCCTGGCCACAGCAGAGGGCTGGCCTGGAAGAGGGGCAACCGGGACAGAATCCGGCGCCCCGACAGGGACTAGAACCCGGTGTGCCGGCGCCGCTAGGTGGAGGATTAGCTTAGTGAGCCGCGGCGCCGGCCAGTTATGAATTTTAAAATGAAAATATGTACACAGAATTAAGGTTTCCAAAAGTCTACACACACCACCATTCCTTTTGTTCTTTAATACACTGTGCCTTTTCGGGTGCCATCTGGGAATATGAGTTGGTGATTAGGCTGTTTGTGAACAGGAGGAAAGGGAACTAGAACTGATTGATTAGAGGTGAGAATTACAAAGCAAAGAAGAGATCCAACCAATTATTTCTCCCAATTGTTGAGAATTTCTGATATAAAGATGGAGGCACTTGAGTCCAAACTTTGTTGCATTCAACAAATAATGATGGTCTACCGCATGGCAGGCTTTGGGTAGATGTATGAGTGAGATAATTATGTGTACCCTTGGAGCTTCAGTGTGGTAGAATAGACACAGACAAATAAATAAACAATCACCAAGTGGTGAAGAGCATGAAGGAAACAAACTGGATGTTTGACATGGCAAAAGATACATAATTGTGCTAGAGTTTCTGGAAGACCTTGCTGAACTCTTAATCACAAACAGATGCTCTCCTTGCAAAATTATGGGGAAAGTCAACCTGGCAGAGAAAATAGAATTTTTACTTGTTGTAAATTGTGAGACTGAGGGGACCCAGTGAGAAGGATGGCAAGGATCCAAGTGACGCAGGACAGGTGCTTTGCAAAACAGGCTCAGCTCAGTGGATGGGGCAGAGGAAAGGTGGGAAGTTTCAAACCCAAAATCTGTTTGTGTCTACTACACCTGTCAGACTGAAAAGCATCTCTTAGGACAGAACCTATCTCTATATTGATGTTTAGTTGGGTACCTTCTTTTATAAAAACATGACCATATTTTGATGGAATGTATTCAGTTGATTCCATTTCTAACATATCATGAATCCTTAGTAACCATTTGTTGAAATGAAAGTCATCTGTTAAATTCTCCCAAATACTTCCCAGGTCTCTTCTCACAGTGTATTTTTCACGTGATAAATTGTCTTCTATTGTACCACAATTTATTTTTAAAGAGTTGACCCTTAGACATATTTTTTAAAGGAAAACTTGTGTGTTTGTGTTTGTGTGTGTGTGTTTGCAGAGCAATCAGATAAATATCAGTGTTGAAGATTAAATTGTCATAGAACTCATATTAAACTCCTAAGGCAGATAGCTACTTTTAATACAAACAACTATTGACAAGTAGATACTCTGAAAAGAGTAAACAGTTGTTGCCCTCTTTTATCCATAAAGCTTATCTGGTACAAAGCATCTTACTTTTTACGTTTAGACTATGGGTCAGGTTAATTACTATGATGACTAATTTCTATCATTTTATTTCAGGACTGTGGTTTGCTGATTCATCCGGAGGAAACCTGTGGGTTACAGCCCATTTCTTCTGACTACATTGAAGCCATTTCACAGCCTGAACTAAAGAGTTGTCCATCTGGGGACACAAAAGGTGAATAGCACATCAGATGTCATCTCTCTATAAAACTTATTTCATATAGATAAGTACTCACAGGTGCTCATTTAAATGACCCTTGTGTAAAGCAGGGAGGTTACTCTTTTCATTAATATGAACCATAACACATGAAATTAGTATAAATGCCTGGTTTTAGCAGTTGAGATATTTTGATGAAAGTCTTTTATTTTCCCCTCTTTGCCTAATTAATCCATATTCATTTTCAGACCTCAGCTCAAAAGTCACTTTTGCCTGACAACCTTCTTGTATATATTCTTATATATATATATTATATATATATATATATATGTTCTTATATATATTCACAGCATTCTGTGCTTTCCTTCCACAGAAGTTGCTACAAGTATTTAAATAATTAATACATTGTGAATTGTTTAATGTCAGTCTTCCCAGGATAACCAACAGAGTGTGATTTGTTCACATTATGTCAATTCTCTTGATACTAAAATTCACACATATAGATAGAAAATAGATATCTATCTACCAAGGAAAAATGAATATAAACTCAGTTTTAAATAATTCCCTTTCACGTAAGAAATTTTGGGGGAAGGATCACCCATGTCCTCCACATGTTGAACATTAACAGAGGCAGGAAAATCGTGATGTCAAATTCAAATCACGGTGTTAAATCCTTCTTAAGCCTTGAGTAGACCTGGAGTGAGACTCTGGTGTCACTCTCATCAGTCGCTGCGTCTTTCCCTCCCTAGCAGTCTTCTTTCAGTGCAGACAGCAGGGTCAAATCAAAGCAGGGGCTGAAAATGCCTGGAAAGGGATCAGTGGTCCAGGGAGTGTGTTCTCCAAGCTTTCTGCTTACCACTCTGTCCTCCTGACCCCAGGGCTCCCTTCATCGAAAAAGTCTGAGAAAACACTCAGGAGCTTTTCTACCCTTGCCATGAACTTCACACCACAGCTTGAATGGGAAATGAGTTTCCCAAATGGGCAGGACAAATTGCAATTTGGCATGCACAGTTAACAGACGTGGGCACGTCCACGTTCTTGAACATGTGTTCCAAATAATAAATTACAGTCAGTGCACAGGGGGGCAGTTACCCGTGATGGTGTGTCAGGTGGTGTGATTTGTGATTCTCTGCTAAATGAGACACACACTCTTCCCTACAGAGGCGACACCGTTGTGGCCAGTTAATTTTGTTTTAATCAGATGACAATTTATGAGAATCGTAAAACTAGTTAATTCTATTGCTCCCACTGCACCAAGTCAAAAGTTCTTCAACAGAAGGTTCAAGATACATTACTGGAATTCCGTAACAAGTGACAGATTATTCTGTGCATGAAATGTGTGGTAACTTCTGTCAGATCATGTTTTGAAAGTGCCTCTGTGCCTGAGGCTTACCAGAGAGGCTGCCTTGGAAAAGGAAAGCCTTTTGGTACTTGAGGAGCTGGACCAATATAGAGAAGTCCCCCAAAGCAGCTCCTAAATTAGGCCCATGGCCAGAGGCTGATGATCCAAAGCCTTCATCATCTGCCCTCTTCCTATCTTTCCTTCCTCCTCCCATCCTCCTTGCTTTACTTTATCCTGGTGGGACCATTCAGGATGCCCAGGTTTTTGTCCACATGGTTCCCTGTGCCTTCAGCCATCTTCACCTGAGTTCTCCTGATGCTGTGCCTTTCTCTCCAGGAAGCCTGTCTCCACCACATTCCCGATTGAGTGTCTCATCCGCATTCCCAGAACACCCTGGGCTCACCTCTGCAGCAACTCTCGCCATACTGTGTTTATCCATTTATACCTTTCTCTCTTGGCATGACCAGTGGTCTTCAAGTAGAACCATGTGAGTCAGAAAGGGGAAGGAGTAGCACAGGGCACTCTGTAGGAGAGTCCAACAAAGATGAAAATAGATGGGCATTGATTCTTACCTACTCATTTTCATTTCCATATTTTCTAATGGACATACTATATGAATAGGAGTATCTACGCATGTATTGCAGTGTTATGTGTATTAATATGACAAGGAGTAAGGGCAAATGTGCTTACTGATAACTTCCCTGGATTGTGTATTCTCAGAGGTGAGAATATCTTCATTTTCCAATTTATAATATGGGAATAAAAATGGTGGCTGGACTACAACCAAGATCAGAATTGTGCTCTCACACAAGCCTGTGAGCAGCCAGAGCAGTTACCAGGACCGACTGTTGCCATCTGGAGCTCCTACAGGCCCAAAAACTCGACGTCAATGAGGGAGGCCAGGACAGCGCTTTGCAGGAATATCTTGTTTGCTGTCAGAGATGATTTCCTTTCTTACTAGCAGGACATCTTGCTGTTGAAATCAGAAATTGTCATGGTGACAACCTGGGGAGGAAGTTTATCCAAGAGCTCTAGGTTAGCATCTGTGGTCAGACACAGCCCAACTCAGAAGTTTAATTTCCAAATTGCAATTCATAATGTGGATCCACTTTTTTTCTCCTTGCCAATGCAGTTATGTCAGAATGTCTTTTTCAGTAACAGCAGCTAATATACTTTTGAATGACTATTGTTGTTTATTCTTAAAATTAATGTGTGTCCTTTAGGGAATAATTCAACTCTAAGACACAATTTAAGGATTAAATTTATCCCTTAAGAAAGAAAACCTGATTCTTCTAATTTATACAAAGAAGAAATGTATAGGCCGGCACCGCAGCTCACTAGGCTAATCCTCCACCTGTGGTGCCGGCACCCCAGGTTCTAGTCCCGGTCGGGGCGCCAGATTCTGTCCCGGTTGCTCCTCTTCCAGTCCAGCTCTCTGCTGTGGCCCGGGAAGGCAGTGGAGGATGGCCCGAGTGCTTGAGCCCCTGCACCCACGTGGAAGACCAGAAGGAGTGTCTGGCTCTTGGCTTCAGATCAGCGCAGCGCGCTGGCCGTAGCCGCCATTTGGGGGGTGAACCAACGGAAGGAAGACCTTTTTCTGTGTCTCTCTCACTGTCCAACTCTGCCTGTCAAAAAATACATAAATAAATAAGAAATGTATACAGTTATTAAAGAATAAGAATCAACTTTAAGGAAAATAGCTCAGATTGCATTTTATGACGTGTAAACATAAGATTTCATCATACCTGCTTTTAGCAAGGAAATATGACATTTAACACCAACATGTCTAATATTGAAAATGTAGATGTATTTTTCTTCTTAAACAAAACCATTTTTGTAACAATATAGACCCATGAACTTTTTACATAGTTTTAAATCTCAGTCAAGCCTAAATCATAGGGTTGAAATTTTTTTCAACATTCTATCACCCAATCTGTTTTATTTGAAATCTAACTTGCATTAAATGCAGGGCTACAGTGATAAACCTAATAACTTATCTGTCCGCCCACAGAACATACATGAATCTCTATCAAGAAGAGTTCATCTTTTCTTGAAGGAGATTTTCTTGAGAAATTTGTCAGCCACAAAGTGTAAATTTTAGTTGGTGTCTAAATCAAATATTAGAATGAGTCAAAGATGTGAAGAAAGTTGATTAAAAACCATGAATGCTAAGGTGAAAATGAGATTAGAAAGTGAGACTTACTATGAATCAGAAAGAGGATTTACAAAAGAGAACTGGCTGGAGAAACCTGGATACTTCTGAAGAGAATATGCATTTGCCATTCAAAACCCATCACCTCTTCTACGTGTCCTGTGTGTGTCTCTGAGGAACAGTCCATTCTTAACATGCAGAAAGTTTGGAAACACCTTTTCTGCTAGCAGGCTCTCTTCTTCTCCAATAGATGCAGACTACGTATCAGTCAGTTCTTCAGTCTCTCCTGGGGCTCAGCTCTTCACTGTCTTTAAAGTGCCAAGCCTTCCATTCTCCAAATCTTATCTGTTCATAAAGATGTGTTCACATTTTATCAGCTCCATGGAACCTTCCAAAAAACTCTGATCCCCAATCCATGTTTCTTCATTCTTAGCACCCTGGTTACTTGGGATGAAGCTGAGAAAGTAAAATAGATTCATTAACTGCTGAGTGTCAGGCACCATAGCAGGTGCTATACATACTTTCCTTATGGAGAAGGAAATGTAATCATGAAAAGATGCAAGTAATTTGTTCAGTTTAAACAGCAGATTGCAACCTTGGCTGCATATTGGAATCACCTGGAAAACATTAAACATTGTAGATGCCTGAGCCCCACACCTGGGGATTCTGACATAATACATTTGTAGTACAACCTGGGTATGGGGACTTTAAAAAGCTTTCTAGGCAACTCTAATATGAGGTTCCTGGGGCTAATTAGAGGCAGAGCCCAGGTATGCATGTCTCCCGAGCCCAGGGTTTCACTACCACAGATATTCAATCATGAGTGACCTATTATTATGCTGTAGTTCTTTTATATGAACAGATTGTACTCTCTAACTGGATTAAACATTTGTAAGGTTTAGCATTGTAGTTAGGAGCATGGACTTTGAAACAGACTGCTCAATTTGAATCCTGGATCTACCACCTGCTGGCTGGAGGATCTTGGACAAGTCACTTCTCTTTGAGGATATTAGGGATGTTAGCAGATTTAAGTTAGTGCACTGAAGCACTTAGAGTATCCCTGCCATTTTGGAGGTGCTATAGAGATGTTTGCTATTGTGTTTAATGCCAACAGCACCTAACACCTCGACAGGGTCGACGCTTAATGTATTCAATGAAAATCTTCCTAGAGTGAAATATATGGCAGGAGGAAGCATCATTTACCATTCCTTAGATTGTGTAGAAAGTATTGAGTAGACATTCAATAAGAGAGTTTCCAGGAATTACTACACTGAAAGAGCAGGCAAAAACAAAATTTTAAAGAGGAGCAAATATATCCACACCACTGTTGAATTATTCTGTATGTCTGCTCTGGTTCACCATGCACACCCTAAAGTGATACTGTAGTTCATTTTCTTCTCTTCCGTGGAATTCATACTTTTAGCAGCTCCTTTTCCTTTTATTTTCTTTTTTTGTCTCACCATATACTCATACTTCTTTTCCTTTCTGTAGTCAATCAGTAAATGCCATAAGCTATACACTCTCTAATAATTCCTTATTGCTATTTCCATACTCAGTCATATACATAATTCTGACATCCCTGAAGTAATGAATGTGAAATGGACGTTTATCTCCTAAAAGCAAAAATTCTTCCCACAAAAATATGTATCACACCAATTCCTTTTTTTAACAGTACCAAAAGTCAGAGCCAGAATAAATAGTTTTAAATTAATTTTTTCCTTTCTAATTCAAAAATGGGGTGAGACCATCTCCTCAATATTTTGAAGGAAAATCATGCTCCAGTAACATAAGCAAGACCCCTAGGGAAGAGATGATTGCCAGAGACACCATTGTATTCTCCATCCCAGAGAGAATTAACCTCTGTGTGTATGTTTAAATAATGTACTATGTTCACTTTCCATTTCTGAAAAGATGAGTAAGGAAAAACCAAAAATAAATTATTTATTTTCCCAATAAATTATTAAAGCATGTGCTCCTATTAAAAGCAGAAATGATTCAAATACATGTTATTTTAATTTTATGAATAAAAAGAAAAGATCGGTCGGGAGCCAAGATGGCACAATAGTGAGGGCGCGCACTGATAGTCCGGGAAAAGATAGTTTAATAAAAGTGGAGTTACTGTAGTCTCAGGAAAAGGCTCGGGAAAAAATTGCAGAGGAAACTCTCCCGGATCTAGCGGATGTGACACAGAGGACCTACAGGGAGAGCAAGGATGCCCACGGCACGGAGGACAGCCACGGAGTCTGTGCACCAGTGCTGGAAGGGGAGCTGTGCGGAATTACTTCCCTTCTGAGTCAAAAAAAAAAAAAAAGAGAGAGAGAGAGAGCGAGAGAGAGAGAGAGGGAGAGAGAGAGGACAACCTGGGTGAGTCACCTTTGACACACCCTTAACCCTAAAGAACCAGAGCTCTCTGGCCACACCCATCACAGCCTCTAAAGATCCATCAAAAGCAGACAGTCCACTTAATCTAGAGTCATAGTATAACAAGAAAAAACACCACAGCGAAGAATCCAAAGAATATCTCCAATATGCCAAACAACAAATGCAAAAACTGAGGTAACAAGAACAAGGAAGACACTATGACGCCCCCAAATGAAAAAGACACCCCAATTCAAGATTATGAAGATGATGAGATAGAAGAAATGCAAGAAGCAGATCTCAAAAAATTGATAAGAACATTAAGAAGTTCTCAAAAACAAATTCTTGAACTACAGAAATCCTTAATGGACAAGATAGAAAATCTCGCGCGTGAAAATGAAATATTAAGGAGGAATCAAAATGAAATGAAACAACTAGTAGAACATGAAACTGTGATAGTGATGAGAAATCATAATGAAGTGAAGAATTCAATAGATCAAATGACAAACACATTAGAGAGCCTTAAAAACAGAATGGGTGAAGCAGAAGAGAGAATATCGGACTTAGAAGACAGAGAACAGGAAAGGATACAGTCAAACCAAAGAAAAGAAGAGGAAATTAAAAATCTAAAAAATATTGTCGGGAATCTACAGGATACTATTAAAAAACCCAACATTCGAGTTCTAGGAGTTCCTGAAGGCATGAAGAGAGAGAAAGGATTAGAAGGCCTTTTTAGTGAGATACTAGCAGAGAACTTTCCGGGTCTGGAGAAGGACAGAGACATCCTAGTACAGGAAGCTCATAGAACCCCTAATAAACATGACCAAAAGAGATCCTCACCACGACACGTTGTAATTAAACTCACCACAGTGAAACATAAAGAAAAGATCCTAAAATGTGCAAGAGAGAAACGTCAGATTACTCTCAGAGGATCTCCAATTAGACTCACAGCAGACTTCTCATAAGAAATCCTACAAGCTAGGAGGGAAAGGCAAGCCCAGGTACTAAGAGAGAAAAACCGCCAGCACAGAATATTATATTCTGCAAAGCTCTCATTTGTTAAAGAAGGTGAAATAAAGACCTTTCACAGCAAACAGAAATTGAAAGAATTTGTCACCACTCATCCAGCCCTGCAAAAGATTCTTAAAGATGTGTTACACACAGAAACACAGAAACACGGTCATCAATATGAAAGAAGGTAAAGGAGGGAAACCTCACAGCAAAAGATCACAGGGAATTCAAAGCATATATTAGAAAATATCTTTGGCAAATGGCAGGGCAAAGTTACTACTTATCAATAGTCACATTGAACTTGAATGGCCTGAACTGTCCAGTTAAAAGACACAGATTGGCTGATTGGCTTATGGAACAAAACCCATCTATTTGCTGCTTACAAGAAACACATCTTTCCAACAAAGATGCATACAGACTGAAAGTGAAAGGCTGGAAAAAGATATACCATGCCAACAGAAATGAAAAAAGAGCGGGCGTAGCCATCTTAATATCAGACAACATAAGCTTTACGACAAAAACTGTTAGGAAAGGCAAAGAGGGGCACTATATAATGATTAAGGGATCAATTCAACAGGAAGATATAACGATTATCAATGTATATGCACCTAATTACAGGGCACTGTTTTATTTAAAAGATTTGTTAAGGGACTTAAAGGGAGACTTAGACCCCAATACAATAGTACTGGGGGACTTCAACACTCCACTCTCAGAAATAGACAGATCACCAGGACAGAAGATCAACAAGGAGACAGTAGATTTAAACAACACTATAGCCCAAATGGATCTAACATATATCTACAGAACTTTTCATCCTACACATAAAGCATTTACATTCTTCTCAGCAGTACATGGAACCTTCTATAGGATTGACCACATACTAGGCCATAAAGCAAGTCTCAGCAAATTCAAAAGAATTAGAATCATACCATGCAGCTTCTCGGACCATAAAGGAATGAAGTTGGAAGTTAGCAACTCAGGAATCCCTAGAGCATATGCAAACACATGGAGATTGAACAACATGCTCCTGAATGAACAATGGGTTATAGAAGAAATTAAAAGAGAAATCAAACATTTTCTGGAAGTAAATGAGGATAACAGCACAACATACCAAAACTTATGGGATACAGCAAAAGCAGTGTTAAGAGGAAAGTTTATATCAATAGGTGCCTACCTCAAGAAATTGGAAAGGCACCAAATAGATGAGCTTTCAATTCATCTCAAGGATCTAGAAAACCTACAGCAAGGCAGACCCAAATCTAGTAGGAGAAGAGAAATAATTAAAATCAGAGAAGAAATCAACAGGATTGAATCAAGAAAAACATTACAAAAAATCAGCCAAACGAGGAGCTGGTTTTTTGAAAAAAATAAACAAAATTGACACCCCATTGGCCCAACTAACTAAAAAAAGAAGAGAAAAGACCCAAATCAATCAAATCAGAGATGAAAAAGGAAACATAACAACAGACACCACAGAAATAAAAAGAATCATCAGAAATTACTATAAGGACGTGTATGCCAGCAAGCAGGGAAATCTATCAGAAATGGATAGATTCCTGGACACATGCAACCTACCTAAATTGAACCAGGAAGACATAGAAAACCTAAACAGACCCATAACTGAGACAGAAATTGAAACAGTAATAAAGGCCCTCCCAAAACAGAAAAGCCCAGAACCAGATGAATTCACTGCTTAATTCTACCAGACATTTAAAGAAGAACTAACTCCAATTCTTCTCAAACTATTCAGAACAATCGAAAAAGAGGGAATCCTCCCAAATTCTTTCTATAAAGCCAGCATCACCTTAATTCCTAAGCCAGAAAAAGATGCAGCCTTGAAAGAGAATTACAGACCAGTATCCCTGATGAACATAGATGCAAAAATCCTCCATAAAATTCTGGCCAATAGAATGTAACAACACATCAGAAAGATCATCCACCCAGACCAAGTGGGATTTATCCCTGGTATGCAGGGATGGTTCAACATTCGCAAATCAATCAATGTGATACACCACATTAACAGACTGCAGAAAAAAAACCATATGATTATCTCAACAGACGCAGAGAAAGCATTTGATAAAATACAACACCCTTTCATGATGAAAACTCTAAGCAAATTGGGTATGGAAGGAACATTCCTCAATACAATCAAAGCAATTTATGAAAAACCCACGGCCAACATCCTATTGAAATGGGAAAAGTTGGAAGCATTTCCACTGAGATCTGGTACCAGACAGGGATGTCCACTCTCACCACTGCTATTCAATATAGTTCTGGAAATTTTGGTCAGAGCTATTAGGCAAGAAAAGGAAATTAAAGGGATACAAATTGGGAAGGAAGAACTCAAACTATCCCTCTTTGCAGATGACATGATTCTTTATTTAAGGGACCCAAAGAACTCTACTAAGAGACTATTGGAACTCATAGAAGATTTTGGCAAAGTAGCAGGGTATAAAATCAATGCACAAAAATCAACAGCCTTTGTATACACAGGCAATGCCACGGCTGAGGAAGAACTTCTAAGATCAATCCCATTCACAATAACTACAAAAAAATCAAATACCTTGGAATAAACTTAACCTAGGACATTAAATCTCTACGATGAAAATTACAAAACCTTAAAGAAAGAAATAGAAGAGGATACCAAAAAATAGAAAAATCTTCCATGCTCATGGATTGGAAGAATCAATATCATCAAAATGTCCATTCTCCCAAAAGCAGTTTACATATTCAATGCAATACCAATCAAGATACTGAAGACCTTCTTCTCAGAGCTGGAAGAAATGATGCTGAAATTCATATGGAGGCACAGGAGACCTTGAATAGCTAAAGCAATCTTGTACAACAAAAACAAAGCTGGAGGCGTCACAATACCAGATTTCAGGACATACTACAGGGCAGTTGTTATCAAAACAGCATGGTACTGGTACAGAAACAGATGGATAGACCAATGGAACAGAATAGAAACACCAGAAATCAATCCAAATATCTACAGTCAACTTATATTTGATCAAGGATCCAAAACCAATCCCTGGAGTAAGGACAGTCTATTCAATAAATGGTGCTGGGAAAATGGATTTCCACATGCAGAATCATGAAGCAAGACCCCTATCTTTCAACTTACACAAAAATTCACTCAACGTGGATTAAAGACCCGACACCATCAAATTATTAGAGAACATTGGAGAAACCCTGCAAGATATAGGTACCAGCAAAGATTTCTTGGAAAAGACCCCAGAAGCACAGGCAGTCAAAGCCAAAATTAACATTTGGGATTGCATCAAATTGAGAAGTTTCTGTACTGCAAAAGAAACAGTCAGGAGAGTGAAGAGACAACTGACAGAATGGGAAAAAATATTTGCAAACTACGCAACGGATAAAGGGTTGATAACCAGAATCTACAAAGAAATCAAGAAACTCCACAACATCAAAACAAACCACCCACTTAAGAGATGGGCCAAGGACCTCAATAGACATTTTTCAAAAGAGGAAATCCAAATGGCCAACCGGCACATGAAAAAATGTTCAAGATCACTAGCAATCAGGGAAATGCAAATCAAAACCACCATGAGGTTTCACCTCACCCCAGTTAGAATGGCTCACATTCAGAAATCTACCAACAATAAATGCTGGCGAGGATGTGGGGAAAAAGGGACACTAACCCACTGTTGGTGGGAATGCAAACTGGTTAAGCCACTGTGGAAGTCAGTCTGGAGATTCCTCAGAAACCTGAAGATAACCCTACCATACAACCCAGCTATACCACTCCTTGGAATTTACCCAAAGAAAACTAAATTGGCAAACAAACAAGCTGTCTGCACATTAATGTTTATTGCAGCTCAATTCACAATAGCTAAGACCTGGAACCAACCCAAATGCCCATCAACAGTAGACTGGATAAAGAAATGATGGGACATACAATTATTCTTAAGTGTCTAAATTTTAACTGAAAAGTGATCCCTGTTAGGAATTTGTAAAACGTTATGCTGAATGAAATAAGCCAATCCCAAAGGGACAAATACCACATGTTCTCCCTGATACGTGACAACTAACTGAGCACCAAAAAGGAAACCTGTTAAAGTGAAATGAACACTATGAGGAACGGTGACTTGATCAGCCCTCGCCCTGATTGTTGATGAACAACTTAATACGTTATCCCTCTTAGTCTTTTTTTTTGCTTGTTCTACTTAATACTTTTGGTTGAATACTGTAATCAATACACAGTTATTCTCAAGTGTTCAAACTTAACTGATAAGTGATCGCTGTTAAATATAAGAGTGGGAATAAGAGAGGGAAGAGATGTGCAATTCGGGACATGCTCAAGCTGACTTACCTCAAACAGTAGAGTTAGAAACATACCAGGGGATTCAAATTCAATCCCATCAAGGTGGCATGTACCAATGCCATCTCACTAGTCCCAGTGATCAATTTCTGTTCACAATTGATCATAATGATAGGACTAAGAACCAAAGGGATCACATAAACAAGACTAGTGTCTGCAAATACTAGCTGATAGAATAAAAAAGGGAGAGAACGATCCAACATGGGAAGTGAGATACACAGCAGACCCATAGAATGGCAGATGTCCTAAACAGCACTCTGGCCTCAGAATCAGCCCTTAAGGCATGCGGATCCGGCTGAAAAGCCCATGAGAGTATTTCAGGCATGGAAAGCCAAGACACTCTGGGTGGGGGGGGGGGGAACCCTAAATGAAATATCTCTGCAAGTGAGATCCCAGTGGAAAGAACGGGTCATCAAAGAAGGAGGTACCTTTCTCTGAAGGGAGGAGAGAACTTCCACTTTGACCATGGCCTTGTCTAAATATGATCAGAGTTGGTGAATTCAGGGGGCTTCCATAGCCTTGGCAGCTCATGACAAGAGCCTAGGGTGATTACTGATGCCATAAACAAGAGTGTCAATTTGTTAAGTCAACAACAGGAGTCACTGTGAACTTACTCCTCATGTAGGATCTCTGTCCTTAGTGTGCTGTACATTGAGATTTAATGCTATAACGAGTACTCAAACAGTATTTTACACTTTATGTTTCTGTGTGGGAGCAAACTGTTGAAATCTTTACTTAATGTATGCTAAACTGATCTTCTGTATATAAAGAGAATCAAAAATGAATTTTGATGTGAATGGAAGGGGAGAGGGAGTGGGAAAGGGGAGGGTTGCGGGTGGGAGGGACGTTATGGGGGGGGAAGCCATTGTAATCCATAAGCTGTACTTTGGAAATTTATATTCATTAAATAAAAGTTAAAAAAAAAAGAAATGATGGGACATGTACTCTATAGAATACTATACAGCAGTCAAAAACTATGAAACCCGGTCATTTACAACAAGATGGAGGAATCTGGAAAATAGTATGCTGAATGAATTAAGCCAGTCCCAAAGGGACAAATATCATATGTTCTCCCTGATCGGTGACAATTAACTGAGCACCAAAGAGGAAACCTGTTGAAGTGAAATGGACACTAGGAGAAACAGTGACTTGATCAGCTCTTGTGCTGACTGTTGATGTACAATGTAATACTTTATCCATTTTAGTATTTTTTTTGTTCTAGTACTATTGGTTGAACTCTGTAATTAACACACAATTATTCTTAGGTGTTTAAATTTGAACTGAAAAGTTATCCCTGTTAAATATAAGAGTGGGAATAAGAGTCACTGTGTACTTACTTCTCATGTGGGATCTGTCCTTAGTGTTCTGTCCAATGTAAAGTAATGCTATAACTAGTACTGAAACAGTATTTTACACTTTGTGTTTCTGTGTGGGTGCAAACTGATGAAATCTTTACTTAATATATACTGAATTGATCTTCTGTATATAAATATAATTGAAAATGAATCTTGATGTGAATGGAATGGGAGAGGGAGCGGGAGATGGGAGGGGTGTGAGTGGGAGGGAAATTATGGGGGGGGAAGCCATTGTAATCCATTAACTGTACTTTGAAAATTTATATTTACTAAATAAAAATTTTTTTAAAATATGAGTGGGAATAAGAGAGGGAGGAGATGTACAATTTGGGACATGCTCAATCGGACTTGCCCCAAATGGTGGAGTTAGAAACATGCTAGGGGATTCCAATACAATCCCATCAAGGTGGCATGTACCAATGCCATCTCACTAGTCCAAGTGATCAATTTCAGGTCACAATTGATCACACTGATAGGTCTAAGAGTCAAAGGGATCACACAAACAAGACTAGTGTCTGTTAATACTAACTGACAGAATCAAAAAGGGAGAGAACAATCCAACATGGGAAGCAGGATACACAGCAGACTCATAGAATGGCAGATGTCCTAAACAGCACTCTGGCCTCAGAATCAGCCATTAAGGCATTCGGATCTGGCTGAAGAGCCCATGAGAGTATTTTAGGCATGGAAAGCCAAGACACTCTGAAAAAAAAAAAAAAAAAAAAAAAAGAAGACCTAAATGAAAGATCTCTGCAAGTGAGATCCCAGTGGAAAGAACGGGTCATCAAAGAAGGAGGTACCTTTCTCTGAAGGGAGGAGGGAACTTCCACTTTGACTAAGACCCTGTCGGAATAAGATCGAAGTTGTCGAACTCAAAATGCTTCCATAGCCTTGGCTACTCATGACTAGAGCCTAGGGAGATTACTGACAACAAGAGTGTGAAATTGTTAAGTCAACAACAGGAGTCACTGTGTACTTACTCCTCATGTGGGATCTGTCCTTAATGTGTTGTCCAATGTGAAGTAATGCTATAACTAGTACTGAAACAGTATTTTACACTTTGTGTTTCTGTGTGGGTGCAAACTGATGAAATCTTTACTTAATATATACTGAATTGATCTTCTGTATATAAATATAATTGAAAATGAATCTTGATGTGAATGGAATGGGAGAGGGAGCGGGAGATGGGAGGGGTGCAAGTGGGAGGGAAGTTATGGGGGGAAAGCCATTGTAATCCATAAACTGTACTTTGGAAATTTATATTTACTAAATAAAATTTTAAAAAATATCTTATTAAATGCATAGATAATATTCACTGATCTCATCTACTTAGTGCTTTATCTCTCCTAGTAACTAAAGGTGAATATGACACTGCAACTATGCTATGTCCTTTAAGTATGTTATTCCATTGCCTACTCACACCAGTCATGTGAGGATCCTACCACACATCTCATCTAACCAAAGATTAAATTAAGCCATGAAGAGATTCAGACTCCAAAAGTCTTCAATCAAATTAAGGAAAACTAACTAGTTTTCAGCAATATATGACAAAAATACTGAAATGCTTCTCTTGTATCTTAAATATCTAAAGAGCAGGGAATACACATATCTGGTTTTGGCTTGGTAACCTAGGCAAAGGTTCAGCTAATAAACAGTTGAGGCCAGCTGCCAGTTTGGAGGGTTCCAGTCTACTTTGGTCTTATCAAAGTGCCTGTTGTACTAGTTGGAAATCAGTAATGAGTGAATAGTGTCTCATCACTTGGTTTTTTTTAAAGATGTTTAAAATTTATTTGAGGGGCCAGTGCCGTGGCGCAGTAGGTTAATCCTCTGCCTGCAGCGCCGGAATCCCATATGGGTGCCGGTTCTGGTCCCCGCTGCTACTTTTCCAACCCAGCTCTCTGCTGTGGCCCAGGAGGGCAGTGGAGGATGGCCCAAGTCCTTGGGACCCTGCACCCATGTGAGAAACTGGGAAGAAGCACCTGGCTCCTGGCTTCAGATCGGTTCAGCTCTGGTCGTTGTGGCCATTTGGAGAGTGAACCAAAGGAAGGAAGACCTTTCTCTCTGTCTCTCCCTCTCACTTTCTGTGACTCTACCTGTCAAATAAATAAATAAAATCTTAAAAAAAAATTTATTTGAAAGGCAAAGGCAAAGTTACAGGTAGAGGGAGAGAGAAAGAGGGAGGGAAGGAAGGAGGGAGGGAGGGAGGGAGGGAGAGAGAGAGAGAATCTTCCATCCTTTGAGTTACTCCCAAATGGATGTAATGGCCAGGGCTAGATCAGACCAAAGCCAGGAGCTTGGATCTCCATCTGAATCTCTTTTGTGGGTACAGGGACCATTTTCTGGTGCTTCCCCAGGTGTATTAGCAGGGAGCTGGATTGGAATGGAGCAGCTGGGATTCTAACAGGCACCCATATGGGATGCCAGTATTTTAATGCCTGCTCTGACCACTTAGGATTTTTTATTAGCATATTGTTTCATGAAACAAAGCTCAGATTTTATTTCCATGGAACTGTGTTATTTCAGAATATTGCTACCTGTTGCTATTCTATGTGGGTTGCAGGAGGCCATGTGTCATTGCTCCATTGGATGTGTATGGTAAGAATAGTCTCCTTACTATGTGTGGAATGGTGTTGCAGAGCTGGCGTCTAAGCTGCAAACTATAAATTTCACCAATAGAAACTGAACCAGGAAGTTTTGCCATCTATTCCAGGCCAGTGGATTGTGCCTTGCCTTAGTTGTTCTGACAACAGGACCTGTGACTGGAGAGAAATAACTTGGCAGCCTCACAACTGCCAACATGGTATCCTCATGAAGCCCCAACTCCAGCAGTGCCTACAAGGAAGGAAGGTAGGTTCTGGATCCAGCTGGGGGCAGCTTTCCACTTATGCCACCTGCAGCACTCAAGGCCATACAGCTGCATCCTAGACCAATTTCTGCTGTCTAGCTCCCAGGGCATAACTAACCAAATATAATTTGCCTGGTTGAATACTGTGTAGATGCTGTCATAGAATACCCTTAATTCTTGCTCAAAATGCTCATTTTTTTTCCAAATAAGTCTATTTGACAGATGGAGGATTTTAAAGTCATGCCCTGTGCTGACCCATTTCCAAGTGTGTTCTCAGCATAAATTGGTAGGAGCCTACCATGTCAGCTGATGGTTGGCAGGTCTGAGCAGCTGGCCTGGTTGACTACAGCTCCAGTAAGCACTGCTGTTATAAAAGACACCTGCAGCTCAGTGCAAGAAATCAAATGTTCCTGCATGCAAGATTCGCTTCTAAGCTTACCATGTGCATGATGTTTCCACACACTAACATTGCTGCTCTTCTTTCACGTCCCTGGGCAGGTCTCACGTGGACCTCACTAGGCTGGTCTTTCTTTAGTGAGGATTCTAAGCTGATTTCTTGGACATGCAGTGTCTCCTTGCTAGGCATGCTCTGTCTAGGTAGAGTCCGGCAGAACTCTCGGATGTGTGAAATGGGCACATAGACTGAGGTGCTTGGGTAACATCAAGTAAGTAATTTTTAACCAGATTTTCAAAGAACTTTTATCAGGTGGATATTTTCCTATACACTTGTTTGTAAATGCTCACACATTGTCAAAGCTGATCTCAAAAATGGGTTTTTACAACGCTCTGTTAATGCATAAAGGGAAAAGCATTGGGTAGGATGTATGCTGAGTTTTCCATCAGCAGGTAGTGTAGGGGGAATGACAGGAAGTGAGGAATGGGGCAGGAAGATGACATATCCCCAGTGATGTCAGTGTAAATGCTCCCATTTTCATGGTTGTGAATTTCTTTCTTTTTTTTTTTTTTTTTTTTTTTTTTGACAGGCAGAGTGGACAGTGAGAGAGAGAGAGACAGAGAGAAAGGTCTTCCTTTGCCGTTGGTTCACCCTCCAATGGCCGCCGCGGCTGGCGCGCTGCGGCCGGCGCACCGCGCTGATCCGATGGCAGGAGCCAGGAGCCAGGTGCTTTTCCTGGTCGCCCATGGGGTGCAGGGCCCAAGCACCTGGGCCATCCTCCACTGCACTCCCTGGCCACAGCAGAGAGCTGGCCTGGAAGAGGGGCAACCGGGACAGAATCCGGCGCCCCGACCGGGACTAGAACCCGGTGTGCCGGCGCCGCTAGGCGGAGGATTAGCCTAGTGAGCCGCGGCGCCGGCCCATGGTTGTGAATTTCTAAAGACAGGACAATAGCATTGGTTATTTTTAAGGGAAAAGGGAGACAATCACTTAGAAACACAATTACTGTTGGTATTATTAACTGAGCACTTTCTTGCACCTAAAGCTACCAGACTATAAGATTCCTGACACCAGGACGTGTGTTTGATTCACTGCAATACTCTCACTGCTATAACAACTTTTAATGCATAGTAGTAATGACAAATATGTGTTAAGAAAACAAATAAATGAGAAATCTTATTTAGTCCTAATCACTGCTCTTTGAGGTTGAATCTGTGTGGTCGCTACTACTCAGGCATCTTTTACCACCAACATGGAAAGTCCAGCCCCCACATCCTGGAGACACAGCACCAGGGCATCCTAAAGATAGTACTACCACAACACTCAGGCTTCTCTATACCCAGGAGGCCATTCTGAGCTCAAAATTCTTGGTGCTTAGGAAAATTCCAAGAAGATATCACAGTCTATTCACTTGAAAAGCAGTAGATGTTAGTTTAAGTTCGTCATGAAATCCCCTGGCTTTGGGCATGCCACATATTGTCTCTCAGGCTCATTTTCTACATCTTTCAATCATGGGGAAACTAAGATCTAACCTTCTGTGAAGCTTAATCAACTTTTTAGGAAGCTCAAGGCCTTTTGCCTTGCATCTTAGCTTGAGCTACTATACAAAAGTACCACAGAGTAATTAGCTTAAACAACAGGCATGGACCTCCCACAGTTCTGGTGGCTGGGAGTTTGAGATCAGGGTGATGGTATGGCCAGGTTCTGGTAAGAGTTCTCTTTCTCCTGGCTTCTCTTGGCTTCCTTTTGGCTGTGTCCTCACATGATTGGGGGGGAAGAAACACTAATCCCATTCTGGGGGTTCCTGATTCCAACAGATAAAGAGATCTTTATTGTCATTCATGAAACCCATCTGATTAATTCTGCTGCTCCGTATCAGAGATCCTGCAGTATCAGTTATCCCCAATATGTTACCACAGAGCAGAGTCCAGCTAAACCCCTAACAAAATTAAGTTCTGAATACTTTTTATAGCTTTTGTGATGTAACTTTGTTCATTCATTTAAAATTTGTTCAACAAAGAATATGTTCCAGACGGCAGGTAGTTAGCTTAGTGGTTAAGATTCTTGCATCCCATATCTGAGTACCTGAGTTTGATACCCAGTTCATCTCCCAGCTCCAACTTCCTGCCAATACAGATTCTGGGTCTCATTCACCGTGTGGGACATCTGGATTGAGGTGTAGCTTCAGCTTTTTTTGTTCTTTTTCATTTGATTTGAAAAGGAGAGAGATGGATAGAGAGAGAGAGATCTTCCATCTGCTGGTTCACTTGCCAAACGCCTTCAACAGTCAGAGCAGGACCAAGCAGAAGCCAGGAACTGAGAACTCAATCCAGGTCTCCCATCTGGTAGAAGGGACCCATGAACGAAATGATCATCAGCTGCCTCTCAGGGTGTGCCTTAGCAGGAAGCCGGATGAAAGCAGAGAAGCTGGGACTCAAACCAGGCACTTGATACTGTATGTGGGTGCACCAAGCAGTGACTTAACTGCTGTGCCAAGTGTCCCCTATCACCCAACCCTGACTCCTGGTTTTGGCTCCAGTCTAGTTCCAGTTTTTGCTGGCATTTGGGGAGTGAACCAGTAAACAGGAGTTCTCTATGTCTCTGCCATTCAAAGTGAATGAATGAATTCATTTATTCATTTTATAAAGAATCTTTACCCAGGAGTTTACAAAATGATCCTTGGAGGTGTTGACAAGCGAGAGGGCTGGTCATGGCTCTAGCATAGGAATGGGTGGCAGAGAGGAGCCCAGAGTCAGGCCCTGGACTCAGACTGTGAACTAACTGGAAAAGTCTTCAGAGAGCAAGTGGCTGGAAAGTGTGGTGTTCATTGTTGGTGGCAACCTACAAACTGCATTACTTTGAAATAATGTAATTGAAGTAGAAAAACTGTTCCTGAAAGCAACTGCCCTGAGAACACCACTGCTCAAACCGACTGCTTTCTTTGACTTCCCTCTTCCTGAGGAAACAGGCCTGGAGTGCTGATGAGGGCAGAACCAAGAAGATAGGGAGGCTCAAGGGGGGATTATGAGGCTCTTGCTTTTTGATGTGCTCCAGTTTACCTACTTTGTCCTTTATAAAAATGAAGACCAACATAAACATGCAGTTTCTAATGGTGTAGTAGCCTGAAGACTTTCAATCAATATTGAAAACACAGGTTTTTAACTGGAAATCCAAAAGTTTAGCTGTTGTTAGAAATAAATAGTTCAAACATATTTGCTACAATAAAAGCAGAACTTTCTTTTAAATCCCAGTTGCAGCAAGTTTTAACTTCTGGGGACATGTCAAACTGAGTTATCTTTCTCCAAAGAATCAAATTAAAAGGCAACAGATTTTGATCAGGCTACTGAGAATTATTGGAAAGTTAGGCCTTCAAATAGTGTTCAGCTTGCTTTAGAAACTCCAAGTAGTCATTTCTTTCAGCTTAATTTCCTTATGTTGTTCTGACCTTCTCCATCTTTCTCCTACTGCTTTCTGTTGATGAATGCCAAGACTATCCTTGGGAATGCAAGCCCACCTATAGGGAAGGAACAAGACACACATCAGCTGAGAGTTGAAAAGGAGTCTAAGTTTCTGGTAGCTTTGACCAGGAACCTCACTGTACTTAATGGCCTATGAACAGGAGCACATCTTCCATACCTCATTTACCCTCATTCCTATAATTACATCAACAGAGGAAAAATGGAGCATGCTCCCAGATGGCAAGACGGAGCCAGCTTTGTCCTTGGAGCATTTGTGTGGTCCATTTCTATAGCAAATCTGTGTGTATGGAAGGCAGATGAATGTGAGACCTCTTTCAAATGCTAAATTTATCCAATTATAATTTATTTCATTTATAGATTTTTGTTTTTATGTGTAGATTTTCTGCTGTATACTTGTGTTGAATCAAGGCAAAATCAATTGAAAAAGAAACAATATTTGCAATTTTGCTTTCACACTTTTGTCTAGATACCCACCTCTTACTTAATAAACTCTGAATGGAGCATTTGTAAATTTTATCAAGATATAACCTGTAATCACACTCTGAAATACATAAGAAATAGTTCAGAGGTGAGCATTTGGGCTACTTATTAAGATCTATCAGTTTGGACTATGCCCATATCAGAATACCTGAGTTTGATTCCTGGCTCTAGCTCCTGACTCCTGATTCCTGCTGATGTGTTCTCTGGGAGGTAATAGTGTTGGCTCAAGTAGTTGGGACCCTGCCACTCATGTGGCACAGGATACCTGGATTGAGCTTCTGACTCCCAGCTTCAGCTTGGCTCAGCCCTGGCCATCACAGGCATTCGGGGAGTAACCCAGTAGATGGGAGCTCTCCCTGTCTCTCCTCTCCTCTCTTTCTATTTTTTGAAAATTATTCAGAATTTAGATGAGTATGAGTATTAAGATATCTGAGAGAAGAATGCAGTTAATAAAAGCAAGTATCAAAAGGCAGTGTTTATGCAAACAGAAAATGTAACAAGATTTTAAGTAATGTACTCAAATTAAATAATGGGCTTAAAGGTGTTTAAATTTTTGAAGTGCAGATAATTTATAATAATATGTTCTGACTTACATGTGAATTCCTTTATGATAGCTGTTGCCTGTAAGTTTCAATAAATGGGAGTGGGCAGAGTGCACCTCACTCTAGGAGAGGAGGACTTAAACACGATACCCCCCTTCAGCACTCAGTAAGTCAGCCAACAGTTAAGGGAAAATGGCAATCCACTGTATAGACATATAATTGTTTTCCATGCAACTAGAATATCTATTTGTAGGTGATGTTATGTAGTTACTTGCTTTTGTTTTTAGCAAAATTTCATGGGTTTGAGAGTGATTTTCCTAATCTCAATTTTAAATTTGTTTTTGACCCCAAACAACATTTTGGCTATTCATCAATAGCAAATTTAATTAACATGCATGATTGAAAAACATTCATTGAAACCACATCACGTTTTGCAGAGAGATGCTTTGTTGAACTGGATTTTCATCGTGACTTCCATAAAATGAACTATCTGATCAGTCTCAGCTCCATGTTACTGAACCACTCCTTGCTTCAATTAGCCCGGGCTTTATACACACACACACACACACACACACACATATATATATATATAATTGAAAGAGTGTCAGGGAGGGGAGTGAGAAGAGGGAGAGACAGAGACACAGAGAGAGAGAGAGAGAGAGAGAGAGAGGGAGAGAGAGCTCTTTCATCTGCTGGTTCAGTCCCCAAAGGGCCACAACAACCAGATACCAGACAGATCAAAGCCAGGAAACTGGATCTCGAGCTGAGTCTGCCATGTGAGTGGCAGGGGCCCAAGTACTTGAGCCATCATCTGCAGCTTTCCCAGACACACTACTAGGGAGTGGATCAGAGGTGGAATAGCCAGGACTCCAACTTCACCCATGTGGGATACCAGTATCACAGGAAGTGATTTAACCCATTACGCTACACCACCACCACCACCACCACCACTTGCTCAACTAGAAATGGTTCCTTTATCTTATGAAAGTAGTCATTCTCAATCTTATGGTTTTCTAGAATCACAGGCTATGGTTGGCCCTGAACTAGATATGATGAATAAGACTCCTCACCTCATCGTCATTACTTATAATTTATACCAAGGTGCAAGCTTTCCAGTATACAGGAAAACTCTCAGGACAAAGGGCAGGTAGCATCAGCTGCACATTTATATAACTTTTCCTCTTGGAAGATCCCAGTTGGTTTCTGTTAGCTGGGCTGAGTCCTAAATTGGCATATACATGCACTTTCATAAAGAGCTTCTATTTCTATAGACAGTGATCATAGAGCCCTATGCAGAAAGAAAGAGAAGAAGGAAGGAAATGATTTTGAAAATGGTTTTCTTTCTGTTTGTTGATACTACATGTAGCCAATTCTTCCTCAGCCTCATCAGAGCAGAAAAATCTGAGACAGTAATGAGCAGCAGGCATTTTACTACCCTCATACTGCACAACCCTGGTGGCCACCCAGGCTTCTCTTTTCATTTGTTTGTAATTTAATTTTATAACTGTGTTTTTGCTACTTTGGTGACTCTGGAGAAGAAGGTTATGGAGTAAAATATTTACACATCTAAGTTCTACTGTTATTAGTTTCATCCATTCATGATGAAATAAAATTGAATGAAAATCTCTATATATTTAAATCAAAAATTCCCAGTTTTGATTGAGTTTTTTTCTAGTAAATTGTATTTCTTGCTATTATTTGTTCCAGAGAGCCAGCTTCTGTAAGAAGTCCTTTTGTGCATTATATGGATTATAAATTTAGTTTTTCAAATACTTTCCTCTTTTGCTATTTCATAGGTGGAAAAACAGAATGTAAAGGTTTAGTGTTTCCCTAGGAAGACTTAGTATGGAGGAGAATTGGGTAGGGATGACCACAAACTCGGGTCATGAAACTCAGTCCCTCTTCTTCTTGGTCTAGAACTTGACTATATTGCTCAGTGTGAGCACTGGACTAAGTTCTAACCTATGGAATAGGTTCAGCCATGAAGTGCCTAGCTTCCAGAGCTGGCTCCTAGAAACCCTACATTTTTCCTCCTTTCCCAAACTAAATATCAATTACCAGGGAGTTCTTGGAAGTCATAACTCAAGAAGTCTCAGTCCTGAGGCGAGTGTTTGGAATAGCAATTAAGATGCTGCTTGGGATGCTCACCTACCATGTTTGAGCCCCTGAGTTTGAGTCCAGGTTCCACTTCTGACCCAACTTCCTGCTGCTAATGCACACCTTGGGAGGCAGCAGGAGATGGCTCTATTAGCTGGATTGTTGCCACCTCCATTGTAGACCCAGACTGAGTTCCCTGATCTTGGCTTTGGCCTGACTCAGCTCCTTCTATTGAGGACATTTGAGGAGTGAACCAAAAGATGGGAAATTCTCTCTCTCTCTCTGTCTCTCTCTGTCTCTCTGTCTCTCTCTCTCTTCATTTCAAATAAATAATAAACAAGTAAATTCAAAGAAAAAGGAAGTCACAGTCCAACCACCCTGATATTCCTGAATAAGCTTTCTCCCCCCCCCCCCCCAACTATATATACACTTGACTGGAACCTCAGGACCATTTTTCTTACATAAATAAGCTTCAGTTTTGTTTGAGCCACTTTACCTTTTCTTAACACAATTTGTTATAGCAGTTAACCTATCCCATCTAATATAGGAACTGTAGTATTGAGAAATTGGAAATGAAAATAATGATAAACTTTTTTTGTTTTTTAGTAAGCTTATTTTAAAGCAACCTCAGACATTAGTACAACCTAGGAACAAGATATATGTTCAGGTTCCATGGTCCATGATGATATGAAAAAGAGCCGGAAAAATTCCAGGCCCTCTATGAACACTTTGCTCACACTTCGTGTAGAGTTGGGAATAGAACAGTGGCAATACTTTTGGAAACACATCCTTACTTCAGCTGACGAGCAGGGGTGCAGCCTCAGGACACATCCAGGGTAGTGACATTTCTGCTCCTCTCCAGAGTCTACCTATGCAGGAGCAGGCTCAGCTTATGGTGTCAAAGGACCAGAAAGGAGATGCTGCACAGGAAAATGTCATTCAGTCTTTGGAATAAAGTTGCTATAAGCAAACAAATTACAAGTAGCATTATTCCTGTGGTGACCTTATTGAACTAGTGCTTAATCTGACTCTTAAAGCACATTTCTCCATAAGTAGAAATAAGATTTATTTAAACTGATTTATACTAACTCTCATATGAATTTTCAAAATGTTCTTAAGCAAAATGGACTTATTATTACTGCTGTCACTGCTTTTAGGATTTTTCATTATTATAAAAAATCAGTATATATTGATTTTAGAAAATAAAATAAGCAAAAAGAACAAACTGTCATGATATTACATCAGAAGGATCAGAATTAACTTTCTAGGATGTTTCTACACACCCACATATTTTACATTTGCAAAAATGCCATCATAATCAATATTCTGATTGCACTCAGCTTTTTATAAAAGTTAACATGAAATCTTCCCCCATAGTATATTCTTAATGTAATACCATTATTAAAAGCTAAGAAAATTGAAGAAGTATATTATAACTTACAAAAACCAGTCATTTATTCTGATATATTTATGTTTCTTCCAATTTATTTTGTTTCTAAAAATACTTTTTGATAGACATCCTTAAATATTTCCTAGCAATGGAATTCCTTAAATCATTGCCAATTTAAACACACAATAGCAAAGTTTTAATTAATTTATGAAACAAATGAGAAGCTACTTTTTTTTTTTTTTTTTGACAGGCAGAGTGGACAGTGAGAGAGAGAGACAGAGAGAAAGGTCTTCCTTTGCCGTTGGTTCACCCTCCAATGGCCGCTGCGGCCGGCGCACCACGCCAATCCAATGGCAGGAGCCAGGTGCTTCTCCTGGTCTCCCATGGGGTGCAGGGCCCAAGCACTTGGGCCATCCTCCACTGCACTCCCTGGCCACAGCAGAGAGCTGGCCTGGAAGAGGGGCAACTGGGACAGAATCCGGCGCCCCGACCGGGACTAGAACCCGGTGTGCCAGCGCCGCAAGGCGGAGGATTAGCCTAGTGAGCCGCGGCGCCGGCCGAGAAGGTACTTTTGTTCCAGGCAAAAAGCATTTTTGTCACTGAGGATTCAGCAGGTAACAAAACAAAAAAGGAAAAGAGAAACAAACAAACAAACAATAAACACCGTACATTCATGGTGCCTGTACATCAGGATGTGTAAGAGTGTCTTTACCTCTTAACTCCTAATATCACTGAACTTTTAAAATCTGACTGTGATGGCAGAGGTAACTATTTTAGTGTCATACATATGACTAGAGGTGATTATTTTTATAAATGTTTAGCTGGTATTTGTATTTAATTATACATTTTCCCTTTGCTTATGCCAATGTGTGCATGCTCTCATAAGGCAATAATTTCTAAAGGAGAGAGTTATAAAATGTATGACTGGTCATATTTATGATAATGTAGGCCTTTTAAGTAGTGGTTGTCCTTTAAAACAAATCATCTACACATTTCATATTTTAAAATTCACTGTATTTGAATGATCTAAATACTGAATACAAATCACGTGGCTAGAAGGAATAGTCTTTAATTCATGATATTATTTTTAAATTGTGTGCTGTGCATCTAAAAGAGCTGACCTTTTAAGTTAGAAATCTTTCAGTTTGGAATACCAATTAACCTCTCACAAAAACTGTTTCACTAACAGAATAACCATTCTTACAATATCAACTGTATTTCCCTCTTCACACTTTCTCATTTCCATCTGCCACGCATGGAAAGGCACTGAAGATAAAAGAGCACTCTAGAAGAGTCTGCCCAAAACTATGCTTATTCGATTCAAAAATGCTATCCAGATACTTGCAACTGAGAAAAAATTTGCTTTGCAAATGATGGTGGTGATGGGTCCTTCTCAAGTCCACTTAGCTCCTGCCAGCCACTACTCATCTGCGGGGACACGGGGACCTGTTCAGAGAGAGCTGGTTCACTCATAGTGGCCATCTCTCTTAAACCCTTCCATCTCCAGCAGCCCTTCAAGTACTGCTGGGGGAGTTGGTTGCAGGGCTGGAAGGGCAGGGGAGAGAGAGACCACTGAGATTTAAACACTTCTATCTTTAGCATTTTCTCTAAATGAGCAAATGAATTTGAAGTTCCCAGCAAGGCACGGTGAGCACACTGGAAGCACTGAAAAATGCAATTAACCTCTGTCTCACTCTCACTCTTGTTCTCACTCTCTCTCCCTTACAAATGGATAAAATTTTCAAAATAAAATTTTTAAAGGGATGGGACTTCAGTGTAATAGTTAAGTTGCCACTTGGGACACCTGCATCCCATATTAGCATTCCACTTCCTGTTACTGTGCACCCTGGGAGGCAGCAGATGATAACCCAGTTAGGGTCCCTGGCACCCACATGGAGACCTGGATAGAGTTTTGGGTGCCTGGCTTTTGCCTGACTCAGCCCTGGTTGTTGGAGGCATTGAAGGAGTTAACCAGATGGAAGATATTCTCTCTCTCTCTCTCTCTCTCTCTCTCTCTCTCCCTCTCCTTTTCAAATAAAAATAAATAAACAAACTTTGAAAAAGAGGATATCAGGACAGAGACACAAACAGAGAAAAGACTATGTGAACACAGAGAGAGAAGACAGCCTCCTGTAAGTCATAGAGGACCCGAAAGGAGCCCATCCTGCTGGCCCCTTGATCTTGGACTTCTAGCCTCCAAAGCTGTGAGGAAGTGAATTTCTGTTGTTGCAGGCATCCAGTCTGTGGAATTTGCTATTGCAGTCTTAGCACACTAATACAAGTGGAGTTGAATAATTGCTAATATCTGATAGTAAGAGCTTTCCTGATCATTAAAAGTTCCTCCTTAAATATTAGAAATTTAGGCAAATCTCATAGCAGGAAATCCAAGTTCATGAATTATTTTATTGCCTCAAATGGAATTTGAGAGATTCAGTGGCTGGAACCCTGACCTTTCATGCCATTCAGTATAGCTTATCATGCTTAAGGTTACAGTATTTGGTCTGAAGGCAAATTGAACAGGCTTTCTGGATTTCTCCTCAGTTACTTGGACATACTTTCCATGGGAACAGTAAACCTTTGTAGAGTCTCACCAAATTCATGGATAGATAAATGCAGAAGTGCCTGAGAAACAGTGGCAATGCCTGCTATTAAAATCAGAAGAAAATATGGGCATGAGTAATGGAAAGAGAAGTCTCAAAAGAAAATAGAAAACACTGAAGAATGAACTAAATCTTGTCCAAAGACATTGACAGGGATTGTCTGTGACAAAAGTCCCTTTGGCATTTGATCCAATAAATATTTGTAAAGTGAATGCATGGTGCTAGGGGGGATACTAGAATTAGGAACTGACTGTGATGTCAGATACTTCTTGATAGCATATAAGACAAATGTCACAGACACAAATAGCCATAATTGTGTGTAGACTTTGATCAAATCTGTCATGGAAGTAAAATGCAGTAAATCCACAGAGAACAGAGAAGGTAATTCTAACTGGACAAGACCTGTTGATAAGTGGCCTTTTTGTAAGCTTTGGAGGTAGGCAGATGGGAATTTGGGATGGAGGAACTTCCAAAACAGAGAGATGAACACAAGGGAAAACATTCAGTGCAAATGGCTTTTAGTGAAGAAGTAAGAGTCCAATACACTTATATGAGGGGAAACATTAAGAAGATGGGGCCATTGACCTTGCACTTGAGTCAAGGGACATGGGTTTGAGTTCTGTGTTTGCCATTTACTGGATTTATGGCTTTAATCCTCCTGAGCTCAAATTTCTCATCTGTGAAAGGGAGATAATGATTCAAACCTCACAACTGTGCAGACTCAAAGTGAAATCTTTCAGCCAGCAAAGCCCGCTATGCAATAAAAATTTAGTAAATGTTATCTGAAACAAAGTAGTTTATACCTGATTCTGTGGGAAATGAAGAGCCAATAAAATTGTTGAATATGCAATTAAGACAACCAGTACTAGCCAGTGGGAAATGTGTTCCATCATTACTGTGTGTAGAATGAATTGATGGGCAGCTACTGTGCCAGTAGGAGGAGCCACTGAGAGAGCATCACCATAGTGCAGCTGTGAGGCGGTGAGGTCCTGAAACAGGGCTGTGCAGGTGGGGATGGGCAGGAGGTCATGGGGGTAAGGGGTTTCTCTTGAGAGCCAGTAGCACTGGAATACGCACTCTGAGACCTAAACTGCTGCTCAGATTAAATTCCAGTCCTGTGGCTCTTTTTGCAGATAGTGGCATGATCTCTGATGATACTTGTGTAGAGTCTCAACTTTCACAGCTATAAAATAAAGAGACTGGGAAATCTCTTAGTGTCCCAAGAGCACTGAAATACTCCAAACCTATTTGAATCAATCAAATTTGCTAAGCTGATTGGATGAGAAATGGAAGATGTAAGGAAGATAGACGCATTGAAGATAACAAAAAGCAAAAAG
Source organism: Oryctolagus cuniculus (assembly GCF_051225735.1). Classification (NCBI taxonomy): domain Eukaryota; kingdom Metazoa; phylum Chordata; class Mammalia; order Lagomorpha; family Leporidae; genus Oryctolagus; species Oryctolagus cuniculus. The sequence goes on from NC_142869.1 coordinate 157,058,840, forward strand.
GTTTAAACTAGAATTAATGATGGTGTTATTACCAGGAATAATGAAAGCAAAAAAAGGTACAGTGTTGAAGAACAGGATGAATGTTATCTAACAGAGTGAGGAGCTGTCCTTCAAACAATTAGACACCTAGCTTTATGGGTGTTTAAAAATGTATTTCTTTTAGACTACCTCCTGAACCATGTAAACATGAGATTTGAAAGCAAATTTATTTTCCTTAATTTACAGATCCTTTTCATTGGAGATTCAACCAACAGAGGTATCATGTACTATCTGATTGAAAGAGTGAATGAAACATTGCAGGAATGGCAGAAAGTGCATGGCACTAAATTGTATCACAACGTCAACAGTGGGAAGACTTTGATCAGTTATTCCTACTACCCTCAGTTCTGGATAAGCCCTTCATTGAGACCAACATTTGAAAAAGCACTTGAACATCTCTTGCAAAGGTATAATGGACGCATTATGAAGGCACAATGCCACACTGCACTGATGTTTGACTAGTAGTCATAATTGCTCACAGTATATCAAATGTGCTGAAAAGTTTAGATTCCAAGTAATGTGGCTGAAAATGAGTTGGAAATGACAGGGAGATCCTGTGATCAGGAAGCCAGATATGGTTCAGTGAAATGTGAAGCAATGCAGTTAAAATGTTTACCATCTGTTTTAAGGCAACATGTGTTGTTTTTCTTTCTGGATTTCAGATCACGTCCCCTGGAGAATACTGGCCAGACTGTATTGGTTGTTGGTGGTGTTCAGTGGCTTAATTCCAATCACCTGCAAATTATTCACGAGGTTTTGAAGAGGTAAATTTCTGCAACAATAGCTGTTACTAGTATTCTAAATTTAAAAGTGATTGAATTTTGTCCAGATTTTATTTGAAGAACAACTTGTAATTTAAAAATTGAGTGCTTGAAGTCTAATTTAAAATACTCCAAAATACCTTTGTATCCAAATCACCACTCAGCCCTCCAGTGTCTAAATTTGCATTTACCATAGATGGAAACATGTTCCCTGACATATAAGAGTCTACCCATAGAGAAGACCTAATATTCCTCAAATTGATAAAAACAAGAATTTAGTCCTATCTGCCAATCTTAACATTCAAAAAGAACTCTGCTCTATTGGTTTATGTAAACAGCAAACATCTAGAACTGTAATTCAAGTGTGTAACTTTAGCATTCTGATCATTTCATTCAGGGAAAATTTACTCAACATCCTAGTGATCATCAAAACTCTGGGAATTGGATTTCATCTGCCAGTGGATGGGGTGCATTTCTTAACACAGGTAAGCCCATTTCCTCTATGCTCCCTATAAGAATTTCTACTAGAAAAGGACCCAAATGGTACCATATAAAACTCATTCACCTTCATAAGAAGAAAAGGAGATAATATTCTTAAGGACTATTCTTTGAAATAAATTATAATTATTCCTGGAGACAAGGGGCCCATACCCCATGGATGTGTTGTAAATAATGCATTAGATTCATAAAAGAAGAAAGGATGTGCCAGACTACACAGAAATAATGAACAGGGCGTATCTGACAGAGATTATGCCTTAAGTATATCTTACAATGCTAATGTTTCATACAGCTTTAAAAATGAAAAAAAGCTACATAAAAATGGTCTTCCTTTCTTTTAGGTTCCCTCTGGAACCACAGACGAAATTGTCAATATCAATGAGTCCTTTGGGAAAAGTGGTCTTTTTGAAGACGATTTCTGACCGATTGCTTTTTTAAAAAAGAACCTTTGAAGTAGTATCATTGGTTTTTCCTCTGGTAGGATATTCATAAACGAAAGGGGTTAGAGGCCTCTGACCACTTCTCCTAGAAGATAGTAGATTAGTCTCAGCAATGAATGGAAGTCTGAACAGGAAAGAAAGGCAACATCTGCAGGCAAGAGAACCAGCTCTCTTGCAGTTCTTGTTCAAGTGAGGAGAGTTCATGGGCAGCTGTGGCTCAGGGGGACAGAATATGGGCCACTTAAAATGTGAAGATGTGCAGGTCAATTTTTGTGTCTGTGTCGGATGCTCTTCGTTTTCCCCAGCAACATACACATGGCCCTCCTCCTTTCTCAGACTTTACCTACTTGGATGCCAAATCTTCTGTGATACAGAACAGGACAACTGGTAAAAAGTGGTTATGTAAAGCCTTGAATTTAGCATTCTGGGGTGCAGGGGGCAATTGAGTTGAGGCATTTAACTACTGAGGTAACTGGAAGATTTAAGGCCACTGGGCATCAGGACAAAAGACCTTTAATAATTTTTACCAATGAATTATGAATTGAGTCCCCTTTAACATGGTTTAAAGGCGACAGGTAACAATGTCAGTTCCTTCTTCAGGATTCTGGTAGCTCTGGTAACTCTGATTGCAACTTCTCACAGCACCTGGGGTACTTGTGGCCCCTGCTTACATGCAGATCACTAACCCAGAATCAGTACATCTCGGCACTTCCTATGGGCCAGACTCTATTTAACATGAGGCCTGCCACCAGAGCTTTGCTGGTGTTCAGCAATCTTTTCAAACCAAAAGGAGGGAGACAGACCTAAGACAAACAAGAGAAAGAGTCGTGGATAATTGCAAGGAAAGGCAGAACATAAATCTGAACTCCTTATCTGCTCTCCTCCATAGCCTTGCTCTTGCTGCCAGTGCACACATGTGCATCCATGTGAGCATGAACACACCCACCCACACTCCACACAAAGCTCAGCTTCTCAGGAACACCTGTTCTGTCACCTCTAGGCTTTCAAACCACTGCTTCCTCTTCCCGGATATCACTCTCCCAGCACCCCCTAACTGCTACTTTAAATGTTGCTGCCCTTGGGAGACTTTCTTGACACATTGGACTAGATGGGCTATTCTTTCCTTGAGTTCCTGTATTAGTGTCCGTGGCCTTGCTCCTGTCACAGAGTCTGTGCAATCTTTGATTATCTGTCCCTAATCCCACCCTGTGGACTGCGATCTTGGTGAGAACAAGGACATGCAGATGGGGAAGAGCTCCCATGGCTCACTCCATACCCCAAATGCCAAACACAATTCTTGGCACATAGCACTCATTCAAAAATACCTGGTGCAGCAATAAAGGAGTGAACTTTTTTATGATTTGGATGCCCCAAATCATGCCCCGCCCCCATCTTAATGATGATTCACATCAGTGTCCCAGCAGGAATCGTCTTTTGCCGCACAGACCCACTTGCTTGTGCAGAAATAGTAAGCTTCAGCCCCTTTCCTGGTGTGGGCCATCCAGAAGGGCCATCCGAGCTCTAGAACTCCCAGTGAGATGGGTTTAAGCCTCCACCACTCTGCAGTGCAACTCAACTTCTCTCCCTGCCTGGTTCTTCCCATGCTCTTTCATGGGTGTTGACCTCAAGAACACTGCCCTATACGCCTCGTGAATGCAAATCTCTGCTTACGAGTCTGTTTCCCACGTAACTGATCTTGTTCTAGAAAGTGCTTACTTTAAAGTTCCATGAACCGCCTGTCATTAGACATGGAAAAGTTGAGAAAGTACTTGTAACTGGACAAGCAAAAGGCCACAAACAATAGGGAGCAGACCACACAATACTCTTGTTTACTCTTTGAGGCACAGAATGAACGAATCATCATCTGTCTCTCTCTCCCTCCAGATCCTTTATGAGCCTTTTCTATTCAGTGCCTTTATTTTGAGGGAAACATTCTTCCTTGAATGTCACCTAAAAATAGGCATGCAAGCACATGCAAAAGAGAGGAAATTAGATGTCTTTGCACTGCTTATTTTACATGGTAGTAGTTGGATTTACAAATGCAACTCATTGTTTGCTTTTTCACCTGTACAATCAAAAATCACAGGGCTGGCATTGTGGCATAGTGGATAAAGGCACTGCCTGTAGAGCTGGCATCCCATGTGGGCTCTGGTTGGAGTCCTGGCTATTCCACTTCCCATCCAGCTCCCTGCTACTGGGCCTGGGAATGCAGTAGAAGATGACCCAAGTGCTTGGACCCCAGCACCTATGTCAGAGGCCTGGAGGAAGCTCCTGCCTCCTGCCTTCGGCCTGGCCCAGCCCCAGTCATTGCGGCCATTTGGGGAGTGAACCAGCAGATGGAAGAATCCTCTCTCTCTCTCTCTCTCTCTCTCTCTGCTTTTCAATTAAATAAATCCTCAAATAAAATAAAAATTAAAAATCATTTTTGCCTTAGAAAAGGGAATGAGATCCTCTCCACCCCCTCATGTGAGTCTGGAGTTTCCATGAAACCCACAGCAAAGCAAGAGCAACTGAGTAGGGATTCATTAGGGGAATGCCTGGAAAGGATAAAGAACAAGTTCCAGACCAGTGCATCACTCAGTCTTGAACCTCATATACTTTTCAGGCCAGCTATGTGTTGGTAACTGTGTTTGGCTATAATGTATCTAATAGGAAAGGTGAGAAAGAAAGATAGGCTGGGTAGGAAGAGTCTCAGATTTCAGCTCAGTTCTGAGAACTCTTGGCCATGCCATAGAGAAGTCCTGGACCTAGGGTTGTTGGTGGAATTGTCCTTTCTCCCTCCCTGCCCCCTTGACAGAGTGGACCTGAACTAGAACTCCAGCCATGCGGGATCGTTGCCTGGAACATGGTAGGGGAGGGAGGGAGTAATGTGATCCAAAGAAGCAGCAGCTGGAGCCTTCACTCAATGCTACTGCTCCCCAGAGCACACCCCTCTTTTCGCTTTCCCCACCCATCTCCAAGTAAAATCTCACCCAACACTGATAGGAACTCACTCATGAAGCCTCCCTGTCTTGCTACCCCCTGCCCTTGAGAGAGCTACTCCCTTGCTTCTACTAGTCCTGTTGAGTGGTAGGTTTTTCTCCAATAAGAGACTTATTGTTTATATATCAGTCTCTCCCATTAGAATGTGGTGTCTTAACAGCAGAGAAGCAATGACATATGTATCCTTGTATTCCTGTCCCTCAGCAAAAGATAAGCACAAAGCAGACACTAATTAATAGTCAAGTGACTAAGTGAACAAAAATACAAATTCTTAGAGGAGATTTGTACTTGTTATTTACAAATTTTTTTTAAACTGAAAATTTTAAATTTTGGGGGGCAACAAGTTTAACCACTTTTTAAGGAAGGAAAAGTTAAAAATTGTGTGTCACTGTAGATATTGATATGTTGTGTATAATAAATAGTTACATTTATGTTTTTTGTGAAAAAATCAGAATACATTTTTATTTAAGAAATGTACATGAAATTCTATATCTCAAAATATGATCAATCTGTGTTTAGAAAAAAAAGATGTCCTTTACCTGATTTCTGCCTGGTCATTCAATCATAAAATAATCCTTTGTTAATAAAATCCTCACTCTTCTGCTTTGCCATACAGGGTGAAGTACAGAACCTGTGGAAAGAAAATTTGATTATTCTGGATGCTGCAAAAAAATATGGCTATGAAGTAGTTGACACATTCACTATAACAATGGGGCGATACAAAGAGTTTCTGCAGGGGAACTGTGGATGTCATTTCCATGAGGTATTTATGCTGACTACAATGTTTATGGCTTTTGATTTTTTTAAAAAATTTTGTTGTAGTTTTAATTGCATGTACAGTCTCATTTTGCAAGGGAAAAAAATGATGGCAAGAGGAAATTAAAGGATGTGTTCATCCTCACTCAGCCAAAGCAGGTAGTAATTATAACTTAAGCTCTACAAAAATGAAGTGATAAAAATAATTAGTATTTATGTGTATGGTTCAAAACTAGAGGCATTGGTCAATGCAGCCAGTAAGGCAGGAACCTGAAGACAGGGGACCTTCTCTAATAGACTTCTTCTGATCTTCTTATCAGAAATTTCATCCAAAGAAGGTGGCAAAATCCTTCAGTGTAGGCAGCTTGAAAATCTCATCTATTTAATGTGTCAAAAAAACACATGATTTCTTTTGTTAGATTTTTTTAAATTTATTTATTTGAGAGGTAGAGTTGCAGACAGTGAGAGCGAGAGACAGATAGAAAGATCTTCCATCCACTGGTTCACTCCCCAGATGGCCGTAACAGCCAGAGCTACACTGATCCAAAGCCAGGAGCCAGGAGCTTCCACACTGGTACAGGGGCCCAAGGACATGAGTCATTTTCTACTGCTTTCCCAGGCTATAGCAGAGAGCTGGATCTAGTCCTGGGAGCAGCTGGAACTAGAACTGGTGCCCATATGGGATGCCGGCACCGCAGGAGGAGAATTAACCTACTGTGCCATAGCGCCGGCCCCACAAATGATTTTGCTTCATTGGTTTATCCATGGCATAACAAGAAGACATGTGCTTTGACTAGGTTTTTTGTTGTTGTTTTGTTTTTGTGTGTGTGTGTGTGTTTTCCCCTAAGAGTAATACTGACTTTATTTCTAACCAGTAATTAAATAGGCATTGTTGAAAAGGTGATAGGAGAAAACAATGTTATTCTTTTTCTATCAAATTTCTCTGTAGTTTATTTCCTCCCTATCACTTGAATAAAGTCTTGTGTGGATTCCTTAAGTTTACAGTCATTTTCAGACAGTAAAACTTCTTCAATCACTTTCAGGCATGAGAGTATTCCATCAGTACTAAATTTGTCTAGTCCTAAGGTGGGCATTGTGGCAAAGAGGAGTACGTGGCTGCTCAGGATACATAATCCTGTATTCAGTGTGTAGGATGGAGTTCTGCCTCTGCTTCTAATCCAGCTTCCTATTAATGTGGATAGGAGGCAATAGATGATGAGCCAAGTACTTGGGCCTCCACCACCCGTGTTGGAGATCTGGATGGAATTCCTGCCTCCTGGCTTCAGGTTGACTGTGCCCTGGCTATTGGGAGTATTTGTGGAGTCACACAGTAGATGGAAAATCCTCTCTGTCTCTTCTCTATCTGTGTCTCCCTGCCACACAAATAAAGAAATCTTTAAAAATAAATAAATAAAATTTTCCAGCCCTCAAAGCTTGAAGCAAGAAACAGAATGTGAGAGGCTTCTTTGATTTGTCCCCATCTTGCTTTGCCACTATCTCATCTTTTCTGCATTGAATCAGAGTAGAGCAGGGATATTAAGGACAAGAAATATCTTTCGTGACTGTATATGCATGAGCCAGTGATACACTTTCTGTGTATAGAGTGCTACTTTCTACTTTGAGAGTGCTTTTGTGAAGTTCCTGGAAGAGACCCCCACTGGGGCCTTCTGGCTACAACTTCCTCGATAAAGGCAAACTCCTGTGCAGCTGGATTCCATCTTTGGCCCCTTGACATCCAAGTGTCCATCACTCTGTTGGAAGTCACATTGTCACTCCAGGCATCCTCTTGGAAAGTATTCAAATTGGCATTAGGCTTGCAATGTATACTTAGTTGCTTGCATTTGGTCAACAGAAACACTCATGCAACCTTGCTCTACTGCTTGTTATTAGAAATATTACTAGTTGCCAATGAAACCTTCTTTGTCTTGCTCTTTCTCTTGCTTTCTTAGTCCATGTCACATTAAAGCCACTCTCTAGTTGCAGTAGTCACAGTGTCTGCTACTAGTTTTACTACTCTCCAGACCTTAAATCTCCAAGCTGGTCTCTTGAAGGCCCCTTTCATATGGTTTAAAGCAAGGACGAAACAGATCCCCAAAGAAGCTTCACAAAGCATTTGGAAAATTCACATGGATGTTCTCTCTTTGGTCTTCCTCATCTCACAATTCTTGATGAGACAAGGGCTTGCAAAACTGGATTCTGTACACACTTTTGCAAGTCTTGCATAGGTTTTGCAGACGATGCTTGGGACTATTGTTTGGTTACAGGTCTCAGGAACTTCAGTTGAAACTGAGATGGAGCGTGCCTACTTTAATCTTCCTATCTAACATTGATTCGCTCATTCTTTCTTCGCTCCCTTGGTAAATCAGAACACATTCATTAGTGGGTTGGCTAGTGAGTTGACAACTACAGCTTTCTTCTGATCCTGTTTTGCAACTGTTATCTGACTGTCAGAATCCATCTCAGTCCCAGATTCATACAAATACTCAAGAAGTTATTGATACTGCACTGGCTTTTCTCTGTGATTTCCTAATGGATTCACATAATCCTTTTATATGACCAAGGGAATTTCATATGAGACATGTGAGAGCCAGCAGCCACAGTAGAGAACGTGGCATTTTGCATTTGATACAGCAGTTTGAAACTTGGCCATGGTGCTGCAGAATATATTTTAAGCTGCAAGAGATACTATGTGTCTACTAATTTCTTTAATAAGAAAATATACCACTCTCAGAGTTCTTATACTATTGCAGAAAGTCAAAATTTGGGAACACAAGAACAGATAACCTAAAAGAAAAAGAAACAATGAACTTTCATCTGAGCCAGCCCAGGATCCCACTTGGCCATAAAAACAAGCCAGTGGTTGCCAAAACCACAGAAAATGGGAACTTTGAAAGACAACATGCAGATTGTTTTTTTTTTTTTTGCCTCTTTTAGAAAAGTTATTTATTTATGTTTATATAATGTGTCTTCAATTAGTATTTGGGGTGGAGGAAGAGTGTCTGCTTTTCTCTTTCAGCTTTAGTGTTCTGAAAGTCTAAAAAGGAAATGTCCTCAATGATTTCCAGCATGGCTCCAATTAAAAACAGAAGATGCCCTTCCCACATGATTGTATTACACGTATCTCCTGCCACAATGTCAAGCTGTTTATAACAATAGTCATGGAATTTTAAAACCACCAAAAAAAAAAAAAAGACTTTTTGAACTATCAGCACTAGAATATTGGTTTATAATTATTACTAATAAAAACTATCCTTAATTTGCAAAAATAATGATATAAACACATCAGGCAAAGTTACTTAACCTATTTGATTTTATAATTTCTTATAATTATCCTGCAGAAATTGCTTTTTAAGCTCTGTTTATAAGGTATGCTACACTGAAGGCATGCCACATTGGACTTCCCTAAATTATCCCAGTTGGTTCCAGTGTCATGCTATCCAGCTTTGAGTTTTCATGATTAAGCTGAAACAATGCTTCAGAGAGCATTTGCCTTTCCAGAAACAGAGAGAAGATAAGATCATCTTTCTCAACTGACTCTCTTTATAAAATCTCTAAACCCATTCATTGCTGAGGCATAATTGTTGCTTAACTCTTGAACAATTTGTACCCCTTGTACTTCAGGAAGTCTCTAGTGCTGACACTGATGTTTTATAATCTTTCTAAACCATCTCCTAACATCTTAAATCAATGTCAGCTTATTGCAAACAGTCAAGAAAGTCTAACACTCCTTGTAAAGGAAGGTTTGATGATGAATGTAGTAAGCCAGGAAAAAGTCAATTACTGATCTCGTGCAAAACATTAAAAGGTAAAATTCTATTGATAACTATCTCTTCTTCTGTGCTCATCTCATGAGACTGGCAAAGAAAGTTTACCATAAAATAACAGCAAGAATTGGAAACAGACCATAAGAACTTTGGCTTGGGGCCTTGAATCTTCTGCTTTTCAGTTAAGCTATTCCCATAAGAGATTGAAGGATACCTGAGAAGAATTTGTACAATCATTACAGTAAAATCTTGAGGTTTCTTCATTGGTTTGTAGTTGGAGTTCTATCACCAATATAACAAACCTACCTGAGCAAAATCTTGTTGCCACAGGTGAGATTAAAGGTCTTGGAGCATCATCTTCTTTATCTGCCAAGGAACCGAAGGAGAATGTGTTGTCACCACAAATCTATAAACAATTTCCCAACTGGTGTGCATCAGTTTTGACTAAAGGTTCCTGCTGATTAGAAAAGCAGGTGTTTCTCTTCATGAGTGGAAATGGAATTTTGTTTTCCCAGTGTTTACACAAGACAACAAACAGAATCCAGGTAGCTCTTGCCCAAGAGAGGTTTTGGACGATGCCTTTAGTTATGTGACAAACAGCTATTGTGAACAAGCTAAAACCTGGATGGGGTTCAGTAATATTATCATCCCAAAGCTACTTGCAGAAGATGAAAGTCCACAACGAATAGTTAGGTGATTATTAATTAGTGTAATAAGTTTTACAAACCTCATATAATATCTTCATTTTCTGGCAAATGTAGCTACAGCCTTTGACTCGGCCAACCAAAATCATTTGGCAACACTGCCCAGCCCTAATAGCAGCAGGTTTCCTTTGATTCTGCTATGGCAGGAAGAAGAAAAGAAGGCACTTTCAGTTCTTTTTTTAGAGATAATTTTCCATTATTGTTTAAACTTATTCTGGTTATAATTTTTAAGTAAGCAAAAGATTATCTAATCTAGAAATAAATTTTTTCTCATAAATAAAAGTTTACTTGAAACCTTAAAAATTTATTATCTAAAAAGAGTGAATAAAAATAAACATTTAAATCTGTCTATCTAGGAAACTGATCTGAGGGAAAGACAAATGATACAAGCATAGTTATCTGATTAAAAAAAATCTTAAAATTGAACTATCAGCATAGCTATTTTTACTTTCATTTTTTATCTACTTGAAAGGCAGAGAGAGAATCTTCCATCCAGTGGTTCACTCCCCAAATTCCCAAAACGCTCAAGGCTGAACCAGACTGAAGTCAGGAGCCCAGAATTCTATCTGATTCCATGATTCAGGGACCCAAGAACTTGAACCAACTTCTGCCTCCCAGGTGCACATTAGCAGGAAGCTGTGTCAGAAGCTGAGTAGCCAGGACACAAAGTGGCAACAGCTTAACCCACTATGCCACAAGGCCCACCCCTCAGCTATTTTTGATAGTTAATAAGTACAATGTATCAATGTATTCAAAAGATGATTTTAGTACCTACGCTATTTAGGCATTATACTACTGCTGCAAAGTGGGCTAGGAGTGTATAGGACTCCCCTAAGCATTTCAAAAATTACGTGTCCCCCAGAGGGAGAACTGATATCCCCTTTAAGCTTTCTTCTCCTCTGGTATTCCCTGATTTACTATATTGCACTGTCACTTTACAAACCAGAGCTATCCCTGACTTCTGATTATCTTTCTCCCACTCCCTACCATCCTACAACCAGCAAGTTACCAAGTCCTATCCACAAACTAAATACCCTCCCAAGTCTTCTCCTCCATTACAGTCACCTCAACCTTTTATTTAAATTTAGTCATCTAACATTTGGTGAGTTCATTTCTTGAACAAAACAATGATGATGCAAAAATAAGTTAAGATACGCTCTCTGTTCTTGAGACATTGCAACCAAAGAGTAAGTCATGAAAACCTGTATTAGGAAACAATATGTTTTTTTTAACTTTTATTTAATGAATATAGATTTCCAAAGTACAGCTTATGGATTACATTGGCTTCCCCCCTGCCCCGATGATTTCCCTCCCACCCGCAACCCTCCCCTTTCCCGCTCTCTCTCCTCTTCCATTCATATCACGATTCATTTTCAATTTTCTATATATACAGAAGATCAGTTTAGTATACATTAAGTAAGATTTCAACAGTTTGCACCCACATAGAAACACAAAGTGAACAATACTGTTTGAGTACTCGTTATAGCATTAAATCTCAATGTACAGCACTTTAAGGACAGAGATCTTACATGAGGAGTAAGTGCACAGTGACTCCTGTTGTTGACTTTACAAATTGACACTCCTGTTTATGGCATCAGTAATCTCCCTATGCTCCAGTCATGAGTTCCCAAGACTATGGAAGCCTTTTGAGTTCTCCGACTCTTACCTTATTTAGACAAGGTCATAGTCAAAGTGGAAGTTCTCTCCTCCCTTCAGAGAAAGGTACCTCCTTCTTGGAAACAATATGTTAAGTGGCATGTTAGAGATGTTAGAGATATAAAAAGGATTTTTTTTCTGTAAGATTTCTTTATTTGAAAGTCAGAGAGAGAGAGAGAGAGAGAGAGAAATCTTCCATCTGCTGGTTCACTCCCCAAACAGCCACAGTGACCTGGGCCAGGAACCAGGAGCCTCTTCCTGGTTTCCCATGTGGGTGGCAAGGACCCAAGCACTTGATTCATCCACCACTGCTTTTTCCAGGAGCACCAGCAGGGAGCTGAATCAGAAATGGAGCAGCTGAGACCCAAACTGGCACCCATACGGGATGGCAGCGTTGCAGGTGGTAGCCCTATCTGCTATGTCACAACGCCCACCCCTAAAATAGGATATTTTCATCACACCAAGAAGGGGCAGTTAACCCAACCAAGGAATTAAATGAACTTCTTCTTAAAAATAATTAAATTTGATTGTTGAAAGACAAATAGGCTCTGGATCAAGGTAACAGTGTGATGACAGAAGGATGTTTCACTGTAACCCCATGGAACAATGTGAATCAAATTAGCTCTGAAATCACCTGATGCTATCAGGGAATCACAAGTGATTGTTTACATTGTAGAACTTGTTGTGGAACCTGTTAGGAAATGGAATTGAGTAAAAGCACATACCGGCATATCATGGTAGGAGCTCAGACTTTATCTTTTAGGTGAAGGAAACCCATGGAAAGATTTGAAAGAGAGGAATGAAGGGATTCATTTTTGTTTCATGTAGTTAAGTCTGATATTTGAAGAGGACTTAGTCAAAAAAAGGAGGTTTTTCCAGAAGTCAGCTAAGAACTGTTTAAGGACCACCCAAACCAGGACAGAGACAACAAGCCTAAAAGATGGGTGGACAAATACCAAAAATAGTCTGTCTAATTTCTGGCCTGAGGGAGTAGGAGAAATCAGAAGTTATTCCTAACTTGGGTGACTAATGGGTGACTGATAAGAGAGCTAAACTGGCAATGGAGATGGAGTATAATTGATAAGGCACTGGCATAGGGAGAAGATGGTAAGTTCAGTTTTGAACATGTTGTGTTTGACATGCCTGTAGGACATCCAGGTGGGGATTTGTGATGGGCAGTTCCATGTATAAGTTTGAACCATGAGGGACAGGTTGGGACTGGAGGTAGAGTTGGGAGTCATTAGTAAATAGGTCATAGGTCAAACTGAATATAAATCATCCAGAGAAATTGAGTAGAATGAGAAGAGTGATACAGAAACTCCTGGAAGCATCAGTACTTGAATAAATAGAAGCACTTGGATTTGTAGCCTGAACAGTTGAGGTAGACTCTAGTAGAGTGTGGTGTTGTGGACACACTCATGGAGTAAACATTCGTAGAAAGAAGAGATGGATACAGGGGGAACATTACCAAAGATAATTGTTCCAATATAACAAGGATTTAAAAATACATTTTGTTTTTGACAGTAACAAGGTACTTTATGACCATCTTAAAAGTAGTTTCCAACATGAAGAGCAAAAGTTGAAGAACAGTTTGAAGAGGAATAGGAATGAGGAAAGGCTGGCAAAGGCTTTCACCAAGCAAAAATAAGGAGAAAAATATTCTATTTAAAAGAGGGCAGGCTTTGGCATTTTTGTGAACAGAAAAGCAAGAATCAGTAGAAGAGGATACATTAAAAATACAGCAGAGAGTGGGACTGTTGGAGGAAAGTCTCCAGTCACGTGAGTGAGGACTCTGGTAAATGAACAAGGTGGAGGAGAAGGTCTCTCCATCCCTGGCCTGTATTTGTCCTAGGAGATAGCCTGTCTCCATCGCTGAGTGTCCAGTCTCCACTACTTGAATAAATGTTTCTCCCCGCCAGGAGAATGTCCCCACACTATAAGTCCCGTGTAGTCATTTAAAATCCTTCAGTGGCTTTGTACTGAAGAGAGTTGCTCCTGCCTTGTTTAGAGACGTGCAGCTCCTTCTGTATAAAATGATAGATTTTCAATCCATCATCTGCAGCTGAGCCCCAGCCTCTTAGATTAGATTAGAGGTCACTGGCTGGTGAGCAGGACTTTGTGGGTCATGAGAAAGTCCAGCTTTCTCTGAGATGGTTTGGTGCAAAATCTTGTTCCAAACAAAGTTCCACCCTGTATTGAATGGTGGTAACACCAGTGTATACAGTATTTCCTCCACACTACAGATTCTCAAATATTAGCAGTACATTAAACTGTCCCCAAGTCCTATAGTGAAGCAAATGTACAGTTTTATTTGACCTAACTTTTCTCCAACATTTTTGACTGCACAGCTTTTTTTTTTTAAAAATCTCTATTATCACCTCACTAAAGATACTTCAGGGAAACTCATGCAGAAGATAATCCTATGAGGTGTGTAGTCTAAATCTGACAAACTGACCACAAGTATTTATCTTCTCTTTCACTTGAACCCCTGTGAAAATGACTAAATATATAAAGCTATTATTCATGCCCCTTAGAAAAGACAGACTAAGAAATAACTCATAACAGGTAATAATATGAATCCATTTGAAATGTGACTTAGCAGGCAAAGGAAGAGCCTACAGAGGACAAACACCAATTGGCGGTGAAGCACACTTGCCCCACAGATCCTGTGAGTGGCTCACGGTGTGAAGACTCAAGTGCTAAAGAAGGCTGGGCTGAGGTACAGGTCAGGAAACAATCAGCTAAAAACCATGTATGGGGTAAGCATATAGCCAAGTGGTGAAAACGCCAGTTGAGACTCCCACATCTCATACTGTGTGCCTGGAATTGAATCCCAGCTCCACTCCTGGTTCTAGCTTCTTGCTAATGCATACCTCGAGAAGCAGAAAAGATGGTTGAAGTACTTGGATCTCTGACACCCATATGGGAAACCTGGATTCAGTTACTGGCTCTGAGCTTTACCCAGTACCAGCCTCAGCCCTGTCCATTGCCAGACTTTGTGAATTGGAACTGATGGAATCTCTCTCTTTCTCTCCCTCTCTCTATCAAATAAAACCAAATAAATAAAGATTTTTAAAAAGTTATGTGCAAAATTGGTAGACCTCTAGGTCCCTTACCCCATCCTTTGCAGTCAGAACCCTATATCCACACATATTGTGTCTTTTAATATTGAACTTCAAAGTCTGGATTTGGAAATACAGGCATAGTAAAGGATAGGGCTGGAAACAGAATGATGAAGGTAAGTTGGCATCAGAAGGGTGGAGCCCCTAAACTTCTCCCTGGACCAACCAGAATGCAACAGTGGGACAGGAGGCTGAACAAGTCTGATGAGAGACAAAATGACTTAGTAAACAAATTCCATTGAAAAGTCTACAATAGGATTGAGCAAGTCCCTGCAGTGGAGCCAGCAGTTGGAAATGTTGGTCCACACATAATATTTCTAGATGACATTATTGTAGTGTACTCTTCAATAAAACTCTAAATTCAAGAGAGTTTGTTGGAAATAAATATCTGCTAGTTAAGATTAGATCATTCTAAGACCAAAGATATATATCTGAATAAAGCAGGGTAGGTACTTCGCCTAAAATCAATCACATTAATGAACATTATTAAATAGTATTAAAAATTCAGTGACATAAATACTTAGCCGCTTGGAAAACTGGGTTTAAGACAAAGAAGTTAGTCTCTAGGGTACTATAAGGAAGAGCAGGATAGAACCAGCAGTTTAATATTAAATTGGCAAACTTCTGGTCTGTGGCTCTTTATAATCAACTTCCCTACCTCAGAGCAGAAATTATTCCCAGAACCAACACTGACCTCTGTCTAGGAGCAGAAGTTAAAGAAACTCAACTGTCAAAGTAAGGATTGAGGATCACACATAGGGTGGGGAGGCACATAGGGTGCTGTGGCATAGCAGGTTAAGCTGCTGCCTGAGACCCAGCATCAATATGGCCACTGGTTCAAGTGCTGTCTGCTCCACTTCCAATCCAGCTCCTTGCTAAGGGCCTGGAATAGCGGAGGAGGATGACCCAAATGCCTGGGTTCCTGCACCCACGTCGGAGATCCAGAAACAGCTTTAGGCTCCTGGCTTCGACATAGCACAGCCCCGGCTGTTGCAGCCACTGGGGAGTGAACCAGCAGATGGAAAATCTCTCTCTCCCTCACTCTCTGTAACTCTGATTATTCAAATAAAAAAAAAAGGTAGAGAGGGAGACAGAGACAATGTGCTGATTGCAAATCTGTAAACTCCCAAACAAAACAAAACTCATTCCTGAAGAAAATGCTAGTCTTCCCGGCAATCCTCAGCAACTTTGACAAATGTAGATGTTGGAATCTCTTCACATGGGTTATCTTATGTAGCCATAATTAAATATTTGGAAAGTGAGTGGCCAAATGAAGGAATTTCCTATTATCTGTCAGAATTACATGATGTTCTGAATTGGAAGCATGAATTCTATGGACTGATGTTAGCTAGTATTTGTTACTTCGTTTTGATTCCCATGTCTGGATTCTTAGGCTACTCTTTCAGCTGGTCACAATTTTGTAACTGGATTTGGGGTTCAATACCCTGTCTGTAAAATCACTACATATTAAATAAGAAGTACTTCAGTAGCATACGTCTGCACTAAAAGACATTTTAGGATAAACTAGCACATTTGGCCTGGTCAATATCATGTTTTCCAACATTTTCTTCTTCAGACCCCAGCCATACTCGTGAAACATATTGGATTCAGAACATCCCTCTAATCCAGTCTAAGACGATTTTGGAATACTTGAACCACCAAAAATTGTTTTCTATTTTGTTCTGTGGAGCTGGAACCACATCAGAAGTTCCGTAGAGGTTATTCAGGTCAAGATGGGTTTTAGGAAAGGTATTTGCTGATAATCTGCCTGATAGTTGTCCAATTCATCAAGACTGCCCTTTTTGTAACTGGCTTTTTGAAAATTCAAAGTTGTTTCAGATGCAGCTGTCAACTGATATTATAATACACTTGCTTTGATGAATATTTATGTGAAATCAATGTTGAGTGTTGCAGTGTTCAAGTTATACATATTTAATAGTAGAAGTTGGAATCATAGTTTTGCTGGGTAATTTACAACAGCTTTTCATCTGTTTAGGAAGTCTTACAGTAGCCATTGGCCAAAATCAGTCAAGTTGAACTGTGGCCATTTGTATTCCTTCCAAAATGTCTGTGTGTTGAGATGTGAAAAGATCTATAGTCATAAACTATGAGATCGTTTCGCCTATAAGAAACCTATGAAAAAGTCCAAGTTACTTTTACATTGCAAGGACTGATTCACAGAAAAATGTGGTCATCTACATAGTCTATAACATCTTATATTTATACCTCTCAAAAATTATGCCTTTCTAAATTTCTATAATTAATATGTTAAAATATATATATATAATTGCTTTGAAACATTGTAATCTGTACTTTATAGTCTTTTCCTACATATAACTTCATCTAAATTTTATTATTGTTGTGAAAAAGAAATCCTAATAATAAGGCTCATAATTATAGAACAATGCTGATATAACAAGTGAGCATACTTCATGGAGACCAGTTGTCTTTCACTGTATTTTCCTAATTTGAAGTACAATTTGCCATAACAAATTCACAAAAAGTAAACAAGGAAAGTAGAGAAGAAATTAATTCAGATTAAATTTATAAAAAAGATTGTCATATTTAAAATTATAAAAATAATATAAACATTCAGCAAATCATACATATGAAAGGTCTTCAGAAAGTTTGGGAAAATAAGTATTATGGAAAAATCATGGATTTCAAATTTTTTGCACCAAAATAAACTTAGATTTTTCTAAAATAATTTATTTTATTTGAAAAGCAGAGTCACAAAGACAGAGAGAGAGGGAAAGAGAGATCTTCCATCCATTGGTTCACTCCCCAAATGGCTGCAGTGTCTGGGGTTGGGCCAGGCCGAAGTTAGGAGCCAAGAGCTTTTTCTGGTTCTCCCATGTAGGTTCAGGGGCCCGAGGAGCTAGATTAGAAGTGAATTAGAAGTGAAGCAGCTGGAACAGAAACCAGCACCCATATGGTATGCCAGCATTGCAGGAAGTGACTTAAACTGTTATGCCACAACAGCGGCCCCTAAACCTACCTTGTAATGTCATTTTGCACAAACATTTTGAAGTACCCTTGTATATGTATTATTAGCCAATGTAGTAGTTCCTTTCCCTATAAGGTAGATGTGCCTCTTTTTCAAAGGTCAAGTTATCTGCACACAAATTAGAAAAACATTTGGATGGATCCAACCATTGGAATTTGTGTCTGATTGAGGAGACCACTTACACAAACATCTATAGTCATTTGTCTCTGCTCCAAGGCCTAAGTCTTTCACTGATCTTTGCCTTTTTTACTATTATTATTGTTATGCTATCCCAGAAGGAACCCAACATTTTTATTATTAGCAGCTCTCTCTCACAGCCACATTCCAGTTGACACTTTAGTTGGATTGTACTAACCCTAAATGATCCTGATTTTGGGAAGGACCCAAAATGGGCACATTTCCACACCTGAGATCAAAGGAGAGAAGCGACTTTGCTTGTTACTGTACAGGTACCAAACATCTTTCACTGGCACAACACTTCCCAGCCTTAAAAATGTAGCTGACTCCTTTTCCTCTACAGAGCCTGTGAGAAGGTAAAATAAGATAATATTTTGAAACTCAGAGGTAGCATTTTGGCAGCAATGCCAAACAGTGATTTTTTACAAATAAGTTCAAAGAAATAATAGTCGTGCAAACAGATTATCATCTCACCATAAATTAGCACCAAGTCTCCCGAATGTACTAAGGAACTATTCATTACATGGAAACAACATGGTGCCTGACCTTGGGGAGCTGGTCTCAGACAATGCCTTTGAAGTCACTTCATTCTTGTTCTTACTTCAAGTATCTTAGACATGTGTCTTTATATAGTTCTCTTGAGAGTAGGGACCATATCTGAATTACTCCATGTGCTTCCCAACGCAGAGAACTCTGAAGATTAAAAGACAGATACTATGT
Source organism: Oryctolagus cuniculus (assembly GCF_051225735.1). Lineage (NCBI taxonomy): Eukaryota > Metazoa > Chordata > Mammalia > Lagomorpha > Leporidae > Oryctolagus > Oryctolagus cuniculus. Next base: position 157,077,466 of record NC_142869.1, read on the forward strand.
AGAAAAACAACTGTTCAATTTTAGGTGTAAGATACAACATCCTTTTGTTTCTCTTTTACTTGGATTTTTGCTTGCTATAAAAATTTTAAAATATTCGTACAGTAAAAACAAAACCTACTCCCTTCATCTCTGGAGACTATTAGCATAGACCCTGTAGTATTTTGTACATGGCTCCATTTTTAACCTACACGTTTGATTTTAATCCTGTGAAATTTGATGTATTAGACAGTCAACAGTCACTGGCTCTAACACTGGGCTCTATTTAGAACTATCATATTTCTCTATAACCATTATAGGGAACAGTAGTGGCTCAAAAAATGCATTTTAATCTGCAGATTGAACATTCCTATTCTTTTGACATCCATACAAAATTCTGCTTATCCTCAACCTTCAACTCCTATTTTGCCATCAAAATCTGGAAAGCATAATATTTAAGTTGCTGCTTAAGAAATTTAAATTGCTGCTTAAAGAAATTTTCAGGTTTAACCTAGACAAGAACTTGATAATAATACAAGGTTAAAATGTACTTGCTAACTTAACAAAAGTTTATTGAGTATGTGATGTATGCTAGCTCCTGCCTCAAACTCTACATGTTCATATTTCTGCATCTGGTACTAGGAAAGAGAGATGCACAGGATCTTTCAGTATAATTTAGATTACTTCATTAACCCTGACTCTGGCCTTCATCTGTTCACATTAGAACTCTCCTCTGGGTAAACATTTCAGGTTCTCTCCAACAGGGGTGTCACATACACCCCAGGAAAAGCCTGCTCCAGTGGGCTCAGAGCTGTTGCAGCACAGGCTGTCCCATCTGCTTTTTTTATTATTATTATTATTATTTGACAAGTAGAGTTATAGACAGTGAGAGAGAGACAGAGAGAAAGGTCTTCCTTCCGTTGGTTCACCCCCCAATGCGCTGCACCAATCCGAAGCCAGGAGCCGGGTGCTTCCTCCTGGTCTCCCATGCGGGTGCAGGGACTCAAGCACTTGGGCCATCCTCCATTGCCCTCAACCGGGACTAGTACCCGGCGCCCCAACGGGGACTAGAACCTGGGGTGCCAGCGTCGCAGGAGGAGGATTAGCCAAGTGAGCCATGGCGCCGGCCCCATCTGCTTTCTTGATGCGTCTCAGAGCACAAACACTGCTGGGCCCCAAACTCTAACCAAGGTGATTCTCTCCCACTGTTCTGCCAGGCAGAACAAGTCCCAGAGACCTCCCTTTGTGTAGTCAGAGTATTTTCAAAACTTGGGCTCCAAAGAGCTATCCTGTTTTTAAGATTTCAGTTTATTTTATTTATTTGAGAGGCAGAGAGAAAGACAGGAAGAGAGAGCTCCTATTTGCTGGTTCAATCCAGTTATGACTGGACCAAAGTTGCATCAAGGAGCCAGGAACTCAATCCACGTCCTCCATGTGGGTGGTAGGAATCCAATTACCTGAGCCATCACCTATTTCTTCCTAGGGTCTGCACTAGCAGGAAGCTGCGTTAAGGAACCAGGTGCGCATGGAACTCTGGTACTCTCAAATGCTTTTTTCAGCATTGCTTGTCATAGCTCAGATTACCACGGCCCTCACATTTTTAGAACTGAGGCTTTCCAAATTGTGTCTGAAACTGAGTAGAGGACACAGCTTGGGTTCTCCCCCAAGAGGCTCTGTAGCCCTCCTAACTGAACAAGCTTGGCAGGAATGCGTGCCCATTCCTGCTTTACTCAGGCCCACCCCGGGATCCTCCCCCTGGGAGGTTCTCTATCCTTCTACAGGCATACTTTCTCTCCGTGGGAGGCTGTGAATGGTTTCTAGACTAGAGACTGATCAAATCTGACTTTCAGAAATCCTTTTAATATCTAAGATGATAAAATCTGGAAACTGTGCCCAAGAATGTGGTGGATGGCAGTCCTGGAGAGATGTTAGAAGAAACTGTCGCTGCCCTGCAATGCCTGAGTTCCCAAAGATGGAGGATGGAAGGAGCCATGTTTCTGAAATGGTACTAGGGTATTCAGACAAAACCAACCACACCCGAAATTGAAATATCATAGACCATGGTAGAAAGAGTATCAACGCCATCAGCTGCCCTTTTATTCCCCTCAACCTCCCTGCCCTGACACACACCACACACCACACAAACACACACACATGTACTGGTGTGGAAAGAGGCAAAGACTTCCTGGCAAAGCAGAGTTTCCATTTTGGCAAGGTAGCTAAGGAAAACTTCACTGATGATGGTGACTAAGACTTTGTTTAGCATGGAAAAGAGATTCCCAAGGGGACGACTGAGAAGTGTAAGAGCCGGAGGAGGTGTCAGGAGCCAGGGAGGAAGCCCACAGTTTGTGACAGCTCACACTGGTGTAGCAGGTTGATGGCAGACTCACCTCATATTTATAAATGAGCATCTGATATTGAAAGTCCCCCTCTCCAGCCAGTTTTTTTTTCCTTTCCTACATTTATTCTTTAAATGTGAGTTTGGAAATTCTTAGTCTTCTTCCTCAAATGCCTTGTCTTGCTGGTTACCATTGGAATAGCATTCTACCCAACTTGGGATGCTCTAATATGATATGCCTTTCCACCTATTTGTATGCTTTCTATTAGCAAACTGGGTTAGTTTTGTAATGGAATCTTTTCTATAATATATTTCTTATCAATTATTGATAGAATACAGAAATGCTATATTACTTTCAAATATTAACTTGATAATATTTACTTATTTTTCAGTAGATGTCCATTTTTTTCAGGGTAAGCAATCACGTAACTACCATAATTATTTGGTAATTTCTTATAATAAAATATTTCATGATATCAGAGTTTTTTGCATTCCAGAAATAAATTTTGTATGTTAGTGGTACAAGAACATTATACATCAAATTTTAAGGATTCTCTTGGATTCAATTCACAATAGCATTTGGACAGATTTTTTACATCTATATTTTGATAAATTAAATTGAAATAACTCTCTCTACAGAGTTGTCAGCTTCCCAGCATTCAGTGTCTAGGTGTTAGTAACTTAACAAAATAATTTAAAGCATCATTGTTGATGACTTCCTGCAAAATAGTTTTCAAAGGAAACTAAGTGAAGTGTTGTTGGGCCAGCAGACATTGCCTGTATAGGAGTGTGTCCTGAACAGCATGATGGGAGCATTGGTACTGTAGGAAATGTTGGCTTAGCCCTTGGTAGCTTGAGAAGACACTGTCATCCAGGCTTCCTTTTTCACAGAGTAACTTAGCGATCTCTTAAAATGGAAATCAATTATCAACCTTCCCATTGAGATCTGGCAAAATATTGACAGTACTCCTGAGTGTATTTGCACTCCAGCAAACACACTGGAGCTATGTGTTTTTGTTTATGAATCACATTTAAGATTGCTGTAAGCAATTACATTAGCATTATTGCAACATCTGTAATGCAACATTAGATTCAGTCCTGAAATCATGCAAAATACTAAAATAACATTTAACTATATATTTAACAATAACTATAACCTTTTACATTGGGTGGACCTCTTTTTCTATTTTGCATATAATTAGAATGCAGATCATCAGGCAATTGCAAATACCACAATTTAAGATACAATTATATAAACACAACTGAACTTATTTTGGCTTCAGAACACTGGGATAATATTATTTCAAGGTTGAGTGTTATATTTACGCATAAGTGTTTCCCTAAATAAACTTCCTGAAGAATGTTCGCTAATCTTGCTGTGCGTACAAACCTCCAAAATGGACAAAACTTTCAGGAAAACATTGGGGCACCTCTGCAGTCTGTCACATTCAGAGTCACAGTCTCACCAGATAGGGGTAGAAAGAGCAGCACATAATAGAAACGTGCTGCGACCTGGAAAGTTAATGAGTGGTTAACTGAAAACTGAGCTCTAAAGAACAATCCATATGGATTCATTACCACAATCTGCTGGTTTCACTAGACTTGTTGAGGGTCCCTTGATGGGCCGGCGCCTCTGCTCACTAGGATAATCCTCTGCCTTGCGGCGCCGGCACTAGTCCTGGTTGGGGTGCCGGATTCTGTCCCGGTTGCCCCTCTTCCAGGCCAGCTCTCTGCTGTGGCCAGGGAGTGCAGTGGAGGATGGCCCAAGTGCTTGGGCCCTGCACCCCATGGGAGACAGGAGAAGCACCTGGCTCCTGCCATCGGATCAGCGTGGTGCTCCGGCTGCAGCGCTCCAGCTGCGGCGGCCATTGGAGGGTGAACCAGGCAAAAGGAAGACCTTTCTCTCTGTCTCTCTCTCTCACTGTCCACTCTGCCTGTCAAAAAAAAAGAAAAAAGAGTCCCTTGATCCAAGGGCCTGAGCAGGAAAAGTCAAACCTCCCCCAGATAGGAAAAATTAATTTCTATGGAACTAGCAGGTTGTCATTGGTTTTAAAACACACTAGTATTACATCTTTTCCTTAAAAATGCTAACAGCTTCAAATTTGCATGATTATAAAGTAATGCGCATTCATGGTGCTATCAGAAAAAAGTAAAGACCAAGAATACTCAAGAGTTAATCTAAATCTATTATCCTTCTACCAGAAGGTTACCACTGTTAGCATTGTGATGTAGATGCTTACAAATCTTCTGTTAACTCTTCTAAAATGGTTCACCCTCACCTACAATACAATTGAAAAGATAGACTATGTAATTTTTTTGAAAAGTCTATTCTAACTGTTTTCACTGCATTCTTTTTTAATATTTTATTTATTTATTTGAGAGGTAGAGTTACAGACAGAGAGAGGGGGTGACAGAGAGAAAGGTCTTCCATCCATTGGTTCGCTCCCCAAATGGTCGCACTGGCTGGGATGGCTGATCTGAAGCCAAGGAGCCAGGAGCTTCTTGCAAGTCTCCCACATGGGTTGAGGGACCCAAACACTAGGGCCATCTTCCACTGCTCTTCCAGGCCATAGTAGAGAGCTTGACTGGAGGTGGAGCAGCCAGGACACCAATTGGTGTCCATATGAGATACCAGCACTACAGGCAGAAGCTCAGCCTACTTGGCCACAGCACTGGCCCCTGCATTCTTTTATATGTACGAAAACACATATATGAGTCATTATGTAACTCTCAAATATTTTTTAAAATTAGTGAGCTACTATTGCTTTCATTAGTTATCACTAATACTTCTACATTAAAATGAAGTAGTTCACGATTTGTTATTCACTTATAAAGATGCACAAAACATCTTTTTTTTAACTTTTATTTAATGAATATAAATTTCCAAAGTACGATTTATGGATTACAATGGCTTCCCCCCCATACCATTCCTCCCACCCGCAACCCTCCCCTTTCCCACTCCCTCTCCCCTTCCATTCACATCAAGATTCATTTTTGATTATCTTAATATACAGAAGGTCAGCTTAGTATACATTAAGTAAGGATTTCAACAGTTTGCTCCCACACAGAAACATAAAGTGAAAAATAATAGATGATTTTTTTAAATGATGATGAAATCAGATCAGACCTATTGTCATGTTTAATCCCAGTGAGAGTCAAGTTGGGAATTGATAATTTCTTTTTTTCTTTTCTTTTTTTTTTACAGATCAGTTTAGTATGCATTAAGTAAAGATTTCAACAGTTTGCACCCCCATAGAAACACAAAGTGAAATATACTGTTTGAGTACTCGTTATAGCATTAAATCTCAATGTACAGCACATTAAGGACAGAGATCCTACATGAGGAGTAAGTGTACAGTGACTCCTGTTGTTGACTTTACAAATTGACACTCCTGTCTATGGCATCAGTAATCTCCCTATGCTCCAGTCATGAGTTTCCAAGGCTATGGAAGCCCCTTCAGTTCTCCGACTCTTATCTTGTTTAGACAAGGTCATAGTCAAAGTGGAGGTTCTCTCCTCCCTTCAGAGAAAGGTACCTCCTTCTTTGAAGACCTGTTCTTTCCACTGGGATCTCACTCACAGAGATCTTTTTGCCAGAGTGTCTTGGCTTTCCATGCCTGAAATACTCTCATGGGCTTTTCAGCCAGATCCGAATGCCTTTAGGGCTGATTCTGAGGCCAGAGTGCTGTTTAGGACATCTGCCATTCTATGAGTCTGCTGAGTATCTCGCTTCCCATGCTGGATCACTCTCCCCTTTATTTATTCTATCGGTTAGTGTTAGCAGGTACTAGACTTGCTTATGTGCTCCCTTTGACTCTTAGTCCTTTCATTATGATCAATTGTGAACTGAAATTGATCACTTGGAATAGTGAGATGGCATTGGTACATGCCACCTTGATGGGATTGAATTGGAATCCCCTGGTATGTTTCTAACGCTACCATTTGGGGCAGGTCAGCTTGAGCATGTCCCAAATTATACATCTCTTCCCTCTCTTATTCCCACTCTTATGTTTAACAGGGATCACATTTCAGTTAATTTTCAACACTTAAGAATAACTATGTGATAATTACAGAATTAAACCAGTCATATTAAGTAGAACAGACAAAAAAAATACTAAGAGGGATAATGTATTAAGTTGTTCATTAACAGTCAGGGCTATGCTGATCAAGTCACTGTTTCTCATAGTGTCCATTTCACTTCAGGAGGTTTCCTTTTTGGTGTTCAGTCAGTTGTCACCGATCAGGGAGAACATATGGTATTTGCCCCTTTGGGACTGGCTTACTTCACTCAGCATGATGTGTTTCAGATTCCTCCATTTTGTTGCAAATGGCTGGATTTCGTTGTTTCTTACTGCGGTATAGTATTCTAAAGAATACATATCCCATAATTTCTTTATCCAGTCTACCGTTGATGGGCATTTAGGTTGGTTCCAGGTCTTGGCTATTGTGAATTGAAGATGCACAAAACATCTTTACCCAGCATTTTCCCCTCTTTCTTCCTCTCTTTGTCTTCTCTGCCAGCCCAGAGTCTCTCTTATTCCCTACCTCATTCCTCTGAACCATTGGTGCTAACAACCTGAGTTTCATTAGCCCAATATTAAAACTGGCATTTATAACATGCCATCATTATGGTTTGTTAAAATCTACAAATAGACTATAACTGTAGTCTCTTTTTGTGTGTGTGTGAGCACGCATGTACACATGTGTGTGTATGTCTGTGTATGTGTTCATAAAGTAACCATGAATGGATTCATAAAGAACTAGTAAGAAATGTTACTTCTGGGGAGGTCATTGAGTGGCTGGGGGGAGATGTAGAGAACTGAAGGAAAACTTTTTATTACATTCCCTTTTATGCTTTCTGAGTGTTTTATAATACCACTTACTCATAAAGTGTTAAGATAGAATTAGGTCTATGTATGTATCTACAGATACACAAAGTTAGCTTTGTAGAGCATAGGCTGCGTCTAAGCTTCTGTAGCTTTCACTAAGCACCCAGGACAAGGCAACCACCATCTGTCACGGTGTCTGCTTATTGGTCTGCAGCGGAAAAACATTTTTTTTCTCTGAAAGTGCTGTGCGGTTGCCGTTGTGTAGAATGGTTCCACGGCAAGTTCAGAGTACTGAGTTTGAATCTGTGACTTAGCAAAGGCTATCAGTATCTTCTCTGTGGCAGTGCTATGTTGAGCTACTTGTTAGTGTGGCTGACCCAAGGATATATGCATATACACATGCATACACACACACATGCATACAGCACTGTGATGGAGACATCACCTGAGACTGTTTCTTTGTTGCATTGGGGAGAGCTGCCCTGAGGTAAGAAAAGTGAAAGGAATTTGAATTTCAATCTCAGTGTTTTCTGAAACATCACTTACCCTGGCTCTCAGTTATGTAAATCATATTCATGCCCTGTGGGCAACATCTGTGTGGCAGAGAAGCTGTTTGAGTTTGAAAGTTAGTTATATTGCTGTATGCAGAGCGTGGATGTCCTTGATTTTTGTCTCACTATTTTTTTTTTACTCTTTATTTGCAGGTAGTGAAATCAAAATTATCCCAAGAATATCACTTTATTAAAATGAAAAGATCAAGGAATCATATTGTGGGAAAATATTTCAGCAATCAAAGCAAACTGCAACAACAAGAGTCTGTAACAAATTTTCAGTCACCATATCATGTCCGAGGTCCGATAAACCAGGTTTGTTCTGAAATCCTTATCAGCAGGATGTGTGCGCGTACAAGGACAGAGTAAGAATCCTCCTGCAGAACTGCATTTGGAGTTGGAGATAAGCCACGCACCTGGATGATGATCTAAGGACCCACATTATGCATCACGAGTATTTTGGGTTGACCACATACATCTACCTGTGCACACTGGCACATACATGCACACCACTTAGCTAAAAGGAAGTAATGATAACATTCTCCACCAGTTGTTTTACAGTCAAGATGCAAACTTGAACATGAGTTGCTTTCAGAGTGAATGATAGAGCTAGAAAAGGGTTACTTGAAATATAATCATAGACTAAGATCACTATGGATCAGGGATCGCGTGGTGACCATAAAGAGAAATACGGACATTTGAATTATGTGGAAAAGGGGATAACATTCTTCTGTACCGTGTTATCTTCTGAAAAGGTATATTAGTATTGAAAAGGCAGCACTTACATTCCACCTGCAAAGTAGGGTTGCACTTGTCTTCTCTATGATGCCTTAGGCTTTGTGAATCTAATGCTTGTGAAAAATGTGTCTTCTTTGAAAATTTTATGAGTAGAAGGAAAGGAACAGGAATTCTCCACAAGGGAGCTGGAAAAGATTCTGTAAGAGGGATAGGAGGTGAAATATTTTACAGTTTAAACACCAATATATTTCCCTTTGCACTCTTTGTGTTTTTTATAAACATTCCCTTCTGTCTTGTCCGTGAACTTGGATGGTTAACTGCAGTCTAAACTGATAAAAACACACTTTTTTAAAAGAGAGGAACAAAATATAGTTCCTCACTTATTACTTTATTATGTTTCATTGATAAGGAACTTAAGAAAATATTTGTTTGCCATGATAGACCAAGTAATTTAAATTACAATGACATTTTATGTAAATATTTTCCAAATATTATGTATTTTCAAATGCAGTCATAAAGCATTTGTTTATGTCCACAAATAGTACTATGCTACTGTATTTTGATTTCCTGAGAAACTGTATCTAATTCAGACTTAGTGTAGTCATAAGATAATTTTTTATTGAAATGGTGGCATACATATAAAACAGACCCAATTCTAGTATTGGCGGCATTCTCTTCTAAATTTACAGGTTAAAATGGTAAATTTATTTTTTATACAAGTACTTTGTTGTAAGATAACAACTCTTAGTCACAGTGGCTCTTAAAGGATTATTTTCCCTTTTGGAAAAAGAAACTGAGACGACTTAACACATGGCTGAAATAATTAAATGTGCAAATACCTCTATTTCATTACTATGCCAAAAAAAAAACCACCCCATTTTGATTGATCATTGCTCTGGTATTAATATCCACTGCTTTTAAATACTCTATTTTTATACATATTTTTATATGAAGATCAATAAGAATTTATATTTAACTGCCTTAAATTATATTTAAATGCAAATATCTCTCATAAACAATACACCTATGCAGATTACAGGTTTACAGATTATAGTTTCTTTTTTTTTTTTTTAGAAATGGTACAGAATTAACTTTTAAAATGAAGGATTTTTAGTGTCTGCACCTACATGCAAGCATCATTTTTTAAGTTTTCAGTAATAATTTTAAATGATAAAAAGTGTTAGCAATGTATGCAGCATCTCCATGCTGTTGGAAGGTATTGAATATTCTGTAACAGTATTACAGACATCTTATGTTTCTTGTGTTTACTGTCAGTCTGTAAGAACCTCTGATTGAGGTTCCTCAGGCATTTACCTCTTCACCATTGAAATAAGAATGGATTTTAGAAACAAGTGTAATAACATTATGAATAAACGTTGTACTAGTATTAGTCTGTGTTCAGAGAGTATCTTTTACTTTCCTGGATCATATGACCATACAAACAAGAACCACTTGGCAAGGACATTATTGCGTGCATTCAAGTTTAAGAGTGGGATTACACAGGAATAACCATATAGCTCCTTCACACCATCTCCTCTAAGTTGTGATAAAATGAACTCCCTGCTATGCAAACACCAAAGTTTTTGAAAAGTGTAGTGGTAGGCCGGCGCTGCAGCTCAATAGGCTAATCCTCTGCCTTGCGGCGCCAGCACACCGGGTTCTGTCTTCGGATCAGCACATCACCGCGGCCGCGGTGGCCATTGGAGGGTGAACCAACGGCAAAGGAAGACCTTTCTCTCTGTCTCTCTCTCACTGTCCACTCTGCCTGTCAAAAAAAAAAAAAAAAAAAGTGTAGTGATGCTTTTTTTTTTAAGAAAATGCACTGAAATGTTAAGAATCATTTTAATTACTCTTTAATTTTAATTAGTTCCTTAGAAGAAATTATATTTTCTCTTGGGTAAATAGATGAGTGGATGTGTATGTGTGTGTATATATATACATATATGTATGTACATGTGTTTGTGTGTTTAGTAAGTTCCTAATTTGAGTGGAGGAAAAATAGGAGTAGGCATTTTCACATATTTTTAGGTGTAAAAGTTACAGGAAGTGTATAATTTTTGGTCAGAATTGATGAGTATCCAATCCAAACTAAACTAAACTAAAGAAAATATTTATGATATTGAAAGTCAAGAATAACTGCATAAGCCCTTCCAAGCATCACTGTTGACATTGTGTGTGGGCATGTGTTCGTCTGTGTGTGGGGGGGTGTGTATGTGTGTCTTTAAAGGGGCAGTGCACCATTTGGCAGCCATCCAAGTAGGCAACTAAGATTCTATGGGGACATACGAAAAAGAAGGGCTCACCATTGGCTGCAGGTTGGGATTACATGTGGATCATTCTAGCTTCCTGTGTTAGTTGCCTGTGTGCCTAGCAGTCTTTAGAGAGCAGTGATTCCCATTTTTAAAGTGTTGGAAGAAACTGCTGATTTTTGAGATAGAAATAGTTCTAGTGATGTTTACAGAAGGAAAAATAAGCTACTCTGTATCTGAAATTTATTTTTGTAGTTTCACTTTACTGAAGGATTCCAAGAAGAAATACAGAAATGGGTAAAAAAAAATTACCTAACCCAATAAGAATTATCTCAAAGCTGCAACGCTTGGGCATAGAGGCAGGGGGTGTCAATATAGTAAAAAGGTTAAGAGCCTAGATCAATAATCAGGGTTAGGATCTTATTAAATGTTAGTTTAACGGCACCTTCATTTGAGCAAGGGTTGAAAACAGGATCCAAAAGTTTTCTCTGCATTTTCATCTTGTGAGAAATTTTTGTCATCAAAATCAGTGGCAGAGAATGCTGTATTTGAAATAAGCAGAACTAACTAAGCTCACATAGGCTGATAGCTTTAAAAATTATAGCACATAAAGCTCCACCATTTTGAGTGGATACAGGAATAGCTACCCAGCAAATGCTACTGTGTTTTTTTAATATTTAAAGTTCAAATGATTTTGATTGCTCTTGAAGCAAAGGCATTTTGATAGATCCTTTCAGCTTAAAAGGGATGAGCCAGAGTTGTCAGAAACCCCCAAAGACCTACTAAAGACAACAGGATACTGCCAGTGCCTACAAACTAGATTTTGTATTTGGCAGGCTTTCCAAGGTTTCGTACTGTCAAAGAGCCTTTTATCATGTTTTTATTGCTGCAGTAACTGCTATTATCAACTTCCATATTTCTTTTATGATTCATTCACTTGGTGTAGGGGGCTGTAGAACTGATTTTTTCCCCTGATACAGACCATGCAGTCCTCCTCAGATGGTGCTCTGCCTGTTTCTTGCTTTCTTTATGTTCACTGATATAAATAATGTGTTTTATAGCTCTATGAAATGTCAGACCCCCTTGCTGTAACATATTCAGTACCAATGGAAATATTGATTCTTAAAACTTATCGAGGGTATGATTTGTATGTCTACTTGCAATATAAGCAAACATAATTACTTAACTCCAACTAATGGAACAAAATAAAAACAGCACATTTAGAGAACCTGTAGATTCATACAGGGCAGCAATATTTAGGTAGATAAGGTCTTTCTTCAATCATTTGTGTAACATACCTGAGAATAACACTGCATTTCAGATTAGGTTATAAGTAGGCAGCTAATCTCTCTTAAGAAGATAGTCCCTCTGCTGATTTATATGTAGCATCATATTATTATTTTTAATACAGGAAATAGAAAATTATACTTGTTATTGCATGGAAAAGTAATTCCTATGAAATCTACAAAAATGTTTCTATAGAAACATTTAAAAGCAAATAATTATAAGTAATTATTGGTACCAGTATTGGTATCAGTATTCAGAAGTAACATCATTTCATAAATATAAAATGTATTCAGTTACTTCTCGGCTATATGGTGACTTTTCTGAATTTTATGATTGGCTGGTGAAAAGCATCAGTTTCATGAATCTTAGTGCTAGCATAAAAAATTCAATGGTGATAGTATGTAGTTTATGTATTTTGTTTGGTTGTATTTCCACTTTCTTTTTTATAATGAAATCTTTTACAAATCTGTAGATTCAAATCTCATTATAACATATGAATGACAGCATTTTCATTGTCTTTACAATGTATTATTTTTAACTTGATCTAAACATTGCATATTTTAAAAATTAAATTCTGAATTTGAATATTAGAAAGTATCTCAAGAACATTAAAGTAAAACAGGCATATGTTGTAACTTGTAAATGATATCCACTCTTCTTCATTTAGATATGAACGGTCATTTTGGTCTCCAGCAGATATTCTTAATAGCTGAAGATCTGGGGTTCAGAATCCTTCTGTCCCTTTTCAGTAAATACATGGACTATGAGAGGATGATACAAAATGCCAACACTGAATTAAATGTACCTGAAGTTAGCCCATGAAGTTCATCCCAACCAGAACAGTGCTGGAAGGGAGTCTAAGCACAGGCTTTCATTTCAAGGGAAAGATGACTCCACCACTGGGTTCTAGGATGGATGCAAATTATGAAGACTTCCCTGCTGTGCAGATCTTCTCAAGCCTCTCAATGTTTAAATCATTTTGCAGCTCTAATGCCCCTCAGAAAAGTAATCAATAATTTTAAGACTTTATTGGACCAAAAATGATAACAGATTTATCAAATAGTAGATGAATGTGCCTCTAGTGATATATTTTTATTTCTAATCAGGAAAAATAGAATATGTACTCTAATCAACAATGCAGTATGTCCTCCGGAGAATTTAGAATAGCAACTTATTTGTGAAAATGGACAAATGGGGCCGGTGTTGCTGCTCAGTGGGCACCAGCACCCTGTATGAGCACTGGTTCGTGTCCAGTTCTCTGCTGTTGTGCCCAGGGAAAGCAGTGGATTGGCCCACCTCTGGCCATTGTGGCCATTTGCAGGGAGTGATCCAGCCAATGGAAGACATTTCTTTCTCTCTCTCCCCTACTCCCTCCCTCATTTTTTCCCTTCCTCCTTCATCTTCTTCCTTTCCCTCTTCCCCTCCCTCTCTAAGTCTGCTTTCAAGCAAATAAATAAATCTTTTTTAAAAAATGAAAAATAGATTAATGGAACAGAATAAACTAGAGCCCAAATACCGTTAAATTATCTTTTTCATCCTGAGGATCATTTATCTACTTTGACAAGTCTTTACTTTTGAGTTTGAAATGAAATTTACACATTATTTTTCTGTATGCATTGAATATGTAACATAAGATGCATTTACAGTCACAACTGACATTTTCCTCCTTACCTTAATTACATGTAACATGAAGCTTGTGTTTTAATGAGCAGGAGTTCTCCAGCTTTGCAGTATCATACAATGAGTTTATGAGCTCTTTGTTAAAAGTCAGTGCATATGTGCATATGTCATTGGCAGGGCATGAAAATATTTGCAGCTACTTCTTCTACTTGTAAGATAAAATGTGGTCTGAATTCAGCATAGTGTGGGGGAAACTAAACAATATCTTTGTAGCCTAAAAGGAGTTTAGTCATCTAGTGGCATGGATTTGGGTCCCTTGATTTCCACCACCCGTGCATACCCACCGGGGAAAACCTGGTCTCTGCTCACACTTGCCTCCAAAGAATACCCATGTCGATTTGTTCACATTAGTTATGCTAAATCCCTGGCATGTTTTTAAAAGGGTGTGGATACAACCCTCAGCACAAATGATCCCTGCCAAGAACAGGAATGATTTCAATAGGATGCAGTTTCCAGGGCCGTGTTACTGGTAAACACCCAGAACTCTTTCTTGGCCACCTACCTACCCTATAAATAAGTTGATACCTTCCATGAATTATTTATGGATTCTGAAATGAGCGTGAGACAGACATCACATCTCAGGTTCCTATTTCCAAGAAGAATAGGCAATCACAAGTGGGTGATTGACCGAAGTGATGTTTTTCTGTTTCCTGGGGTCATCACAAGTCTTTGAAATACTGAGCTTCTAGAAGTCAATTTCTCCTCCAACAGGAGCATCCCTGGGCAGTCACCCTCAGCAAACTGTCATCAAATACAGTGAAAATAAATGTCTTCTCTGTGCTACTGGTCATGGACTTGTTGTGCCACCTCTGTAGACAAGAAAATCAAAACTGGCCAAAACTGATTCCTTCCTGGTTTGTGAAGGGACAGAATGTTTATGTCAAATAAGGGACTCAAAAATAGGAATTCTAGATTACTTTCAACAATAACAATAACAGGGCCCTGCATTGTGGCACAGCAGGTTAAGCTGCTCTGACTCTGGCATCCCATATGGGCACCAGTTTGAGTCTTGGCTGCACTGCTTCCTATCCGGCTCCCTGCTGATGTGCTAGGAAAGCTGTGGAATATGACCCATATACTTGTGCCCCTACCACCCACGTGGAAGACAGGATAGAGTTCCAGGCTTCGGGTTGCAGCCATTTGGAGAGTGAACCAGAGGATGGAAGATCTCTCCCTCTCTCTTTATAACTCTTTCAAAGAAATAAATAATTCTTTTTTTAAAAAATGCATCTTTACTTTATCAACACACACAAATGTATTTATACAAAAAATCTGCACCTGCATGTGCACACACACATACACAATGAAATAGATAATAGAGAAATAACAAATAATCCATTGAACTTGTCCCTTTGGAATACTGCTGTTCTTTTTGATTTATGGCAGTATGTGCAACCTTGAGAATAACCGGTTCTGTGTCTCCGTCTGGACATGTCGGGAATGTGGTTCAAGGCCCCTGCCAAGCAGCAGCACAGCCACAAGGGATATGCCTGGGGAGGTGTCTGCCAGATGTTTGTCATGAGAGGTGACAAGTGACCTAACTGCCAGAAATCACCAGAACTGGAAGATGCTAGAAAATGTTGGCCCACAGATTCATGAGGGCTCCACTTTTTCAAACAGCAGAGAACTTAGTGCAAGCAAGAGAGCAGGACAGTGCTGTGCTCTCTGAATAGAAATGGATGGCTGGAGCTGTCTCATGAGAATCAGTCTTAGGGGGGATGCCTGCCAGGTCTTCTGCCTCTTTGCCTTCCTCTCCACTCAGCTTTCCCGATGCCTCCGACCTCGCAGTGCTTTCCCTTTGGCTATTGCTGAGATGTGTGCAGAGGACGTCACTGGGCAGAAGGCGCTTGGCTCCGTATAATGAAATGTAACTTCCGGGGCCGGCGCTATGGCACAGTGGGTTAACACCTTGGCCTGAAGCGCCGGCATCCCATATGGGTGCTGGTTCTAGTCCCGGCTGCTCCTCTTCCAATCCAGCTCTCTGCTGTGGCCTGGGAGGGCAGTGGAGAATGGCCCAAGTGCTTGGGCCCCTGCACCCATGTGGGAGACCAGGGGTAAGCTCCTGGCTCCTGGCTCCTGGCTCCTGGCTCCTGGCTTCAGATCGGCGCAGCTCTGGCCATTGCAGACATCTGGGGAGTGAACCAGCAGATGGAAGACCTCTCTCTCTCTCTCTCTCTCTCTCTCTCTCTCTCTCTCTCTCTCTTATATATATATCTGCCTCTCCTCTCTCTGTGTAACTCTGACTTTCAAATAAATAAATAAATCTTAAAAAAAAAGAAAGAAATGTAACTTCCACCCCCAAATTTCATTTCTATTTGGCCTCCACCCTCCTTGGCCAGATTTATTTCCTTTTTCTGTGACTTCAGTGGTCCCTCTACCTATCTCTGTCATTGTATTATCACTGTGTTATAAATGTCTGTAATCCCCTATTTATTCCACTTTTTTTTTTTTTGACAGGCAGAGTGGACAGTGAGAGAGAGAGAGAGACAGAGAGAAAGGTCTTCCTTTGCCGTTGGTTCACCCTCCAATGGCCACCGCGGCCGCGGTGATGCGCTGATCCGAAGACAGGAGCCAGGTGCTTCTCCTGGTCTCCCATGGGGTGCAGGGCCCAAGCACTTGGGCCATCCTCCACTGCACTCCCTGGCCTCAGCTGGGCTGATCTGAAACTGGGAGCCAGGAGCTTCCTCTGGGTCTCTCATGTGGGCGCAGGAGCAGAAAGACTTGGGCCATCCTCCACTGCTTTCCCAGACACATTAGCAGGGAGCTGGATCGGATGTGGGACCAGCATCTATAGGGCCTGCTGGTGCTGCAGGTCGGGGTTTTAACTCTCTGCTCTGCAGTGCCAGCCCCAAAAGTGAGCTTCTTAAGGCCTGGGATTGACGCAGTCATCTTTCTACTGTGCAGTGTTTTCCAGAGAATTGGGGCTCAGCAAATATTCTCTCATATTATTCTCTCTGTCTGCTATTTCTCAGCTTAGAAGCCATGACCTCTAAGTATCAGTCTGTGATTTGCCCAACACTGGTCAAAGTGGTCTTTCTTTGTGCCCTTTTGGTCATTCTGCTTGCCCCTAGGCAAGTCTGTACCTCCCTTGTCTGCCTGTTCTCCCTAGAACGTAAGCCCCATGAGGAAGGTTCTCAGTTGTTTGCTATTGGGCTTATTTATTATTTATTTTGAAACTGGTTTATTGAGATATGATGTACATGTCATAAAGTTCATTCATTTCAAGTGTACGATTCAGTGGATTTTACTGTGTTAATAAAGTTTTGCAGTCAGCATGATAATCTAATTTTAGAACAATTTTATCACCCAAAAAAGAAATACAGCAGTCACTCTCTACTCGACCCATGCTCCAGCCCTTCATACACTGATCTGCCTTTGTCTTTAGCAATTTACTTATCCTGGATGTGCTGTATAAATAGAATCATTCATTATGTGGTCTTTTGTGGCTGGCTTGTTTCACTTAGCATTCACTTAGCATTACTGTGTTCAGATTTAATTCTCTAGCACAGAAAAAACACCAATGTATTCTCATAAAATGAAAATGTAAATGCATTAACAACTTCTGGTGTTTCCTGTAGTTCGAAATTGTGCTCAGGGGCCGGCGCTACGGCTCAGCGGGTTAACGCCCTGGCCTGAAGCGCTGGCATCCCATCTGGGCGCCGGTTCTCCTCTTCTGCCGGCTGCTCCTCTTCCGATCCAGCTCTCTGCTATGGCCTGGGAAAGCAGTAGAAGATGGCCCAAGGTCTTGGGCCCCTGCACCCACGTGGGAGACCTGGAGGAAGCTCCTGGCTCCTGGTTTCCGATCGGCACATCTCTGGCCGTTGCGGCCAATTGGGGAGTGAACCAGCAGATGGAAGACCTCTCTCTGCCTCTCGTCTCTCTGTGTAACTTTGACTTTTGAATAAATAAATAAAATCTTTAAAAAAAAAGAAATTGTGCTCAAAATAGAACTTGTCTAAAAAGCCTTGACAAAGTATTATGTCAGAAACCGTACCATTATGTCCTAAAACCTCATTAGGGTGCAGTTCCTGCTGTGCCCTGAGGACTGAAGTGCAGCTATGAAGAGGCGACTGGGGCTCAGTGGACAGGCTCAGCTGCCCACTCAGCTGTTAACATCAGGTGTTGGGTCCTGAGGCTTGCAGTTCCTTCAGGAATCGGGGGCTTCACACCTCTGTATCTCAGCAGGTGTGGATACCGTTTCCAACCTGCCCCTATCAAAACTGGAAAGGGTTTGATGAAGTGACGCTCAGGTCCCAGTGAATATTTACACTTCATGCTCATATCTGAAACTCACATTTCAAGTTCTTAACTCAAGATCACACAAAAGCACTGAAGTATTAAGACAGGGCAAATCACGATATTTTTAGTTGTAGAATTTCAGGTATCAGCTAGCCAGAAATGAGGCTGTTGGAGAAAGCTTATCCCAATGATTCTGCCCTTCCCACACCAAGAGTAGAGGAGATGGGAGAAGCTATTGTGATAGCCCCGTTCAGACCTGTTGGTGGTGGAGCCTAAAGACCACTTTGACCAGTGGAAAGATGCCTGAGCAGGCCCTGCCCTTCTGGCATGCATACCAATAGGGCATGGCCTCTGATGTGCAGAAATACTCCTACTAGCTTTCTTTTCCTACCATACTATTGTCAAATGCAATATTAATGTAGCATTAAAGTTCATTTTTATGTCATAAATCTCCTTTTAATTCTACATATAATAAGTGCTTACAGATGCAAATCATGTTTAAATATAAGAGCATAATGGTTAAAAGAAGCATTGCCCATATTGTAGTAATTTTGCAAACAGCTGTTTCAAGTTAACATATGTGTATTCCCAGTCTTGTGTATATGAGATACAAGTTAATGTCAACAGTACATTAACAATGCAACTGAATTTAATTATGGAACTGAAAGCGCTTTGGGTAGAGAGATCACATTTTCACTGTAAAGCATAGGTAGGGAGACATCTGTTTCTGGTGAGTTTCAAATAGGTACTTGCATCTTTTATACTTACCAGTCCTACAGTTTTTTGCAACAGTGGATTAGCAAAAAGATAACTCTGCATGTTTTTCCCAGATCAAGATGACAGATACATTTTTCGAAAATTTGATTTATCAAGTTGCATTATAGATGCCTATTATATATAAATATGGAAAGCACAGAGCACTGCAAAATATGAGGATGATAGTCACACTTTGCAACAAAGCTCTATGTGCCAGTAAGAGCAAAAGATAGCTTCCTTGCTTTGCTACCAGTGGCTCCCCACACTGTGCCCACAAGTCTTTATTTTACTAGATTCTACTCTTTGAAATCCTTTCAATTAGTGAAATCACTTAAATTAACCTCCAGTGTCTCTTAAGATGCTAATATCTTTGGGAAGGTTGAAACAATTAGACATTTGCAGTGTGAGTCAATTGAATCACACTGCTTTTATCCCAACTGCTGACTAAATTCAATGCACTGAGAAAACAAGGGATTGGGCTGAATTTTTGAGGGAACCCTGATGGAGAGAAGACTCCGCTGGGGCATAGGGGAAAAGAGAAGCCATTGGCAGTCAATGAGCCATAGTGCCCAGTGCCATACTATGCCAAATTCACCCCTGAAAGCTGGGCTTTAAAATCACTAACTGCTGAGCAATGGGCCTGCATTCTCTGGGGAATTGCTAAAAGAAGCTGAATCATTTAAATAGAGAAACAAAGGGTTCAGAGATGAGCTGATGGAGCTGGTCCCCAGTGGTGCTGTGCATTTGGCCACTTTAGCAAAGACAGACACCTAATGAACAACACCACATTTCTCGCTCCCCCGCTCTCTCCATTTGCTGGTCTCCATCACTGCCTTCCCCTTTATTACACTGCACTTTCAAGTCCACTGCATCTACAAGCAAACCACTGAGTGCTCTGCCCAGGATGTGGAGCATCGTTAACACAGAGACTACAACGGGAATACATGTGTGTGTTCACCCTTGATTGCTTAGAGAATTGGACTATCAGTGTGATCTGGCTGAGTTGCCAGCTACTTCAGTGATTGCCAGGACCTCTGTGACTGCTCCAGGGAACTAAAGCTTCCAGGTTTTCCACCTTTTTTCTGGGCCCACTGCAAGTGCCTTTTTTCAAATAGAAAACAAGTTACTCAATCAAGTGTATAACAGCTGTCTTCACCTCCCAGAACCTCTAAAGCAAACTATTGTGGGTCATTTCTATGAGACATCTGTTACTAAAACTTGTAGGACATGAATGGCTCAGAGTAATAACAACAGTTTTCTGATAAATTTACTGAAAAACTAGGAGTGTTAAAGGATGAGTGATGATGTTCTAGCTTCTAAAGGATTTTTAAAGTTAGACTAGACATACCCATTGTCTTAAGCTTCCAAAGCAAGGAGGTAGTTCAGTGACCTAAGGTAAACTACGTAACATCTTAACTTTCTGTACCTCTCATGCAAACAAAAAACATGACTGGGGGCTAGTATAAAGGTGCAATGGGTTAAGCCACTGCCTGTGATGCCGGCATCACTTATGATGCTGGTTCAAGTCTCAGCTCCTCCACTTGTGATCCAGCTCCCTGCCAATGCACCTTGGAAAGCAGCAGAAGATAGCCCATGTGGGAGACCTGGATGGAGTCCCTGGCTCCTGGCTTCAGCCTGGCCCACCCCTGGCCATGGTGGACATTTGAGTCGTGAACCAGCAGATGGAAGATATCTCTCTCTTTCTCTCCCCCCCATTCTGCCTTTCAAATAAATAAAAGAAAAATAATAATTATTGTGGACAGTCTGCCCCCACTTTATCATGTCTATTTCTACATCATACTAAAAGAAAATTGCTGCCAAAACTTTTCTTGGGGAATAGGATTCAAACACTGAATGCACCAACTCCTACGACTGCAGAAGGATCGACTTTCTTTTTTTCTTGGTTTAGGGAACCAGATGAGAAGGTAAGCTAGTATTGTCCAGTAGACCCAAGAAGTAAAATGAGAAATGCAAAGGAAGCAGAATATAAGAAGAGCAAGGAAAGGAACAAGATGAGGGCGAGAAGAATTAAAGAGAGAAAGAAAGGGATTTGGGGGTCTGGCGTTGTGGCACAGCAGGTAAAGCTACTGCCTGTGACATCTGCAGTGCCAGCAGCCCATATGGGAGCTGGTTCTTTTCCCGGCTACACAACTTCCAATATAGCTCCCTGCTAATGGCCTGGGAAAAACACAGAATATGGTCCAAGTGCTTGGCCCCTGTCATCTACTTGGGAGACCCAGGTGAACTCCTGGCTCCTGGCTTTGGAATGGCCCAGTGCTGGCTGTTGCGGCCATCTGGGGAGTGAACCAGGAAATGGAAGATTCTCTCCCTCTTCCCCTCTCTCCCTGTAACTCTTTCAAATAAATAAATAGATATTTTTTAAAGAAAAAAAAAAAGGAGGGGATTTTGGGACCGTAAAGAAATGTCACTTGTTGCTGTGGTTTGAAAGTGGCTTCTGAACTATGCATGAATGGCAAAGTCAGAAGTTAATGGTGTTGTGAAGCTGGAAATGTAACCCAACTCTGCTGTTTAAGAGGTGGGTCTACCAGAAGAGCACCTGGCTCCTGGCTTCGGATCAGCGCAGTGCACCGGCCATAGTGGCCATTTAGGGGGTGAACCAACGGAAGGAAGACCTTTCTCTCTCTCTCTCTCTCTCTCTCTCTCACTATCTAACTCTGCCTGTCAAAAAAAAAAAAAAAAAAAAAGAGGTGGGTCTGGTAGAGCATCCTTAGATCATTGAGGGCATGTCCTCAGAAGGTGGTTCTCATGAAAGAGTGTTTGAAGTGGGGCCAGCCACTCTCTCTCGCGCGCTCTCTTGCTCTCTCTCTCTGCTTTCTGGCTTGCAATGTGATCCTTCTTCCACACATGCCCTACTACTGCCATCTATGTCCTCTACCAAATGCCTAACAAATGGGGACTGTACAATCTTAGGGGGTGAACCTCCCAATCCATGAGCCAAAATAAATCCTCTTCCTTCATAGGTAGCTTGTCTTCAGTATTTTGTTATAGTAATGAAAAGCAGACTAATACACTTGCTGTCCTTTTCACACATCAACCAGAGTGCTGTAGAATTTAACCACAGATCTAGCAAGTAGATCTTAAAGACTGTGCCCCAAACAGGCAGCAAAGGCTCCGCAACCTCCAGTTGAAAATTGAATCTGACAATTGTCCCAATGTGTATTTGCTTTTACAGCCTTAATATAATTGCATTGCTGAAAGAATACAAAGATGTCCTTAAGCAACAGAAGTTACAAAAGGAAAATATATGTCTTGTTTGACACAAACTCATCTTCTTACAGTGTCACATTTGAAATTGTCTTGTGCGAAGGACTGACCTTTTTTCTTAGCTTAGTCTTCATAATCACTTTTTTTTTGGCTTCAGAAATAAACCACTGTAGCACATTTGCTTATTGTGTTTCTTAAGTCTCTCAGTAATAAAGTTGTCTTTCACTGATTCAAGTGTTCCCAGCAAATAAATATAATACTTTATGCTATGAGGCTATTTCAGCAAGTATTTTATTTTCAGTACAAAATTGTTCATGGTAACTTACTCCTGAAGATGCTGCCCAAATTGCTTTGCACTAAAGGTTATTAGTCTGGAAAACCTAAATTTACCTCTGAAAACAAAGTTTTAGCTTTATCAGTGGCTAACAGTTGTTTCAAAGAGCATTTGTATTCAATAGCCATGACTGAATATTGGAATGACCAGACTGGTTTCACAAGGCATCAGATAGTGCATGCAATTAATGGAATTATTGTGACTGAACATCCGCCCTAAAGGGCGACAGCTCACTTCTCTCTAATGAAGAATTTCAATATCTGACATCAAGATACTTTCCAAATCTTACCTGGCTATGGCCCTCATGCACGAATCTGGGCAAAAATCCAAATTTTCCCAGCATTTTCCACACAGCTACTTCTACCTTGGGTTGCTTTTCCATTGTCCCTGTTTCCTTGTATTCCTTGTGTCAAACCATCATGTGATGTGAGCAGCCTGTGCTGGTGAGATGAAGATGTCTGAAGTTACTGCACAGCCAACTTGCCCAGATGGTGTCAGGGCAGATGATTAAAATGCAGCTGCAGGAAGGTACAAAACTGCACACTGCAGACAGACACTCCCCAGGCAGATCAGGTGGTGTTCTGAGGACTTTAAATAAGGGAAATAAGATGCAGTTGGGTCTGGCGCTGTGACTTAGTAGACTTAGCCTTCACCTGCGATGCCAGCATTCCATATGGGTGCTGGTTCAAGTCCTGGCTGCTCCTCTTCCACTCTAGCTCTCTGCTCTGGCCTGAGAAAGCAGAAGACGGCCCAAGTACGTGGGCCCCTACACCCATGTGGGAGATCCAGAAGAAGCTCCTGGCTCCTCAGCTTCAGATCAGCCCAGCTCCAGCCATTTCAGCCATTTGAGGAGTGAACCAACGGATAGACCTTTCTCTCCGCCTCTCCTTCTCTCTGTCTGTGACTCTGCCTCTCAAAGAAATAATAAAAATTTTTAAAAAGATAAAAAAGAAAAAAAGACGCAGTCAGGAATATATTACTTTACAGCAAGGATATGTGTTGTTAGGTGACAACATGTCTGTGTATTGACACAAAACTGGATGGGATGGTTTACTACATACGTAAGCTATATGGAATATCTGAGAATAATCCAACAAGTTCATGGAAAATAGGATTAAAAGGCAATTTTATTTTTAAGAAGACAATGTTAAAATCCATACACTTTTCTCATAACATTATTTATGAACTGCCTGAAGGCCCCCATATATATGGATTTAATCTTTTTGCACCAAAATAATGTATTTTCAATTTCATATGCCATGAAATTGAATTCTGAAATTCCCTCATACCATTGTACATGAAGTTCATCATTTCCATCATTACTTAACACATGACTACATAAATTTGCCAAAGAAATGCGCATGATCAGACAAAAAAAGAATTTTATTAGTTGGTTTCTTGCTGAACACTTATTACCTCTCATGAAGAGATGATAGGAGGCTTACAAGATTAGTTCACTTCAAAGTGTTTAGATCAAGAACTTTCTACTCATAAAATTGAATAAAATCATCAACAGAAAAAATATATTTTGATATTTTAAATGAAAAAATGTAAATTATCAAAGCAATATATATAACTTGAAATGTTTGTAGGGCCAGCATTGTGGCAAATGGGTAAAGCCACCAACTGTGACACGGGTATTCCATATGTTCCATATGGTTGCCAGTTTGTGTCCTGGCTACTGCACTTCCAATCCAGCTCCCTGCTAATGCACCTGGGAAAGCAGCAGAAGATGGTCCAAGTGTTTGGACTCCTATCACCCACATGGAAGACCTAGATGAAGCTCCTGGGTTCTGGCCTTGGCCATCTGGAGAATGAACCAGCAGTGAAGATATTTCTTTCACTCTCTCTCTGTATCTCCCTCCCTCTCTCTCTATTCTGACTTTCAAAATAAATAATCTTTTTTTAAAAAAATTTAAGAGTCAGTGCTGGAATGTAGCAGGTAAAGCCGCTGCTTTCAGTGCTGGCATCCCTAATGGGCATTGATTCGAGTCCTGGCTGCTCCACTTCTGATCCAGCTCTCTGCTATGACCTGGGAAAGCAGTAGAAGATGGCCCAAGTCCTTGGGCCCCTGCATCCACCTGGGAGACCTGGAAGAAGCTCCTGGCTCCTGGCTTTGGATCAGCTCAGCTCTGGCCATTATGGCCAATTGGGGAGTGAACCAGAATATGGAAGACCTCTCTCTCTCTCTCTCTGCCTTTCCTTCTGTGTGTGTATAACTCTGACTTTCAAGTAAAAAATAAATCTTTTAAAAAATGTATATAAATTAAATACATGCAAAAATAAAAATCAAAAGAACACACACTAAAATGTCAACAAAATCTATTTTGGTCAGGAGATTAAGTGTAATTTTTCTATTTGCCTACTTGAATATAATCTTTCTATAATAAATGTGTAGTAATATTAATGGCTAAAGTTTTAAGAATGATCAATATACTTTTGACTATTAAAACCCGTCAGAAATAAATATAAGTGTTTATAAAAACTAACACATAACCTAAGATTTCCTGAAAATGAATGAACCTAGTCAGTAACTATGATAAGTCAAATCAATATTTTTTTAAGATTTATTTTATTTATTTGAAAGACAGAGTTACAGAGAGAGGTAGAGACAGAGAGAGAGGTCTTGCATCTGCTGGTTCACTCCCCAGATGGCTGCAACGGCTGGAGCTGAGCCGATCCGAAGCCAGGAGCCAGGAGCTTCTCCTGGGTCTCCCACGTGGGTGCAGGGCCCCAAGGACTTGGGCCATCTTCTACTGCTTTCCCAGGCCACAGCAGAGAGCTGGATCAGAAGAATAGTTGGGACTAGAACCGGCGCCTATATGGGATGCTGGCGCTTCAGGCCAGGGCTTTAACCTGCTGCACCACAGTGCCAGCCCCAATAAATACGTTTTTATTATGAAATTTCTGATTAGATGTGGGAGATTGGCCATGAATATTTAATTTTGATCTTTTCCAAAATTCCACTATAACTATAATAAATTGATTTTTAAACAGGATATACACACACAACAAGGAACAATAAAGGAAAGGAAGTAATATATTTTGAGGACTTCCCAGTAGATAACTGAATGATGCCTGTATTATCAGACCTGAATTCATGAGATCTTAGGTCTTCAGGGAAAGCCAAGAGGCAATCTGTCTGACACCATAAAATTTCTAAAAGTCTCAGGAATTGGAGGTCTCACAAACCCTGAAAGTCAGATATTTAAAGTAAGACTGGAAACAAAAGAATCAGCTGAAAGATTAGGAAGCAGTTAGCCCTCAGGGTACTTTCCCCACTGTATAGAAGGTAACAAGTGTCCCAGTAGACCCTAGCAAAGGCAACAGGCCTACTTTTTGAAGAATATAAGATGCAATGTGTTAGAGAATAGACAGAGAAAAGTGAGGATGTACTTAGCATATTAAAGAAAACTTTTAGCTGGTGAATGCTAAGACCTCTGGAGCCCTGTTTGCCTACTAGACTGAAGAACATTAGCCAACATCATCAAAATTGGAGACCAGAATATTCTCTGCAGAAACCAACCAGACTAAGAGACAAGACACAAATATGATGACATTGAAGACTTGCCAATAAAATGACCATCAAGATAACCCTAAAATAAAAGCCAAAGTCAACAAGCCCCACCCACATGCTCAGAGTGTCTAACTGGCTTTTAAGCATTTTACTCACAATCAAGACCAATAACCAAGGATAGCCAGACACTCCCAGGCAAGCTTCTAAAAGAGTAGAGGGAAAGCAAACAGAAAAAAAAAAAAAAAAAAAAAAAAAAAAAAAAAAAAAAAAAAACCTTGAAAGAAAGAAGCAAGGGGAAGAAAATTTCAAAAAATATCATTAACATAGTGTACTAGAATAATGCCCCTCCTCCCCTCAGTAGACCCCCAACTGTATTGGTCTCTTAGGACTGCCATAAAAAAACACCAGGAACAAGATGGCCAGAAACAACAGGGATGCACTGCCCCACCATGCTGGAGGCCAGCAATCTGAAATCAAGTTGCCAGCAGAGCTACCTTGCTCTAGAGGTCCTAAGGGAGGCTACTTCCTGGCCTCTTCCTGCTTCTGAGGGTCCCAGGCATGAAAGTGGGGTCCCTTCAGTCCCAGCCTCAATCTGCACAGGCCTTGTCCTCCTTCTGGGTGTCTTAATCCTCTATGCCCTCCATGAAGATACTTGGATTGAGGGCCCATCCAGATAATCCAGGATGATCTTGTTGAAAGGTTTTTAAGTTATTTCCCTCTACAAAGATCCTGTTTCCAAATAAGATCACATCCTTATTTGTTTCCAAATAAGATCACATCAATAGGTCCTGAGTAATGGGATGTGGATCAATCTTTCAGAAAGTTACCACTCAACTCACCACAATGTACTAATCCCCAAAATGTTTGATGTGTCACCTCATACATGGGAAAAGGGACTCTATACATGTGATTAAGTTAATGATCTTGAGAAGAGAAGATCTTCTTGATTATCCCTATGGTCCTTATATAATCACAAGGGTCCTCCTGGGACAAAAGAAGCAGACATGCCAGTAATGTGAGGAAGGAACCACACGCCAAGGAATACAGGTGCCTCTCCCCACTGGAGAAGGCAAGGAAACAGATTCTCCCCCACCCCAGGAGCCCAGTCTTACTGATTGTAGACTTCTGACATCTACACTATAAGATGGTAAATGTGTGCTATTTGGAGCTGTTAAAATTATGGGAATTTTTTGTAGAAACAATAGATAGTTAATACAGATATAAGAAAAGATAGCATGCCTTTACAATTAGAGCAAAAATATTATTTCATTTTAAAAAGGAACAGAAAACAGAAGAGCTCTTACAAGTCAAATGTGTGTGTGTGTGTGTATATATATATATATATATGCCTATGTACAACCATATGCTTATTCACACACACATGTATATTAGCCAAAATAAAAAGCTCAGTAGAGACAAATAAGGAGGGGCCAATGTTGTGGTATAGTGGCTAAAGCCGCTGCCTACAGCACTGGCATCCCATATGAGTGCCAGTTCAAGTACCGGCTGCTCCACTTCCCATCCAGTTCTCTGCTAATGCTCCTGGCAGTGGAAGATAACCCAAGTCCTTAGGCCCTTGCACCTACGTGGGAGGCCTGGAGGTAGCTCCTGGCTCTTAGCTTCAGCAAGTTCCAGTTCCAACTGTTGTGGCCATTTGGGGAGTGAACCAGCAAATGGAACTCTTTCTCTCTCTCTCTCTGTAACTGTGACTTTCAAAAAAAGCAACAAATAAAAATCCAAATGAGAAAAGTGCACAGAAATTAAGGAAAACATAGAAAGCAAAGTGGAAAACAGTAATAAAGCTTATGGAATCAGAAAGCTAATTTAACATTAAAGAAGTAGAAGATCTATAAAGAAGAAGGAAAACTGAAGGAAGGAAATCAGTTCAATAAATGGCTTACTAGTATGAAAAACCAATGTAATATACTCACATCCTGCCACATCATCATGAAATTTCCAAACATTATAGAGAAAGAGAAGATTCCAAAAGATACCATACACAAAAGGCCTGGAATTAGAGTAGTAACCAGGAAGCTTGAAAATAACAACCAAAAAAAAGTCATTTTAAAATATTGGGGGAAACCTTTCTCCTTTCCTCCGCCATCGTGGTGGGTGTCCCTGATTCTTCCTCGCCATGTCTTCTCACAAGACCTTCAGAATCAAGAGGTTCCTGGCCAAAAAACAAAAACAAAACCGCCCCATTCCGCAATGGATTCGGATGAAAACTGGTAATAAAATCAGGTATAACTCCAAGAGGAGACATTGGAGAAGAACCAAGCTGGGTCTATAAGGAATTGCACTTGAATGGCGTGCTCATTTCTTCTGTCTCAATGTCACAACGTCACTATCACCACATCAAGCTGAAGATGTCACCATCATCTGGACAGCTGGACATGTTTGATTAGGGCTGTGACCAGTGGGCTGGTTCAGTAATAAATATGTGATCCCTTTTGAAAAAAAAAAAATATTGGGGAAAAAAATCCAATATCCAGGCAAACAGTAGGTGAAAACTAGTTATAATATTTTTATTTATAAATTATTTACATGCAAAGCAGAGAGAGAAACAGAGAGGTCTATTCAGCTGGTTTTCTCTCCAAATGCTTTTAACTGCCATGGATGGGCCAGGTCAAAGCTGAGAACGGGGAATTCAATTCAGGTCTCCCACATGGGTGGCACAAACCCAAACACTTGAGCCACCACCTAGTGTGCACATTAACAGTAAGCTGGAATAGAGAGCAGTACCTGGACTCAAACCCAAGTGCATAATACAGGGTACAGGCACCCAAGCAGCATCTTAATAGCTATGCCAAACCCCCACCCTAGATAAACCTATTTTTTTAAAGATTTATTTTATTTATTTGAAAGTCAGAGCTACACAGAGAAAGGAGAGGCAGAGAGAGAGAGAGGGAGAGAGAGGTCTTCCATCTGTTGGTTCACTCCCCAGATGGCCACAACGGCCGGAGCTGCGCCGATCTGAAGCCAGGATCCAGGAGCTTCTTCCTGGTCTCCCACACGGGTGCAGGGGCCCAAGGACTTGGTTCACCCTCCACTGCTTTCCCAGGCCATAGCAGAGAGCTGGACTGGAAGAGGAGCAGCCGGGACTAAAACCAGTGCCCATATGGGATGCCAGTGCTTCCAGACCAGGGCGTTAACCCACTGCACCACAGTGCCGGCCCCTGATAAACCTATTTTTTAAGATATATGAATTCCCATACAACTGATTTCACATCACTCTCTCAGAAAGCTCCACCATCACAAGAGAGTAAACCAAAGATGAAAACCAGAAACAAGGAAGATGATATTCCTGAGATGAAGGTGAAGAAGATCCCCGAACAGTTGGGCACCAAACAGACCCAACGACCCTTTGAGACCCTGAATCAAAAAGGCACAATTGATAACACTGTGGATTCCTCTGAGGAGATTCAGAAAACTGGTGAGAATTGGGGTTGGATTCGTGACCAGCACTTGGAGAACAAAGCCGATGGGGACACAGGTAAGAGGGGAAGAGAATGGGAGACCCCAGAAGCAGCAGGGCTGAGGAATGGGAAGAATGTTAATCAAAGGGTACAGTGTTTCAGTTACACTGGAGAACAGCATGTTTTGGGATTTATTGCCTTGTGTGGTGATGATAGTTAATAACAATATATATTTCAAAATTGCTGAGAGTAAATCTCAAATGTTCTCACCCCAAAAATGAGAAGTATTTGAGGTGATGAATGAATATGCTCACCAATCTTATTTAACCATTCTACATTGTATGTGTATATACATAGATAGATTACTTTACATATAATTACATCACTTGAACACCACCAAGATCTATAATTATGTCACTAATTTATAGCAAAGTAAAAGAAGCAAGTAGGGGATAAGGCAAGTGAGGAAAGGAAAAATAATCATAGTATCTGATATCACTTAGCATGAGTAGCATTGTGTCATAACATATGTTATTATATATATATATATAACCACATATTTGAAGCATCCATATGGGAAGAGAAAAGATGAGAATGTGTACATGTTAACAACTGAGGGTGATTGGAGCCGGCGCTGTGGCTCACTTGGCTAATCTTCCACCTGCGGTGCCAGAATCCCATATGGGCGCCGGGTTCTAGTCCCGGTTGCTCCTCTTCCAGTCCAGCTCTCTGCTGTGGCCCGGGAAGGCAGTGGAGGATGGCTCAAGTGATTGGGTGCCTGCACCTGCATGGGAGACCAGAAGGAAGCACCTGGCTCCTGGCTTCGGATAGGTGCAGCTCCGGCCATAGCGGCTATTTAGGGGGTGAATCATTGGAAGGAAGACCTTTCTCTTTGTCTCTCTCTCTCACTGTCTAACTCTGCCTGTCAAATAAGTAAAAACAAACAAAACAAACAAACAAACAAACAAACCAACAAAAAACCCTGAGGGTGATGAAAAACACAGATAATGCCTAGAAGTTTTAAAATTATGAAATAATGGTATAAACATTATATTTAATAAACTGAGGGAAAATGCTAATAGAATCACTGAAAAGAGCTGAAAGTTGTTACTTCTGAGTGAGGGGGTAACTGGGAAGTGGGGAAGTGGGAAACTATTATTTTTCGTTACAAGAACTATATAATTAGGGTGGGCGTGGTTCAGACTCCACTTGGGATGCCTGCATCCCACACCAGAGTTCAAAATCAGGATCTGCGTAATGTACACTCTGGAAGACAGGAGGTCATGACTCAAGCACTTGGGTCCTCACTGCCCACCTGGGAGACCTGGATGGATTTCCAGGCTTCTGACTTCAGCCTGGCCCAGCCTCAGCTATTGAAAGCATTTGGGGAATGAACCAGTGGATGGGAGATCTCTCTCTCTCTCTCTCTCTCTCTCTCCCTGTCTCCCTTTCAAATAAATAAAAATGTTTTTTAAAAATAGAATTATTTACATCATATAGGTGATTTCTTAGAATCTATTGTTAGAATTTTACCAAAAGTATTATTTTATTTAGGTTGTTTTGCAAAGTTCCCTCGATTCTCTGTTGTACACCTTTGATTGGACTATGGAATACCACAGTTTAAATATGAAGACAAGAACCACAGGAAGAATCCAACACTTGCAGAGGGTTACTGCATAAAACTGAGCCAGAAAGATAAACAGTCTTGGATGAGCTTAATCCTTCTACGTGGTTGTTTTCTCCAGCTGTGAAATACATTTAAGACTTTCAATTCCATTAATTTGCTCATTTATGAATTCTAAGCAAGACACACCTTTAAAGCAAGCCAAGTACTACAAACAACTCTCCATCATGTTATCACATGACTTAAACTATCTTGAAAAATGTAGATTTCTTTATATGCAATCACAAGCAGTTTTAACATGTTTTGTCTAGACTAAAAATGTATGCAATCTACAAGCAAATAACTGTGATTATTAAGTGAATGAAACTATTTCTTCAGTGTTTTCATGAATATCCACATACATCAATTTCTCAAATTTAATCTTCTGATTTTAAACTACCTGTTGACTATCTATTTTGTGATTTCACCTCATTTAACATTCCAGTCTCAGATTGATTACGCCATACCTGATAAGTTTCTGTGCCCCTTGCCTGAGATGACATTGGGAGAGGATAATGGTTTAATTTAGCATAATCAAAGGAAACTGCAAGCAGAAAAACAAACTAAAGTGTTCTGAGCTTTAAAAAGTGGAGGAGGACATTATTTAAGGATGCCATGGTATTTGGTGAAATCTCCCTCTGTTCCTGAGTTAACCTGTAGAGGCAGAGGTAGTTGGTAATAAGATCACTACCCTGTCTCACCACGACTTCAAGTAGAGAGGCCAGTGCACCAGCTGGCACTGATGGACCCTACAGAAACCACTCGCTACAGTGCCGTAATCATTGCACAACTTCTTTGTTCTCAGAATACAGTGCAGAACATTTACATCATAGTTATCCTGCCCAGAGCTTCCACAAAGGTTGTATACTGCTTCCTGCCTCTCTATTCTGAGGGCTTGTGACACTACACTTTACAGCAGGAAGTGAGGACTCCTTTGACATATCTGAACTGTCATTTCTTCCTGCTATGGTGAGGACTCTGCACCCTGTTTTATTCCTCATTGATTGCACCTCCTTTTGGAGAAAAAGAGTAGCCAGTCAATTGGTTTCCATCACCAGTGGGGGCTTCAAAATTAAGATAATGCTACCCTGAGCCTTCACAGACCTCTATGTCCTCACTGAGAGAGCTTTCCTCTCCACTTTCTGTTGCTTCTAACTAGTTTCTTTTCTCAGAATTAATCCCAAGGTGATTACAAAAGGTGCTGTTTGATCAATAATTGTTATGCTTATTCATTAACCTCCTGCTTTTCAGTCTAAGACTAGGTGGTCAGCATTGTTGTCTTCAGTTCCAGGAGAAGGAACATGAAACTGCACTTTGCATAGTCTAGCAAGACCAGGAAGCTTAAAACTTAATAAAGCTGATAGTTTGCCCAAACTGGTTCAGTTCTCTCTGTGCGAGCTTTATTCATCACCACCCCTGGGGCAGACAGGGGTGGAGCAAGAAGGGTAAGATTCCAGTGCTGATCCCCACCCTGGACTGCCAACAATTACTGTAAGATTAAGATATGCTGAGGGCCAAATCAGTTCCTGAAGGAAAACTCCTTCCAGCCAAAGTCTGCCATAACTCTGTTAACCTATAAGACAAATATTAGTTCTCTCCCCAAAACAGCATTGCAAACGGCTCCGCTGCATTTGTCTGGTGCTGGTTTCATGAGTGTGCCTTGGGGATTTCAGACAATACGCTGGTACTAAAGTAGCAACTGGAATCTTTTACTCAGCCGGCTAGACTCAAGACTCTGTTCTGGCATTTGGCCCAGTATATCAAAATTGTGGTTTTCAGCCCATTTTGGAAGCAGCCTCACTAAGCCATGTGACAACCCCAAAAGTTGGTCTGGCACCAGAAGACTTCATCAGATTGCAAACTTGAGAGCCCTCAAGTTGACTGTTTTTGTATTGATGCCTCCCTTCCCGTAATCATTAACAGAAGGTGAGAGGGCTGCAGTTGGAACACACCTCACACCTATTATGCAGTTTGTGTTTATGTCTCTGGACCCTCATAAATCTCCTGGGCTCTGAGCACTTGCCTACTCAAATAAATGTACTCTCTGGAGAAAACTCCAGTAGGAGTTTGAGTTATTAGCCTAGCTCAACAAACTTACCTGGAAGGAGCACATGGCATGGCTACAGATTTGTCAGAAAGATTTAGGAGTATCCGTTTATTTACTGATTTTAGCACCAGCAGAAACCGAAGCTGTGAATACTCCAGACACAGCCATCTGGTGGTCCCCTTGGAGGGTGTGCAAATCATGTGGCACATACTAATGTAATGTAGTAGGTATCAGACATGGCGAACTTCCAACTGAAAACTGGCAAGTTAGTAGATTATGTCAATGTTGACAGCTCTCAACTTAATGCTTCATTGATTCCACTGTTCCTGTGAGAGATTCCTTGTCTGTTACAATCACAACCATACAATCATTACTGAATGCCTACTATGCACTCAGCCCTTTGGTAGACAATGGACATCCCAAAAGAATTATCCATTCTAACTGATGACTGACAATTAAGGTACATTAGGTAAAGAAAAAGCAAACAAAGTGATACATTTTGTAGTAGGGACCCAGATGTTACAGGAATTGCATGGAGAGAAATGTTAATATGCTAACTCCTGAAGAGTTATGACCTAGAGGATGAGGAGATAGGTTTGGATGAGTAAAGAACTTGGTATATAAATATTCGGGCTCTGCTTAACAGAAAATAGAAACAAGAATCAGGCTGACTAGAAAGAATGAGTTTAAGGAAATAGAGTAAATGAATTTTTTTAAAATGAATGCTATGGATACACATGGAATGAAAGGGGTTGACACTGGGGTGCAGTAGGTTGAGTTAACGCTGACCCTCCATATGAGTACTGGTTCAAGTCCTGGCTACTCTGCTTCCAAACCATGTCCTTGCTAATGCATCTGGAAAAGCAGCAGAAAATGGCCCAAGTACTTGGGCCCCTGAACCCACTTGGGAGACCCAGATAGAGATATAGGCTCCTGGTGTCCCATTTTGGCCATTTAGGAATGAACCAGCAGATGGAAGATCTTGAAAATCTTTGTCATTCTGTCTTTCAAATAAATAATATACATCTTTTTTTTTAAAAAAAAAAAAAGATTCATTTATTTTATTTGGAAATCAGAATTACACACAGAGAGGAGAGGCAGAGAGAGAGAGGTCTTCCATCCGCTAGTTCATTCTCTAATTGGCCACAACAGTCAGAGCTGCACTGATCCGAAACCAGGAACCTGGAGCTTCTTCTAGGTCTCGCACGCAGGTGTAGGGGCCCAAGGACTTGGGCCATCTTCTAACACTTTCCCAGGCCATAGCAGAGAGCTGGGTCAGAAGTGGAGCAGTTGGGACTCGAACCGGCGCCCATATGGGATGCCGGCACTGCAGGCGGCAGCTTTACCTGCTGCACCACAGCGCTGGTCCCAATGAGATACTTCTTAAAAAAAAATACTGAATTAAGGATTTTGGAAGTCAAACCAAAGGGCTTAAAACTGATGTCAGGAGGTGGGCATTTGGCCCATGATTAAGATGCTGGTTGGGGCACCTGCATCCCATATCAGAGTGCCTGGGTTTGAGTCCTGGCTCCACTTCACATTCAAGATTCCTGCTGATGCTCACACTTAGAGACAGCAGATGATGGCTCCTGGCTTTGACCTGGCCTAACCCTGGCTATTTTGGGAATTTGGGGGCGTGAACCAATGCATCTAAAATCAATCTCTCTCTCTCTCTCTCTCCTTTTCTTTTATCTATTTATGTCTTCAAATTAAATTAAATAAACATTTTTAAAGGAATATATATGAATTAAAAAAAAACTGATGTAGATGAGGCCGGCACTGTGGTATAGTGGGTAAAGCCACTACCTACAGTGCTAGAATCCCATAAGGGCACCGGTTCAACATCAGGCTGCTCCACTTCTGATCCCGCTCCCTGCTAATGCACCTGGGAAAGCAGCAGAAGATGGCCCAAGTGCTTGGGCCCTTGCAGCCACATGAGAGGTCCAGAAGAAGCTGCTGGCTTTGGACCAGCCCAGCTCCATTTGTTGCGGTGTTTTGAGGAAGTGAACCAGTGGATGGAGTGTTTCTCTCTCTCTAAATCTACCTTTCAAAAAAATGGATAAAATCTTTAAAAAAAAAACTGATGTAGGAAAAAAATAAAGTTATTAAAGCTTTTGTTCAGGAAACTCAAACTATTAAAGTCAAGTTAAAATGTAATTGACTTCCATGTAAAGATTGAGACATGAATCAATGCCAAATGGCATTTGTTGCTTGACCGGGCTTAATAAACTCCACATTAACTTGCTGCTCACTGCTAATGAAGACAGTGACCAGAGGTTACACATATGCACAACAACCTTGGCTACAAGAGTAGTATCGGCATTTGCTGACTTTTGACGGACCTTTGTTGGCAGAAGAACATTTATGGCACCATAATGTAAGTGTGGCTAAGCACAGCAACAGTTGGAAAAGATGGCCACGATCAATTCAAAATGACATTTCTTTTAAAATTTTTATTGTCCAATTTTGGCAAAAACTTCCAAAAGAAGAAAATTTCTTTTTTCCATTATAAGCAGTCTAGCAATCACTCCATAAATGTTACTCTAAAAAAATGTAAGTGGTAGATTTTTAAAGTAGTTTCCTTGACAGCTTATTAAAAGTGATAATAATTTGTTAATTTATGAAGTTGCTTTATTTTGAAAAATTCAGCAAAGTTTCTTTGAAAAGATCTATTCAAAAACTCATCCTTCTCAGTGTATTTCTATGTTTTATGTTTTGCTTACCTGTACTCTCTGGGCAAAAGTAATCACTCTTTTTTGTTCAGACTGTTTTTAATTTCATTCTCATTCTGAAAAGATTGTATAATGCCTTAAATACTGCTAGAGATAAGCCACTTCATTTATTTCTGACTCTGTGAGGTTTTTTTACATTTTTTTCCTTTTTTTTTAAGGGTGTTGGGGTGCAGGGATTAGGGAGATCTTGTCCCAGAGACAAGCCACTCTTTCCAAACCCTTTATGAGGTTTCTTCAGCCTTAATTTCTAGGATTAGTAAGCAACCACAACAAAACATCTAACTTCTATAGTTGTGGCCACTTAAACAGCAAGACATCACCATGCCTTTCCAAGTCTCGCCCTCCCTCCTGGGACGAGCACTGGTGTCTCCCCTGCTCCCCCATGTCTGTCATTCCTGCAGGCGTTTCAGGCCACCAAAGGACAGCAGGGCATCCAGGATGCCATTCTCCACCCCCTCCTGAGAGCCAGTGGTCACAAGCCTGTGCCCTGTTCCACACTTGTAGCATCCAGGTGGAATTTAAAATAGAATGGATGGGGACCCAGTTATGCAAAAAGTCACCTCTGCTCTTCTGTTCCATCATAGGAGTTAAGACCAGCTGGGGTGCTTCTGGTATCAGTTTCCAGTACATAAGTCTCTGTGATCTGCAGCAGAAATTCTTACAACAGGGCCCTTAGAAGTCTCGTCCTCTGATGGGCTGCCAGAGGCAGAGTCCAAGGCATATCTGTGCAGGCAGACTTTTGCTGAGTTTCCCAGGGACTGAGAGAAAACTACCAAAGGGAACAGGCTCCCCTGGGTTCTACAATGGTCAAACTACAACAATCTTAGGTGGAGCTGGGATTTTTTTTTTTTTTTTTGCCAGCCAATTTATCTGGTCCAGTTGGCTCAGCTGGTCAGAAATGACCATAGTCACAGATTCATCCCCTCCAGAGAGCTGTTTTGAGTTTAATGAATCTGCTGGAAATCTGGTTCTTCCCTTCCTAAGTCCCCTTCCCAGAATAGAGCTCAAAACATCTCACTCCCTGCTAGGAAAACAAATTCAAGTGCACACCCTCCTTGTGGGATCAAGTAACTACAGATGTTTCAGTAATCAAGGCAAACTTGGAGTCACAAGGTGCTATCCTTTTTTTTTCTATTTTTTAAAGATCTATTTATTTGAAAGTCAGAGTTACAGAGGAGAGAGAAGGAGAGGCAGAGACAGAGACAGAGAGATCTTTCATCTGCTGGTTCACTCTGCAGATAACTGCGATAGCCAGAGCTGGACCAGGAGGAAACCAGGAGTTTCTTCTGGGTCTCCTACATGGGTTGCAGGGGTCCAAACACTTGAGCCATCTTCCTTTGCTTTCCCAACCCATTATCAGGGAAGTGGCTGGAAATGGAGCAGCTGGGACATGAACCAGAGCCCAATAGGATGCTGACATCACAGGTGGTAGCTCTATCTGCTATACCAAAATGCTGGCCCCACAAGGGGTTATTCTTAACACCACTAATCAAATTTTAGGCAACTGGGCTCAGATCATAATACTATCTCCAATTTACTGAACAAATAGTTCTTTGATCTTTACAACATTTTGTAAATATGGTTACCAGAAGCTCAGAAACCTTGCACAGAACAGTAAGCACTAGACATATTCTATTGGTTAGTTAATATTTTGTCCTCTCCTCCAAAATATAAAACCAAAAAATCATAAAAAGAAAATGATGTGCCTGCTTGTTGCTAAAGAAATAAATAATTTGAAATATGTGGTTGTGTGTGTGTTTCAATTTGATCCGTTTTTTGCTCCAGGCCTCAAGTCTAAATAGAGTGCTTAATGCCCACTAATGATAGCGGAGCTGAGCTACACTATATTAATAGTTACAAAATAGTTTGTGAAAACACTCACTTTTTTTAGTCCAGAATAAATAAAATACCTGTGACTTCTACTTTTATTCTCCAAATAAAATTTCATGTGCTGATAAAATTATTGCATATCTTAAAATGTAACTATTTTAAAGATTTCCACGGGGTGCATATTGTGGTACAGAGGATTATGCTCCTACTTGTAATCTATATCAAAGTGCCTGGGATCCAGTCCCACCTCTGCTTCTGATCCAGCTTCCTCCTAATGCACCTGGGAGGCAGCAGATGATGACCCAATTAAGTAGGAGACTGGGATGCAGTTCCTGGCTCTTGGCTTTGACCAGTCTTGGCTGTGGCCAGCATCTGGGGAGTAAACCAGCAGGTGGAAGGTATCTCTCTCTGTTTCTCCCTCTATCTCTGTATCTCTGCTTTTCAAATAAATAAAACTTTGAAAATAAAAGATTCCCACAATGGAAATGATTCATGCTCATTGAAATCCAGAGGTGAATTTGGAGCAAAAGATAGATTATGACCAAAAACCCCAGTGTGTGACCTCCTTGAGGACAGATGGACCCATCTCTCAGTAGACAAGCACATTGGTTAAGGATGCCTTCTCCTGCAATCTGCTAGAAAATTCAGTTCTCCCCTACCTCGCTTGCTCTCTCTCTCTCTCTCTCTCACACACACACACACACACACATACACACACACCACCCACTCCTAGGAAACATCCAGCAAGTGATTCAAACCTAAAAGAGAGCTTTCCATAACTCTGTAGATGAGAAAACACGGGCTCCAGGTTGAAATGAGTTGCTGCTCATTTCAACCATTGACTAGAGCCCCAGTTGCTCAGCTGCATCACTGTTCCGCCTGCTGCTCTTCCCAGCCCACAAAACTGAAGACAGCAAATAAAGGACACATAGAAATGCATCCCTGCCCACTGCCCCTTGCCCCAGGGAGACCTGCTTCACAGGGTCCTCCTCAGGAGACCTACCTAGTGTAGCTTTTATCTTCCGAGAACAGAGCAGCTTTTACATTGGCCTTACTGGGAACTGTGATGTAAGGAACCATAGCACAGAAGTGAGACATGTAGACCCTAAGATGCAGCGATCTGGTGTTTGGTCAGGAAAAATTAAATAATGGTTCTGAACTACGTTATGCAACAGGAAGTGGTGGTGGAAAGAAGAGGGTTTTAAAACAAGGCTGATTTCCGACTCTACTCCTTGCCGGCTGAGTGAGGTTTGAGCAAATTTGTTAATCACCCAAGATGAATTTCCTCAACTATAAAATCAGTATCAATTG
The DNA here is from genome assembly GCF_051225735.1 of Oryctolagus cuniculus. Classification (NCBI taxonomy): domain Eukaryota; kingdom Metazoa; phylum Chordata; class Mammalia; order Lagomorpha; family Leporidae; genus Oryctolagus; species Oryctolagus cuniculus. The sequence continues at coordinate 157,116,184 of NC_142869.1, forward strand.
TTGGGGTGCTGAAGTTTTGTGCATGTAGAAGGAGAGAGGGAGGGAGTGGCACTACACACACACACACACACACACACACACACACGGGGCGGGGGAGAGAGAGTGAGAGCGAGAGAGAGAGAGAGGATGTTAAGTGCATACAGCAGACTCTCAGTACACGAAAGATCACAATGCCTAGCATAAAATTGGCAATCAACTCTGTTAGTTGAAAGAAAATCACACTTTTTCAGCTGGGTCAACTCTTGGGAATACATTTCCTTTACTTTAGAAGTATGGACAGAAGGACCTCTAAGGTCCTAGACTGCACAAATGAGGCACAAGACCACTCGGGCACTGAAATCCTGTCTTGGATTTGAAAACATTTGACCTGGTATTCTTAAACTCCAAGAATGCCATACTCTGAGTGCTCCTCCACAGGTTTGTTCTGAATGCCTGAACAGTGATAGGTCCCTGGAGAAATCATGCAAGTACCATGCAGTGACCCCTCCCCCCAGCCCTCAAGTGTGCATCAAGTAACTCCTGAGTGTGTGTGTGTGTGTGTGTGTGTGTGTATGTTTTCATGGCACATTCTACTTTATACACTTACTACAGTGCACTGGAATTGCCAAGTCACGTGTCTATCATGCCAAGTAGACTGTGGATTCCACAACCATTTGACTCAGTGCTATCCCTACACTGATATGTAACAGAGGGTTAAATATACATTTTTGAATGAAAACAAAAACAGTAAAACAACTAGCACTGTTGGCTTTAAAATCAACCTCAAATATTGATGTTCTCCAACTCTCTCCTTAATTCCAAGATTGTCACCCCCTCCCCATCCCTCCAACACCAATTCCCCTTAAAAAGGAAGTAACTTCAGTACCAGCATTTAGGCCACCAGGTGTCTTCCCAGGATGTTCTTCATAATCTTATTCCACTCTGACGATTGTGTTCAAAATCAGGATCTTATGTGCTGGGCCCAGTGGCAGGAATACAGTAATGGATATGTCATGGTCCTTCTTGGAGAAGTTTACAGACCAAACCTTGGATGAAGGCGCTGATTTTCAGAGAGGCCACTAGCCGTTAGCCAAAAACATTTCTGGATGAGTAACTATACCCTATCATCAGCTTGACTCAAAAAATTATAATGTGGTTTTGGGACCTGGTACATTGTGTACACTCAATAAATATTTGTTGGATAAAGAAGTGAATGGGCAGGATGAGAATTTCGGTGAGTTTTTATTGCTTTAGGCTGACAAGGAAATGGGCAACAAATATCATCAAAACCTTTATTTCAGTCTGTCTCCTTGGGAGCACCTGCTGAACTGATATGCCTACCTTAAGAATATATTAACTTTCCAGAAGTTCTTTGGGGTGCGGGTAATGGGTCTCACAAACATGTCTTGTGCCTAACCAGGAAACAGAGACATGGAATTTTCTGAAAACACAGCTAGGCATGCTCTGAGGAGAGGGGCCTCCCGAATTCTCCCGGAGACTGTCTATAATACAAAACACTGGTTAACTAGCCTTCTTGACCAACCAGCCACCGAAACAACTCCTGCTTTTGAAGGGTCAAGTTCCACAGGATTGGGGAAAGAAGAGGTGCTGAAAACACTTTTTAAAAAGCTTTCTTCATGGTGAAGACCTGTCCAAGGTATTCACAAAAGTTATAATGTGGGACAAAAGGGAAATTAAATCACCACAAGGCTTTCTAGTACTGGCAGAGAGCTCTCGCTTGATCTGCCCTCCATCTTTTGCTTAGGACTCACCGTGCTCCTGAGGACTGTAGGAAATCCGACAAGCGGGGAAAAGGAAATCACAGACAATTAAAATACAGTAGATTCAATGTAAGACTAAAAATACACGTATTCAGAAATGACAAGGAACGTAATCCTGACAGCACCTCACCCATCTTTTAATGTCTCCGTACACTAAAACTTCAAGCAGGGGATTGGAAGGTCAATTTGTCTGGGACCAAATGTCCCTCAAAACCACGACTCTCCTGGGAGGTCAAGGACAGAAGGGAAGAGCAGCATGACATTGTGTAGCCATTCCACCCAGATGCGTCTGGGGAGGCTGGGACTCAAACTTCCATCAAAACCACGCTTTCCCCCAGGATGCGACAACAGAAGCCTGCCTCTCAGGCTGGGCGTTGAATAAGCCCCACAGCTACCCGCTGTCTGCAGACAGTAACGGGAGGAAAGGTCAGGACACACCCCAGCTAGGGACCCACTGTTGGGGAGGCGCGGGCCCGCGACGCCCTGCGAGGAGCTCGTTCTCAGCCAATGGGAACCTGAGGTCCCGGCACGATAAGATGCAGGACCTCTGCTGGGCCAATCAGACGCCGGGCGCGGCCAGGGGGAGGAGATGGGAGGAGAGGCCGGGGGCGATGGAGACCGCGATACATCAACAGAAGTTTCCCACCTTGGAGTGCTAGGCTCGCTGGCGCATCTCCCGCACACCCCGGCTCCGCGCAGCAGGAGGGCCCAGGCTGTCCTCCCCCACTCCTCTACTGCTCCCTGCCAACCAGGGGGAGCTTCTGGGAGCCCCTCTCAGATTGACCTACTTTTTATGTTGCATGCAAGGAGAACCAGGGCGAGGGACAACTTGGTGCTCGGGGACTGACCTGCAGCCGGGTCCGCCGAGCCTCTAGGGAGGTAGCGCAGGAGTGGCTGGGGCTGGGGGACTCCATGCGGGGGCCATGGACCGAGCGGCGCTCCTGGGACTGCCACGCCTGTGCGCGCTGTGGGCAGCCCTGCTCGCGCTGTTTCCCTGCGGAGCCCAAGGAAACTGGATGTGAGTATCGGGAAGCCAGGGGTACACGGGGTGGACGCGGTATAAAGGGTGCCCAGCCTCAGACAGCTTTCAGCTGAGGCCGGGGAGAGGCGCGGCGGGGACCCTTAGGGCGGTGACTTTGATTTTCGAGTCAGCATCTGGTACTGGGGAGAAGAGCAGGGAGCGGCTTAACGCTGGGGGCGGCCGTGTCTCACAGGTGGTTGGGCATCGCCTCCTTTGGCGTCCCGGAGAAGCTGGGCTGCGCCAACTTGCCGCTGAGCGGCCGCCAGAAGGAGCTGTGCAAGAGGAAACCGTACCTGCTGCCGAGCATCCGCGAGGGCGCGCGCCTGGGCATCCAGGAGTGCAGGAGTCAGTTCCGGCACGAGCGCTGGAACTGCAGGGTCGCCGCCCCGGCCGCCGCCGCGCCGCTCGGCACTGGGCCCCTCTTCGGCTACGAGCTGAGCAGCGGTGAGTTCCTGGGACCCTCGGGGTTGGCAGGGTGGGAAGGCTAGCACTTCTCCGCCAAGTCCTCCAAAGAGTTAGCGCTGGTGTGGCCCCGCGCTGAAATCCCCAAAGAGGCCTCTCGGCGCCCAGGAATCAGGAGGGACGTTGGCTAAATCAGGGGTGCAGGTGCGGCCTGGAGGCCGGGTGGGGACTCCGCAGGTCCAGAACCGGGCGCACGGGAGGCTGTGGTTCTTCCTCTTTCCTGCGGCGCCTTGTCCCAGTTGGAGAAAAACTCCGACTTTGCTGGCCCAGCGACCCGCCTCGGACCCCGTAGCGCCCCCCTATGTAGGTGACCAGCTGGAGAAACATAAAACGGGCCGCGGGGAATGCTGCAACGGCATCTGCTTTGATTTAGCCGGCTCCGCTGCTCGCCGAGCCCTGGACCAGGGGCTCCCCGCAGCCGAGCCCCGGGTGTGTTGGCTGCTCTGAGCACCGGGTTCGCGGAACGCGGGAGGCTTGGAAGGCGCTGTCCCAGAGAACCTAACGTGCGGCTAAGGCGAGCGCGGCTCCTGAAGCCCCGGCGCTGTTTCCCGCCCCTTCCCCCCTAGTCCCCACAGGGGCACGCCGAGGCGCGCGAACTGAAGTCAAACCAAGTGCTACCTCCACGTGCGTGGTGGCCTGGTCAGGACAAAGGTACAGGGACCAGAGTTGCTCCAGGCACATCAGCAGGCTCAGAGAATCGAACAGGCGTGGCACTCACGCTGCAGAGCCACTCTTCCCTGGCTCTGACCCTGCCGGGTGCAGTCCCTACCCCGTGCTGCCGCCCTAGCATCGCGGACCCTGGGACTGGCCGCGCGGGCTCCTCCAGGAACCCTGGCCCCAGAGCGAAAAAGACAAATACAGGAGGGAAAAAAGAAGATGCGCTCTTCACAGTTGCTGAGACATCAGCTGTTGAAAGGTTTATTGGACAACGGGTGTGAAACTGTTGCTACTCCAATCTAAACATCTGGAAAGAAAAAAAACTCGCCTGCTGAGTCCCTTTTAGTCCATGTTGTTAATGTTTTGGTGGAACTTTAATTTTCAAAGATTTTAGCGCAAATTCTACTGCAAGTGTGATAAATTCATCTTTTTCAATAACAGACACTTCTTTTTTTCCTAATGATATTTCCATTATCTTACCTTTCATGGCCTTTAAAGTTGTGAGAGGATTAGCTAGTACTGTATAAAGTGTTTAACTGTCTCATATAATACCAGTGATTGTTATTCACGGTATCCTAAAAAAAATCTAGCCGTTAATGTGAAAGTAAACTGTAACATTTATCTACTAATTGCTTTGGTCATTGTTTAATTTTAATTTGCCTTCTGACTTGTATTATTTATGCATGCAAAAAATCACAAAATTTTCAACTGTTATGGGAAGGTACATTTTAAATTTAAAAAGAATGGCATTCCTGTTTCATTTGGATGTTGTACTACGTTCATTATTTACCCATGCAAAAGATTTTAAAATCAATAGGTTTTATCCAGCTAGTCCTGCCTATTAAGTGCTGCCTTAGGTGCTGACATTTCACACTTTAAAAATACACAGATAATTTTAAGGCACGAAGACAATGTATAACATGCAATGTATGACAATCTCCTCAAGTGGATTACTGAAAACTAATGCTGGTTTTTAAAAGATTGGAGCAATAGGAAAGCTTTCTTTCTAAATATGTGCTCATTAAAGCATCTACTGTAAGAAACAGAAAAATTGCTTGCCTGGTAAGAGGATGAATAGGAAGCTTTGTTTTGATCATAAATGGAGAGTGACATAGCTCTCTAATTTAGCAACCTATGTTTTATTCTAGGCACCAAGGAGACAGCATTTATTTATGCTGTAATGGCTGCAGGCCTGGTGCATGCTGTGACCAGGTCCTGTAGTGCAGGCAACATGACAGAATGCTCCTGTGACACCACCTTGCAGAACGGTGGGTCGGCAAGCGAAGGCTGGCACTGGGGGGGCTGCTCCGATGATGTCCAGTATGGCATGTGGTTCAGCAGGAAGTTCCTAGACTTTCCCATCAGAAACACCACAGGGAAGGACAGCAAAGTACTGCTAGCAATGAATCTACATAACAATGAAGCTGGGAGGCAGGTATGTATTAGAAAATGGAATCAAGTATCAGTAGGATTACAGTTCTGCATGAACCTATCAAGATCGTTTAAAAGTCAAGCACTGGCAGCCTAACACACACTCTATCTCCTCCCTCTGCCCCCCCTTCTCTCTCTCTCTCTCTCTCTCTCTCTCTCACACACACACACACACACACACACACGGAAGGGTACTGAATTAAAAGATGTTTATCTTATATCAAAAAGTTGAAATCCATGCATACTACACATGGACTTCAATTTTTTGCACTTAAATAAATACCTTTTACTTCTATTTTCCAAGAAATTGTTGAAATCCCACCGTATATGAATGTATATCTATTTCTTAAAGAGTATATGCAAAGCACATTGGTTTAGTTTAGATTCTGCGTCTGGTGTAGGTTGCTTTGTGTTATAAAATGTGTATGGTTGTGTATCTTATATATCTAAAATATTAATTATAAAACAGTAGTTATACAAGTGCCTGTTGAATTTCTTGGCTCTTCTCTATTAGCTAGTTAGTGGCAAAACCATAATGCGATCTACAGTAGTTGAGTTTCTAATGAGACTTAATAATTAAATTTTATTTATCTAAATTTGGGTTTCAACTATATTGTTTAAAATCTACTTTCTAATGGACAATGGATCCTGTCAGTTTTGTCTTTACTTTCTCTAGCAAATATTCTTAGAGAATACACAATCTTTAACTAGTATTTTGTAAAGCAATGGTTTTTTTTTTAAAGGGAAGTGATCATTTTATTATAAAGCAATATGTTAATATTAAAAACTCATAAACTACAGATAAGTATAAAAAGCTGTGTATATACTAAATAAATGGATATCTTAAAATATAAATATATTAAAGATTGAATGGAGACATTTGAGGAACTATAATCTAATTAACCTCCTTAATGAATTCTAATTTTTTATATTGGTTTCTTAAAATAGAGTATATTTAGGGCTCAATTTAAGTTTTATTTATTTATATCAATGAATAGTGACAACATAATTGAATTATTTGGCAATTTATGGGGACTTTCATAAAAGAGTAGAAACTTTTTTATGAATATATATTTCCTATGGTGTAATAAACTTTCAGGACAGGAATATCAGCACATATTATATATTATTGTTAATATCCAATAGCCTATAGAGGTCCCAAGATGGTAATTGAAATCTGCCACATTCTCCTGAAGTAAATTAAAACAAGTTGCCATATCTCTTAGGGATATTTAAAGTGTATGTTGCATTTATTTTACATTTGTGGAAAGTGAATAAATGGAACTCATTCAGAATAATTGCAAGTTCCAGCCAGTTTTCTTTACTTAACTGCCCTAGTTTAAAAATAAAAAAACAGAAAACTCAGTAAATATATCACTGTAATGCTTCAAAGTTGAATTTTTAATTCAGTTTGAATGTTCGATTCTAAATAACAAAATAACAAATAGGAAAATCAATAAATAGCTGTGTAAGCTTTTCATATTTTTGTTTATAAATGTCAAAAGTTTATTTTATATCACAAAAATAACACAACAGCTATGTATATGTGCCTTTCCCTTAAAATTTTACGTATAAAAAAAGAATGAATGAGATCTTGCCTCAACTACACGTTATCCAATAAATGAACTTTTATTATTTTTAATATATTAATATAAGAAGTGAAATTTAACTAATATATGTTCTTTAAAACTATAAACTAGAAAAATATTAAAATTGATACATTTAAAAACAAGAAAATAATTAAATGAATTTTTATTATCAATATAGATCTTATATCTTCTTTAGCCATTGTTTAAGAAGTTTGGTAGAGATTAAAAAATTTTAACCACAGAACCAAAACTTAAAAGCTCATTGGATTAAATTCTTAAATAAAGTCATCTGCAAACTTAGGAAAAGTCATAAAGCATTTTAAAATGTGTTTTTATAAGTAACATCAGACAGCTTTTTAGTTTTATTTAATCTTGTGTGTATTTAAATTAGGTAGCAATATTTGCCTGTAACTGCTAATTTTTATCTTAGACTATTTTCATATTCTAATTTTATTAAAAAAGATGAAGCTATTCAGCATCAGCTTTAATCCACTTCCGTTGGAAAAAAAAAAAACAATATCCTCACATTACTTTGATTTTTTCTGTTATCTTAACTAGGCAAAAGAATAAATTAACCCACAAATATATATATCTTTCCCGTAAATTTCCATTTTCTGTACGAATTTTTTCCACATTGTTCTAGATGGAATTTTTAAATATTGCAAAATATTTACCTGGTTATTTTGGGAGCAGCACTACACTGGTATTTTTGTTGGTCTTTTTCATGAAACATTATAATTCAAAACATTTTTGTGCTTTTTTTCCCCCTTGGTGGCCAAAAACTAAACCCCAGATTTCCAAGTTATTATCTAACAAGGAAGGGCAGTCAACTCGATTCTCAATATTGACAATTAGGACTTTAATTTAATAGCCATATTCTTCTGAGTAAAGTTCAAGATCTGCATTCAATTGAGTTGATTTTCCTGGTCTCAAAATCCCAAACTCAAAATGTAGGAAAGCATTCAGAGAAATGTGGGTACTGGCGCTTAGTAGTGCTATGAGCAGGATAGATGATTTTCTAACCGCTGACCTTAAATACTCTGATTCCCACTTGGGTTCTGACACCATTCCTAAACTTATGACTCCAAGAATAATGTTGCCGGTTGGTGATTGGCTAACAGAATGATGTGATGTCTTCCAGGGGTAGAACTTCTGGGAATAATGTGACTTGGAATATTTATGGGTATTTCTTTTGGTGTGCTTAAAATATTTCCATTCTTACCAGGTCCACCTCATAAACTTTTAAGTTTTCCTACCCCATAATTTGTTTTATGATGAGTAACTCAACAAAGTGGGAAGGGCTGACCCCAAGTTTTCATTGACCTGTTTGAAGAATATTTATAAATAGGTGTCCAGCATGATCATGTTTAGCTTTTCAGCAGGTTCAAATATATTTTTGGACAGAAAAGGACAAAATAGTCCAGAGACATAGGAATCCTGCATATACCCGTCCAACCCTATATCACAGTTTTCATAAAAACTTAAAAAGATCATCTGATGGTTGAAAAAATGAAATGTTAGTCACAAAATATTCCACAACAATTTTCTGGCTATTTCTGCAAAGTTTGGATAAAGTAATATACTGGAAAATAATCGCCGCCTGCTGCAATACTTCTGAGTCAAAATTGTGAGAGCAATCAGTCCTAAAACCACTTCTTAAGCAGTTTTTATTTTTACATTAAGCATTAATAAAACCTCTTTCCTATTTCGCTTCATTAGAAATTTATCAAACCAAAACTTACACAAGGAGCCCAGCAGATTAAATGCTACCCTCCTAATTGCTCTCCCATAGTTTAAAAATATTCCAACAAAATGTGCACATCTGTTTGCAATAGTTAACAAAACATTCCTCTGTTAATATCGTTATAAACCTTAACAACTCAACTACAGTAGAGAAAGGAATTTTCTCATAACCACACACAACTCACTTGGTTGCTATTCTCTTACTTTCCTGTTAGCAGAAAATGAGTGTGTATCATTGTGGCTCATGACGGCTTTTTAACATTAGTTAAGAATCCTATCAGAAAAGCTTGGGAATACACCTTTTTTCTTAGTGTTCACACAATTTCCTTAAATATACTTGCATTTTCCACTTTCATTTTTCCTCTGATCTAAAATTACCCTGCTATATGTAAAGATCTTATATCATATATCACCCACTTTCCTATGTAAGACAAGTGTCTTAACCACACTGTTTATTTTTCTGTAAAATTGGAATCTTAAGTAAGTGCTTGTTCACTATCTAGTATGTACAAAACATTTCTTCCTAAAAAACTAAATTAAGTAAAACAACTTCTGAAAATTTGCTCAGAGAAGTACTAAGTTTTGTAGAATTTAAAGTGTGTGTGTGTGTGTGTGTGTGTGTGTGTATGTATCTGCCCTTGAACTCTGTTTTTCACAGGATTCTCTTAAGGGTGATTACGTGGCTTTATTTCCTAATTGTCCAAGTTTCTTCCTTGGAGTATTATTAGGGTCTAATCCTTCAAATTGCATGTCAAGAGACTTGGATTCTTTTCCTTGAGGTTCTTGTTTTTCCTGTCCTAGCCTAGACTGTGTGTGTGTGTGTGTGTCTGTATGTATACGTGTATAAATAATTAAATATTATTTATCTTATGTTTACTGCTTGGGGTAACTTATAATTCACAAACATAGAATAAAACTTTCAACTTATCATCACTAGCTAATTCTAAATCCTAGACATTTTTTTTTGAAGGGCTAGTTTTTTTAGAGTAGGGATACCCTCCCAAAATTCTGATACAAATTCAGCAGGTGATGCAACTGAATTTGAAAGTCAGTCTTTTTCTCCTTCAAACCTGTGGTGCGGTGTGTCACTTTTGTGGGCGACACTATTGTGTCTGGGGCTAAGGCTGAGGAATTAGAACAGCTCCTGGCCAGCTCAAGTTCTCCCAATGCCATTGGCCCTCTGAAAATGACTTTTAAGAAGGTGATTTCTATTACCTCCACCCGATCAGGTTACCAACTGAGGATGTGGTAAAACTGTCGGAATGAGCTAGACTAATCACTGAATAAATATTTGATAAACATTTACTCTGTCCTCCAAGCTTTGCAAATAGGCAACACCTTAGTGATGTCTGAACTGGTTAATAAAAGAAAAAGCTGGCTCCTCAGTCATGACCCAGAAGAAGAAGCAACCTTAAATCACCGTCGGTGACAGTAGGGAAAATTGTGTTTAAACACATAAACAGACATTCCTAGGCTTGGGCTTTTTTTTTTTTTTTTAAACAATCTCTTGTTATTTCCTCACGCCAAATGAGCTCTCTCCTGTCCATCAGACACTTAAAATTTGAATCAATCTAAGCAGATTGCATTAATCTGAACATTTATTTGTCTAGAGACATTTTGAAGAATTGAGGATTTTGTGACTATCAAATGCCATAAATGCAGCCAAACAAGCCTTTGTGCCATGCTTTGTAAATTGCTCTCACATAATTTTGCCTTGAGCTAATGAGAAATAGACACATGGGTTAGCTTCTCAGTTTTGTGAAGTCAGAAAAAGCCTACGTGCTATAATCTATAGAGGACAAGGTTTCAATATTCTGTTTATTTTAAACACCGCTAACAAGCGTCAGACATTGCATGAATCAATACCATATGCTGTCATTTAAGACTGCAGATATTATCAATTGTTTGAGATAGTCTCATTAGAAAGTTCATGAAATTTTGTTAATTTGTTAAAAAAAATGTAATATTCGGCACACATGTCAATGTCAGTTTTGGTACAGAGTAGTGTAGACCCCCATCATTTTACAGTTTTGATAAGAGCTGTAAGTGGAATTTAAACTGGAAGGTTTTCCCCTTCTTTGGTGAGATTACATACATAATTTCCAAGTTATTGAATACATGGATCCATTTTTCATTTTACCCAGCATGTTGACAGAATGTCAGCTCTACAGCTAGCCCTGACGATTGATTAATCGGCTCTGCCATCATCTGGGGATTGAAGGAAGCTATGCTGGCTAGCCTGGTATGTAAGAGATTAGAGGCTGAAACTTTTCACATCTCTATGTGGTTTCTGTGCCGTTAGCTCCATTGGAACATTTTTATTCTAGTTCATACACTACCTTCTTCTTCAGAGCAAGAGAGTGTTTATTTAGACCTTCACATGTGCTAGACATTTGACAATTACAAACATGCGAAATCTCATTTAATTCCTCAGTCTGTAAAAACTGAACACAGCACTTACTGTCTCTGTTAGGACAGTGCCACTGGTGCATCAAAGATAGCACATATGTTTTGAATTCATTTTTTCAGAAGAGGGTAAGAATTTGCTGAGAGCAACCATATTCTCCAGCTCCCTCTCCTTTTGAACAACTTTTCTTGATTGATCAGGTTTTCTCATTTGATCTGAGACCAGGGGATAGCACATTTACCCAAATCCCATGAATAGAACTCACTTTAATAATCATCAAACTTGAGAACTGTTAGTTGAAGCAGCAGGTGTCTTCTCTGGATGCCATTAGAATCATCTGAGCATCTTGGTGAAAGTACCAGTGGCTAAACCCCACCCTAGCCAATCAAGTCAGAATCTTAGGGCATAGAACATCATTTAGCTGTAAAGTTCTACGGATGTTTCTGCATACTAACAGTGGTGAGGGAAGCTGCTCTTTCAGTGTTTCTTTAATTTTAATATGCCTAAGTGTCACCTGGGGGTCTTAATGCAGCTTTTGATTCTGTAGGTCTGTAGTGGGACCTCAGTGTTTGTGTTTCTCACAAGTGACACTAGTGTTGCTGGTTCATGGATCATATACATTGAGTGGCAAGGGGTAGAATGGGTTCAGGAAGATACAGGCATCCATGAGCATCCTCTCACACCCAAAATTAAATGTGGAGTCAGAAATAAAAGTCGTTCTTGTTAACTCAGATCATCTCTGATAACAATATTTGCTAGGTACGGTACTTTAAATGCCTCCTGGGAAAACTTCCTCTGCAGGGTCTTGACAGTTGGAGAAAACATTTGGGACAAAACCAAAGGACAGCAGTTGAACTCTAAACACTCTTAAAGGTCCTTTATGTTCATACGTATCCTTTTTACCTTGGAGAAAACACACCCAGGAACTTAAGCGATTAGGTTAGCTGTGTGTCCGTCTTGATGAGTGATATTTGAACGTAGTTACTGTTGGTTTCAGGCTGTCGCCAAGTTGATGTCAGTAGACTGCCGCTGCCACGGAGTTTCTGGCTCTTGTGCTGTGAAAACATGCTGGAAAACCATGTCTTCCTTTGAAAAGATCGGCCATTTGTTGAAGGATAAATATGAAAATAGTATTCAGATATCAGAGAAAACAAAGAAGAAAATGCACCGGAGAGAAAAAGATCAGAGGAAACTACCGATTCGCAAGGAAGATCTGCTCTATGTCAATAAGTCTCCCAACTACTGTGTGGAGGACAAGAAACTGGGCATCCCAGGGACTCAAGGCAGAGAATGCAACCGCACTTCGGAAGGGGCTGACGGCTGCAACCTCTTATGCTGTGGCCGAGGATACAACACCCATGTGGTCAGGCACGTGGAGAGGTGTGAGTGTAAGTTTATCTGGTGCTGCTACGTCCGCTGCAGAAGATGCGAAAGCATGACTGATGTCCACACGTGTAAGTAACCCTCTGTCCACCCCTGGGCAAGGACTCCTGATGTGCCGCGTATATGGATTGCAACCAAGTGTGCACCTTGTGCTGGGCAGGGCTGCTGAAGTTGGCTTGTGCATTGGAATTCCCTTATCCTTGGCTGGTCCACATCCAATCACACATCGTTTGTGTGACTTTCTTGGGATTCTCAAGTTGGAAAGATTTGTGTCCATCTTTTGATGGGCTGGGGATATGCACTGATATGTAAGGAAGAGCCCTGATAGATAAGGAAGGAGACCTGGTCCATTTTCAGGACAAGATCCTCAACTGTGGAATTCAGTTATGGAACTCAAGAATGATGATTATACATTCGTCATTTTACAAAGACACCTCTTCTAGCAGCCAGGAGCAAAAACATGAATATCATTTATTCTGTCAGTATTTTAATTGAATAACTCATACTTGTTTGTGTGTAGACAGACAGAAGATGTTGGAGAGTTAATGTAAGCCGGGTGCTTCTTTGTTCAGCTATGCATTTTGAAAGCATCTTCCAAAATGACACAATATCCCTAAAAAGTATCTGTTAGAGGTGTTTAATGGCAAACTGAAAGAATAAAAATGTAAAATGTGCCATTTGAATTTTAAGCGCCTTTAACTGGGAGGAATTGTCTAGAAAAACTTGTGTAGGTTATACAGCACTCTTTGCTCTTCAGACACATATTTTATCATAGACCAGTTTTCATTGTTAAAAACTCAGCTCTGAGATACTGGGGAAGGGAAGGATCCTGAAAACAGTGGGAAAAGCAGAGGTTAGCATATAAAGGGCTCCCATTCATGGTACAGAAAAGCACCCTTTAAATGTGTAATGACAGTATTTTGTATAATATTTTGACTAAAAGTAATTATATTTTGTAAATACAATATTTAAGTTATATAGATTTAAAAATCCAGACATTTATTGCCAAAGCCCAAGAGCTAAAGCAGTAAGATTATCTCAGAAATAATTCTTTCATTATATTCTTTTTGTTAACTTTGTAAAGGAACGTAACTGAACACCTACTATACGGATGTGTATTTCTTGCCAAAATGACAGTTTTATATGTTAGAAACTAAAATATGTTGCAAAATATTGAGAATTGTATTTTAGCCATCAAATTAATTGAACTCTCTTTCACATTAGTTATGTTTAACTCATAAAGTTATTATAATAAGTTATATAGTAAAGATTTTAACTGGAAAAACACATGGCAATCAGAATAATGATAAATTTGTGACTTTGATACCCCAGATATTTATTGTTTATAATGCTGCATTTCCATATGAATGTTTGATGGTCTTTTTAAATTTTCGTGCATGTATATTCATCACTTTTATGAGAGTCCCAGCGAAGGTGACAGGGCTGTATTTAATGTAAATGCTTATGTTTTTTATAAACTGTTAAATATTTCAATATTATGTAGAAAAAATAGATTTTCTAAGTTCAGAATGGACAAAGAGTGTTTTTCTTAATAAGATAAAATTGTTGCCCCGGCCCCCAAGTCTCCTTCTATTTTCTTTTATTAACAGAGACAGAATAATAACTTGTGAAAAAGAACAAAATTATGGAAGACTTCTTAGATCTAACATTAAAGTCAAGACTAAACATTTAACTATGACTCTTAAAGTTTAATGTTATTATTTACCAAATAAGAAACTCAGAAATAGACACAGATCAAAGCAAATATAGTGCTTTTTTTTAAAAAGAGTGACTTTTCCCATTCTTTAGCATCCATTGAATAAAATAATCTGAAAAAAAAGACATATACACTGATGCCTTTTTTTGCAAAGTAAGTCTATGCAATCGTCATTGAAAATAAGCTCCTTTATTGAAATAGAGAAGATTGTTGTTCCTATGAACAATTAACTTCTTCTATTAAGTAGCAGACTTTTCATAATCACCTTATTAACTGATTGTAAGAGTCCTGTAACCTCTAATTCATGAATACCTGGTCACCATTTAGCACCTGCTTTAGGAACAGCGATGCTGACTCAGGCTGTGCTCTCTGGAATGTCTGGACAAGGACTCCCAATGCCCGGGCTGTGTCGCTGGGTTCTGCTTTTCCTTCCTTTCATTGGTGCCACCATGGAAGCTGTTGGTTTCTGTTGGTTTCTCTCTGCCTGTCTTGGTGGCTGACAGCTTGGCCTTGACTCACTCCTTTCTCACTCCTGGGCATGATACAGGAAGCACCAGGGTGCTCCTGGGAACACCATTCTGAGCTATTCTGCCTACAGTAGTTAGGGCTATTTATGCTAGAAACAACAGAAAACCCAGCCTAGACTGGGTTAATCATTAAAGGAAACATGTTGACTCAGTAACCCACAGCTCCAGAGCTGCCCCCAGGAAGCTGGATTCACAGCTCTCACCGAGACTCTGGCCCCTCCTTCTTTTCAGGCTGGCTGTCAGCGCTGTCTTCAGCCTCCACAGGGGCTGCATCACCCAAACACTCATGCCTCCAGTGGTGCCAGGCTTGCTGCCTTTCACTTCCAGGCAGCCCATTTTCCTAATACACATTCTAAAAGAAGGGTTCTTGATGGTTGCTTATACAGAAGAGGGGGGGAAACGTTTCATTCCCAGAAGTCCCACCAGAGGTCATCTGAGTCTGATTGAGTTTGACTGGTGAAATGTGTCTACCTCTGAATCAATCCCAGTGACCACTGGGAGTTGAAGGTGGGCCATAGGTGGCTGGTCTGCCTTGAGGTCACTGTAGGCCATGCTGGGAACGGGCAGTGGGGCTCATGCCAACTGCAAGTACACAGCTTGAGAATGGAAACATGGTTAAGTCCACAGAGGAAAACCAGGGTATTATGTTACTAGTGAAGTGTACCTGGAAGCTGGGCAGCAAAGCCATTAGATGTCTCAGTCCTCCGGATTATTTAGGAGACAGATTCTGCCAGCACATTGAGCTCACAGCCAAAGCAGACCCAAAGCAATGGTGATTATGGATGTGGGTAAAAAGTGCCCTCATTTGGTTAAATGCCCTTTATGGTGTTGAAAGGACTGGGAAGGTGCCCTAATCTATTATTTTAAAATTGAGAGTTGAGTTTAGAGTATTGTTTGGGTATGGTAGAAGGCATGGTAAAGAGACAATGCTGCATCTTGAAATGGAATTAAGATAAACATTAAATGGAGCCTTTAACCTCTGGATAAATAAGTTGACAAACTAAATCACCTCCCTGTTAGTAGCACATTGTATGATATCAATAACACATTCTTGGGAATATTAACTACAGCAACAATTCCTTATTCACAATTTGAGTGACAACTGCTTTCTTTTGTATCTTAGGACACTATGATGATTACACTGAGAATAACAATAAAATTTGAATTATTTGTTTAGATACAATGACCTATGTATCTACAGCTTTGGTGCCATGTGAAGCCACAGTAAATGTTTTAGAAACACAATTTTAATTTTCTGAAGTACTGTCAGTACTGAGAAGATCTTTGCTTTTATTCAGTTTAAAACATGGAAGCAGAAAAGCTTCTCATCAAAATATTTATTTATAGGCAACTTGGGGAGTTGCTGATACTTTTGCAAGACCACCCAAAAGTCATCAAAGACCAAGAAATGAAACCAAACACTTGGAGCCATTTAGTTATCTAGATAGAACACAATGATCCATTTGGCTGACTTCAGGGAAGAAAAATTCAAATCCCATCTCCAAAAACCATGACTAGTTCCCAGGACAAGCCCTCCTCCAGGAAAGCTGGCTAAGATGGCTTGACTCTCTTCCTCTTTTTATTTCAGTTTTACTATAGACCAGAGGAGGCAAGTGCGTAACATTTCTTGGAGAGGGATGATGATGATGACATGTGGTTCAGCATGAAAGGGGACACAGTGGTACACCAGGGAGGGTCTCATTTCCTTTGAAAGAGAAAGTAATATTAGCAAACATTTAGGTAGCAATTATCATATACCAGGGCATTGATCTAGGAAACTTTATCTATGTATGCATGTTTGTGTGTATTATACACACATACAGATTTAATCCTTACACCAACCTCATGTCATGAAGCAGGCACCATGACTGTGGTCATCACTGTATAGATGAGGAAACAGACCCAAGAAGGAACAACTGCCCAAGAAGGTCACACAGGACGGAGTGGCTTCAGCATCGGTACCCTTAACCACACTGTCATTCTGCATCTCACAGTTATCCAAATTGTCAGTAGAGTGTTTACAATATGCCATTTAAAGAGTTTGGGGGATTTATAAATAAAACCAAAATGACAGGATGTTCCTTCATGGTTTGGTTATATCGGTTGAGAGGCAGGAACTGAAGTGACGGGAGAACTGAGATCTTAGAACTCACCATGAAATATAATTAAAATCCACTGCTATTGATTTCTAAGCTCAAAATGATTTAAGCCGACTTCTATGTTAGGTCCCGATGGGGCTAACAGTTGGAGGGTGCCAGGATGTAACAATGATTCCAAAAGGAAATGACTAAGGGCAAAGATCGGACTAACTTGGTGCGACATAAAATAAATACTACATCCTTCCTATTGCTGTGCTTACAGCCAATTGTTACATAAGGTATTATTTTTAATAGAGGAATCACAGTTACCACTTGTAATGGTGTAGGTTCACATCCAAGTGCGGGTGGGCAGAACCACTGGAGGTGGCTTGCAGCACATGAAAACCTTCTGAAACAAACTGCTGCTAGGAAACGCAGCCTCTACCATGTGTCGGGGAAGAGAAAGCAGGAGTAAACCTGGGCCAAGACCCACAAACTGAAGTCTCAGATGTGGCTTTTCAATTTGCAGAATGTGCCTGAAAGCATCTGACTTATGTGAGAAAGTCACACACTGGAGGCAGGGTTTCCTCTGCCAGGGCCACTCCGAGCCCTGAAGGCGACACCTCTACGGTGGCCCAGCAGCTCTCTCTTCTGCCTTGGTCACATCTGAGCACCTGGCATCTGGCCCACATCCACCGGGCCTGGTTAGCCCAGAGAAAAGGAGGAGGAGCCTTGTTTCTACCTCGGCTTACTCTCTGATAGAGGAGAAACACCACCAAATTTAACGGAGTATCTAAATACACGCTTTCTGGACTGGCATTGTGGCATAGTGGGTAAAGCCCTGTGTGCACCGGTTCAAGTCCTGGCTGTTCCACTTCCGATACAACTCTCTGCTATGGCCTGGGAAAGCAATAGAAGATGGCCCAAGTCCTTGGGCCCCTGCACCCGTGTGGGAGACCAAGAAGAAGCTCCTGGCTTCTGGCTTTGGATCAGCCCAGCTCTGGCTGTTGCGGACATCTGGGGAGTGAACCAGAGGATGGAAGACTTTTCTCTCTCTCTCCCTCTCTCTGTAACTCTACCTCTCAGATAAATAAGTTGTAGACAAAAAAAATAGTTCCTCCAGAATCGGCTTTCAATCTTATTCTAGATCAGAACCTTCAATTTCTCCAGGAGTCTGGGGACAAACTGTTCACGTGGTGTGTGTGTGTGTGTGTGTGTGTGTGTGTGTGTGCAGTACTTATTTCATAGGCAGACTGACAGAAGAGGGTGGAGGAAGAGATCTTCTGCTTGCTATTTCACTCCCCAAATGGCTGCTATGACTGGGGCTAATCAGGCCACAGCCAGGAGTAACAGACCCCATCCAGGTCTCTCATGTGGCTGGCAGGGGCCCAAAGTACTTGGGCAATCAGGCTACTTTCCCGGGTGCATTAGTAGGCTGCTGGACCGGAAGAGGTTCAGCCAGGACTCCCACTCCAATATAGGATGCCTATTTTGCAAGAAGGCATCACAAGTGGTGGCTTAACCACAACAGCAGCCCCTATTTTCTTAAACCTTTAGTCCTCTCCCTAAGGGAGAACTGAAAACCATGCAGGGCAGGCTGTGCTCCCAGGTAAGGGGCAGGAAGGGTGCAGGCTGAGTGTGTGTTCCTCACACCTAAGGAAATTCTCACCACTGTCCAACTGGGACCTCTCTCACAGCACCGAACCACAATTCTCCAGGACTACTGCCTTCTCCACAAATTGAACACACGAGGGTACTTCCAAAAGTTCATGGAAAATGCCATTAAAAGATAAATTTACTCTGGTGTTGGAAAAATTTCAAGTCATGCAGCTTTTTCCCAATGTGTGATTTCCACACAGTATTATTTGCTTTCAAAACTCTCCTTTGCTCAGAGCTTGCACTTGCAGAACACTCTCCTTGGAGTTCCTTTCTGTTCTCGTCAAAGGAGGCAAACAGTACTTCTCTAATCAGGCTTCCGATACATAGAACTATGCACAAGTCAAGCAGTTCAGGGAGCCCAAACTTAAGGTAGTGTAAGACTTCCATGTTAGTATAACTATCTGTAAATGATAAAACGTGCACGTCACATGAAGTTTTTGGATAAGAGAACTTCTCAGGCTCACACTGGGCTCTTAGCTAAAACCCGATTCTCACAGGTGAGCCATCATGTCCTTTAGCTTCAAGGGATGCACTTATGGACAATGCTGCAGGTGCATTTCCAAACTGGTCATTTTGTTCCCGTGGTTTGACTTGACAGGGAATACACTGGGAGTGGGACGCACCCAGGACTGAGTTTGTCCCTCCCATCCTACCACAGTGCAGAGCAGCAGCACCGTACAGAGGCAGGGCTGCGCCTGAACACATATATCACAAAGTGCGTTTGGAAATCTGAGGTATGTTTCAATACATGTACCACTATAAGCAGTTTTGATCTCAGAAAACAAAAGGTTGCTTTAAAATTCCCTTGTGGTGGCTAAGAACCTTCACAGGCCACCTAAGCCCAAGTGTGCAGCCAAGGGTCTGCATCTCCCCCAGCTTGCAGGAGTCAGGGAGCAAGGTCTGTGTTCCGCTGTGAGGCTCCTCTACGGGCTGCTGGCACAGGAAGGGGTCACTCAAGTGCCACGTCCCCTCCTCCCACCTCCACCACCGCCTTTGACTGAAACACACAGGACTCTCACAGGTGATCATTTGAAGTACTAGTTGCCTGGAGACACACAAATGCATGTGCAGGGGAGTTTGCTATCAAGGTGTACTGAGTGAAAGATGAGACGATCCTGGAGCAGTGTGGCGGTCTAAAACCACAGGTGAACTGCATTGCATCCTCTCCCCTCATCTTACTGCCCAAGTCATCTCAGCGTTCTCTCTGGCACGATATGATTGGAGTGGACAGCTAGAAGCTGACTGGCTCACTTTTCTCTTAGGCTAATGTGTTAATAGCCTGCAAGAGGCAGGGCTGATAAAGACAGCAGTACCAGCAGTTGCACTGAATTGAGTACTTTGTCCTTGGCACTTTGGTAGGCATGGCAAACACATTAGTCCTGTCTCTTAAAGGTGAGAGAACTGACTTTCTCAGGGTCCTCACATTGGAACAGGATTGCTGGGGTGGCCATGTGGTGCAGTGAATCAATCAGAGTGCCTGGGTTCAGGTCCAGGCTCTAGTCCTACTTCCAGCTTTCTGCTAATGCTTATTAGCATTATGCCTGGGAGGCAGCAAGTGATGGCTCAAGTACTTGGGTCCCTGCCATTGACATGGGAGACCCTGGTTGAGTTCTGGGGTTCTGGCTTTGGCCTGGCCCAGCTCTGGCTGTTGCAGGCATTTGAAGAATGAACCAGTGTATGGAAGCTCTCTCTTACTGTCCAAATCAAAATAAATATTCAATAACGGGGAAGGAGATTGTAGTTAGGAGCGACCAATAAAGAGAGGCATCAGCGTGGTTAAACTGAGGGAGCTCTGGGTCTGGTATTGTGGCACAGTCGGTTAAGCCTTTGCTTTATAATGTTGGCATCCCACACTGGAGTGCCGGTTTGTATCTGCTTCTGATCCAACTCCTTGCTCATATGCCCGGGGAAAACAGTAGGTGATGGCTCAAGCACTTGGCCCCCTGCCACCCATATGACATACTAGGATGGAGCGCCTGGCTTTGGCTTGGCCCAGCCCCAGCTGTTGCAGCCATTTGGGGAGATGGAAGACCGCTCTTTGTCTCTTCCTCTGTCACTCTGCCTTTCAAATCAATAGAGCTTCCACAGAACATTACACAGAGTAAGGACTTTACCCATCACTGATCCTTCCTAGCTGTACATCATGTTGTTAACATACCACTTAATTTCCAAAGTACCACTCTGAAATTCAGCAATTATAGGATACATCATTCCAGAGAAAGAACAGGCATAGCCTTTCTATTTTTTTTTTTTTTTTTGACCGGCAGAGTGGACAGTGTGAGAGAGAGAGAAAGGTCTTCCTTTTTTTTTTTTTTTTTTTTACAGGCAGAGTGGACAGTGAGAGAGAGAGACAGAGAGAAAGGTCTTCCTTTTTGCCGTTGGTTCACCCTCCAATGGCAGCCAGGGCCGGCGCGCTGCGGCAGGCGCACCGCGCTGATCCGATGGCAGGAGCCAGGTGCTTCTCCTGGTCTCCCATGGGGTGCAGGGCCCAAGCACCTGGGCCATCCTCCACTGCACTCCCTGGCCACAGCAGAGAGCTGGCCTGGAAGAGGGGCAACTGGGACAGAATCCGGCGCCCCGACCGGGACTAGAACCCGGTGTGCCGGCGCCGCTAGGCGGAGGATTAGCCTAGTGAGCCGCGGCGCCGGCCAAGGTCTTCCTTTTCTACTGGTTCACCCCTCAGTGGCTGTTCCGGCAGTGTGCTGCTGCCGGCACACTGCGCTGATCCGAAGCCAGGAGCCAGGTGCTTCTCCTGGTCTCCCATGTGGGTGCAGGGCCCAAGGACTTGGGCCATCCTCCACTGCACTCCTGGGTCACAGCAGAGAGCTGGACTGGAAGAGGGGCAACCAGGACAGAATCTGGCGCCCTGACCGGGACTAGAACCTGGGGTGCCAGTGCTGCAGGTGGAGGATTAGCCTAGTGAGCCACGGCACCAGCCTATTTTGTCAGATTTGCAAGCACCATTTCTTTATGCTTTTTGGCCAATGTGAATTGCTATGTTTTAATATATTTAAGTTGCTGGGCATGTCTTACCTATTAAAGAATTTTGGAAAAAAAATAAAAATTGAAGGAGCTCTAAAGGGAATGGAAATTAACTAGCTATTGGCAAATGACAATTAAAAACAAG
Source organism: Oryctolagus cuniculus (assembly GCF_051225735.1). Taxonomy (NCBI): domain Eukaryota; kingdom Metazoa; phylum Chordata; class Mammalia; order Lagomorpha; family Leporidae; genus Oryctolagus; species Oryctolagus cuniculus. Next base: position 157,137,745 of record NC_142869.1, read on the forward strand.
GACACGGGAGGACGCGACAGGAATAGACTGCTTCTGAGTGATGCTTTGGAAACCTGAAATCTGTTCCCTTACTCTATAGCTCTAAATTTCAAATACTGGTTGAAATAATTGAAGACGTTAAATAGTAAATCTTTTACCTGACCAACACAAGCAATTTTTTTCTTTTCATGTTCATTTGAATAAGCACTCTAAATCATTTCTACTTTAACCATTCTACTAACTTTACATAGCACATTTCTCATTCTTTGAGTTAAAATGTGGGTTGTAAAGAAACTAAATGGGGCGGCGCCACAGCTCACTAGGCTAATCTTCTGCCTGTGGCACCAGCACCTGGGGTTCCAGTCCCGGTTGGGGCGCCGGTTCTGTCCCGGTTGCCCCTCTTCCAGTCCAGCTCTCTGCTGTAGCCTGGGAGGGCAGTGGAGGGTGGCCCAGGTCCTTGGGCCCTGCACCTGCATAGGAGACCAGGAGAAGCACCTGGCTCCTGGCTTCGGATTGGCGCAGTGCGCCGGCTGCAATGCACTGGCCATAGCGGCCACTTAAGGGGAGTGAACCAACGGAAAAAGGAAGACCTTTCTCTCCGTGTCTCTCACTGTCTAACTCTGCCTGTCAAAAAAAAAAAAAAAAAAAAAAAAAAAAAAGAAAGAAAGAAAGAAAGAAATTAAAGGAAATAATGTGATTTTCTGCTCAGACTACTTATAATTTTTATAAACTTTTAAACCACAAATTATAATATAGGCTTAACGGGCTGAGCTTTCATATTTTGTAAAATTATAAAATATTACCTGATTCATTTAAGAAGAAAAAAAACAAAGAACAATGATAAATTTTACTGTAGTCAAACTGAAGTCAGGAATATGAAGACTGGATGAATTTTTCTTTAATTTCTCAATTATCACTTATTTTCCTACTTCCTTTTGGTCAGTTTTAACATTCATATTGTAATACACTTAATTCTTGGAAAGCATAAGTACTTTTAAATACAAATTATGTACTGATGAGCTCTTAAGCACCACTTAAAATATCAAAATGTCAAATTTCTGATTTTAAGAAAGAAAATTCTTAACATCAAATGAGCATTTACAATGTTGATTTTAAAGAGATCTGGAAATGAAATGTAGTAAATTACTGCTTCCAAATTTGAGTTGGCACAATTTATACAAAAGAACTGAGGAAAAAAAGCAAACTATTCCCAAGGAATTTCATAATCAAAATCTTTATCACTTCTTATGACCTCTTACAAACGCCTGTACAAGTCATCCTTTTACAGTCTTGTATCAACGGAATGCCCTACCACCCAGATACTTAAATTTTAAATGTGATTCCCTATAGGTATATTACTTTGTCAGATAATACAAAAAAATCACAATGCAAAAAGTGAATATTTATTTTCATTATTTAAAAAAAAAGCAACATTTATTTCACAATCCAAGGAACTGTAAAATACCAACTCTTTTAATTTACAGAAATGTGGGGAGTATTTTAAATGTCAAAATATACATGCTGAATGTGATTTAACAATATAAGCACCGAAACTCCAGAAAGTGTACAAAAATTGTTTCAATGTATAAGGTGCATTTATTCATGAGCTACATTCAGTTTGAGGGAAAGAACAGTACCAGACATCTCATGAATATTTGATAAATATGTGAATAGCTTCTAACTTGGCTTATAGCAAAATAACAAATACTGCTTTCAGGTTTTTTACATAAGTCATCTGAAAGTTAGGTTCAAAATTTAAGTGCTGCCTTACGTTGTTAAAGGCAGTTGGATCATTAGATTTTTCATGTTCCAGTTTAAGAGACTCCATACACAACAGGTATCTAATGCCATTAAAATTAAAAAAAAAAAAAAGGAAAACTGTCATTTGTTGAATATCTAAAGTTTAAAAAAAAGGTAGATTGCCTATATTTTTATGTAGAATTGGGTATGAAGTCATTTTAGGTCAACAAGTTATTTTTAAAATGTTATCAGTCTACCCAGTAATTAGGACTTTTCTAAATATGCCACTATAGCTTCGGGCAATACTTGCTATCATGAAATTAGATAACAGAGAATTAACTTCTTGGTTACAAATCAAAATTATTGTGATACTAAATCATGTCTCCTTCTAAACCACTTGGTAAATGCTGACAAATTAAATAAGGAAAACACATGCCAGCACTGCTCTAAATACAAAGACGCAAGAGTCTTCAATGGCCTAAGTACGCTGGGGGGAAGACTTGGCTTGGTTTCCCAGTTCTGTGAAGCTGCCACCTCCAGCCTCACTCTCAACAGCTTCTATACAAGGGTGTGGCAAAAAGCTTCATGGGGAATAGGAATTAAAAGATATGTCTATTTTGATGTACAAAAATTGAAATCCATGTGGTTTTTCATAATAGTTTTACACAAACTTCTTAAAGATTCCATGTGTGCATCCTGTATTTTGCACCAAAATAAACTTATCTTTCAATTACAGTTTCTGTGAATTTTTCTGAAGGACTCTTGTACAGAATCAAGTTATTCACACTGCTAACACAAAATTCAGAAACTCTGGTCCTGAATGCCATCTACATTTGCATGTTTACTTTTTACTGCATATATTAAAAGAATTTCATTGTGCTTTTCACATGTCTGATATAAGTCTTCATAAATTTCTCTATTTCCTGGGAAGGGAAGAGAAAAGTAAGAAAAAAGGTGTCTCGGGAGAGCTGGACTATAAAGTAACATTACACACACAATGAGCCAAATCTCTTTTTAATTTAAAAGATATGGTCATCATAAAGCTCTCTCTATATATACACACATATATGTATATATATATACACACACACACACATACATATATGATTTATATAAAACAAAACCAAGTCTCTTCCCTAAAATCCATTATTATTCCATGACAGATTTTCACAGCAACAGTATACATATCAATATAGTTTTTACAATCTTTTCAGTTATCTGTCTGGTATGCACTTAGAATTAAGACACATTACCACCACAGCAGTCTACACATTGTTCTTGCAGGGAGATGTGCTTAGAAATGCTTCAGTGATCTGCTCGTTAGGTTGGCTATTTACAAAGATATCTATTTACGTTAGTAATAAATAATCCTGATATCAAAAGAAATAATGCTCATGCATACACCGAGATTGCTGCATGCTCTTAAAATATTTACATGAAGTTTTTCCTTTAGAGCTCTCCCGTGAACAGTTAAAGTGTGCTTCCTTCCATTTTCTCCACGGTCCCTTTAGTCTTGCTTCTGGGGGATGCATCCTTCCATCTCTACAACTTCAGGCCAGCCTTCATATTTGTTTGTATCCTTATTGTTCTTTATGTGCTGTTGAACACAAGAACAGTGTACGTTTAAAAACACCTTTGGGGACTGCTGACTTACAGTAACAAACTTGATCCACTATCATTTCAGTAACACTCATGGTCATTAATGAGTTCATATATATAATTGCTCAAGATATTAAAGAAGTAACCATTAAGGCCTAACTCATAAATGGCAGGCCTTCGAGTAACAGCTGGAGGAACAAAACATTACATTGTTTTTAAAGGATCGTGTTAGTCAAAAAGTAGTATACATTCTACCGAGTCCCGAAGTATTCCCAAACTTAACCGATCATAATAGCCAAAACTCAACTAAAATCTTTAATGGTTTAAAGCTGCCCTAAAAGGCTTGAGATAAAAGCAATTAACATACAGAATTTTTAAGTTTATTTTTAAGTTCTGAAATTTTAAAGGTGTCAGGATTATTTCAGGTACCTGATTATGAAGAATTTATGAGAATTATATTAGCATATGAAGACACTTCAGAAAGTTCATGGAAAATGTAACTTATTCTGGTGTAAAAAATGTTGAAATCCATGTAGTTTTTTCATAATGTGCATTTCCATGAGCGTTTTAAAGATATTCTTGTAGTTATTAACTGTTTTATCTAATAGTCAAATAACTGGAATAGGAGTATGCACTGTAGTTTCAAACAATTTGTTTTTGTCCATGAATTATGAGAACCCAAGACACTAACCTGTTCAAAAGGGCTTTTTGTCTTAATGCCCTTCCCACCACAGAAGACCCAGTTGTCTCTAAAACCAAGATTAGTAATAGATGTACTTCCCAATTCTGCAATGAGCCGCCGTGCCTCATCATTGAGTCTGAAAGGAGGAGAGAAAAGAACACAATGATACACAGGTTACCATACGTAATCCAGCTGATGCCAATGCACAGGCACTGCGACATGAAATGAGAATGTATCAGCTTAAACGAGGGAATACAACGTGAACAGAGGTGTTTGCAGAGTAACACTCCCACTATTTGAATTCTTTAGTGGCCAAAAAATTATAAAATCCAGCAATTAATTTTAAGCTCATTCGATTAGGAAGTATCTTAGATGTCTTTTTTTTAATTTAGTAAATGTAAATTTCCAAAGTACAGTTTATGGATTACAATGGCTCCCCCCCATAACTTCCCTCCCTCTCGTACCCCTCCCATCTCCCGCTCCCTCTCCCGTTCCATTCACATCAAGATTCATTTTCAATTATCTTTATATACAGAAGATCAATTTAGTATATATTAAGTAAAGATTTCATCAGTTTGCACCCACACAGAAACATAAAGTGTAAAATACTGTTTCAGTACTAGTTACAGCATTACTTCACATTGGACAACACATTAAGGACAGATCCCACATGAGAAGTAAGCACACAGTGACTCCTGTTGTTGACTTCAGGAAGAGTGAAGAGGCAACCGACTGAATGGGAAAAAATATTTGCAAACTATGCAACAGATAAAGGGTTGATAACCAGAATCTATAAAGAAATCAAGAAACTCCACAACATCAAAACAAACAACCCACTTAAGAGATGGGCCAAGGACCTCAATAGACATTTTTCAAAAGAGGAAATCCAAATGGCCAACAGGCACATGAAAAAATGTTCAAGGTCACTACCAATCAGGGAAATGCAAATCAAAACCACCATGAGGTTTCACCTCACCCCGGTTAGAATGGCTCACATTCAGAAATCTACCAACAATAAATGCTGGCGAGGATGTGGGGAAAAAGGGACACTAACCCACTGTTGGTGGGAATGCAAACTGGTTAAGCCACTATGGAAGTCAGTCTGGAGATTCCTCAGAAACCTGAATATAAGCCTACCATACAACCCAGCCATACCACTCCTTGGAATTTACCCAAAGGAAACTAAATTGGCAAACAAAAAAGCTGTCTGCACATTAATGTTTACTGCAACTCAATTCACAATAGCTAAGACCTGAAACCAACCCAAATGCCCATCAACAGCAGACTGGATAAAGGAATTATGGGGCATGTACTCTATAGAATACTATACAGCAGTCAAAAACAATGAAACCCGGTCATTTGCAACAAGATGGAGGAATCTGGAAAACATATGCTGAGTGAATTAAGCCAGTCTCAAAGGGACAAATATCATATGTTCTCCCTGATCGGCGACAACTAACTGAGCACCAAAGGGGAAACCTGTTGAAGTGAAATGGACACTATGAGAAACAGTGACTTGATCAGCTCTTTTGCTGACTGTTGATATACAATGTAATACTTTATCCATTTTAGTCTTTTTTCTTTGTTTTGTTCTAGTACTATTGGTTGAACTCTGTAATTAACACACAATTATTCTTAGGTGTTTAAATTTTAACTGAAAAGTGATCCCTGTTAAATATAACAGAGGGAATAAGAGAGGGAGGAGATGTACAATTTGGGACATGCTCAATCAGATTTGCCCCCAAATGGTGGAGTTAGAATCATGCCAGGGGATTCCAATACAATCCCATCAAGGTGGCATGTACCAATGCCATCTCACTAGTCAAAGTGATCAATTTCAGTTCACAATTGATCACACTGATAGGTCTAAGAGTCAAAGGGATCACACAAACAAGACTAGTGTCTGCTAATACTAGCTGATAGAATCAAAAAGGGAGAGAACAATCCAACATGGGAAGCGGGATACACAGCAGACTCATAGAATGGCAGATGTCCTAAATAGCACTTTGGCCTCAGAATCAGCCCTTAATGCATTCAGATCTGGCTGAAGAGCCCATGAGAGTATTTTAGGCATGGAAAGCCAAGACACTCTGGGGGGGGGGGGGAACCTAAATGGAAGATCTCAGCGAGTGAGATCCCAGTGGAAAGTACAGGTCATCAAAGAAGGAGGTACCTTTCTCTGAAGGGAGGGGAGAACTTCCACTTTGACTATGACCCTGTCGGAATAAGATTGAAGTCGTCGAACTCAAAAGGCTTCCATAGCCTTGGCTACTCATGACTAGAGCCTAGGGAGATTACTGACGCCATAAACCAGAGTGTCAAATTGTTAAGATGTCTTTATTTCACAACAATAATTCATCTTCACCTGCTTCTTTAAATACATTCATCAAACAAGTAAGTCACACCACAGTCAGAAGCCTATCTATGCTATTCCAAGGTCTGGTATAGCCCGTACACAAGTGATCATTGTAAATACTTTGTAAACCACATTTGAACAGGATAAAGGTAAATGCTGATGGAAATCTGGATGCTTCTAATGCTGTGTTTTTAAAGAAAACTTACTTTGAGAACAGGGATATAAATTCTACTTCAGTAGTACCTGCTAAGGGGTTAATAAAAAATGAAAATATTAAACATATAGCAGCTAAATGCATACTGGTAGAGCGAGAGACAGTGACAAAAGTACATTACTTGGCAAAGTGTTAACTGAAAAATGCCATTAAAATTTTTGTGTAAGGGATGGGCATTTGGCCTACTGGTTGAGACGCCAGTTAAGACGTCTGTATCCCATATTGGAGTGTCTGGGTTAGATTTCTGGCTCTAGCTCCTCATGTTTCCCACCAATGCAGGGCATGGAGGCAGCAGGTGATGGCTCAAATAGTCGGGTCACCATCATGAATGTGGGAGACCTGGACTGCATTCCTGACTCCCAGCTTCAGTCTGGCCAGCCCTAGCTGCTGCAGGTATTTGGAGAGTTAATTAATGAAAGGGAACTCTCTCCAATGACAATAAACATTCTTTAAAAATTGTGGGGTAGGTATTTGGTACACTACTTAAGATACTCCTTGAAATGTTGATATCCCCTGTGGGAGTGCCTGGTTCAAGTCCTGGTTGTATTTCTGACCCCAGCTTCCTAATAATGCACACTCTGGGTGGCAGCAGTGATGGCTCAAGTGCGTGGGTCCTGGTCACCACATGGGGGACCTGGATTACAGACAAGGATCCTGGCTTCAGCCTGGTCTAGTCTAGGCAGTTGCAGACATTTGGAGAGTGAATCAATAGACAGAATCTCTCTCGCTATCTCTCTACCTTTCAAATAAATAAATAAATAAATAAATAAATAAATAAAATGTTTTGTAACAATCTGTGTGGGCCACTATGCTTTTGTTGAGTGATCCTCACTCTTCCCTCTACATATAAGTGGAGAAGAAATATGGTAGATAAATGGAAGCTGTAGAGCTAAAAAAGAACAAAACAATAACCAGAAGCAGCTCCACAGGTATTTGGCATTGAGTCCTATGTATCTACTGCCCAAAAGACAGCTCTTACATATCAATCAGAGAGGTCTGGTCTGCTCAGTTCTGAGGCAAATCAAGTTTTATATAAGGAAACAGCAGGAAGGCTACTGAGGAAGCTACAGTACCTATTCATTCCACAGTGTTCTAAACATCCCATGTTACTACTAGCTTGCTGCTTTAATATTCATGCAGGAAACAGTACACAGAATGGTTTCTATTTACCTAACTTCAAGATAAACTAGATAATTTGTCAAAAAAAAGCTCTACAAAACAGGAAAGAATTTTATACATACATATATATATAACTTCCATGATTATATAAACCAGATGTATAGCACAGCAGGGCTGTTCTGACCACAGCTGAACGCTGCTGTCCACCTGGAGCAGAATCAGTAAGTAAAGCCATAATCCCTGGAATATGCAGTCCTTCAGACTCTCATCTCCCTCCCTCTCCCTCCCTCTCTCTCTCTCCCCCTTACTCTTACCACCCGTGCAAACATTTTAGCAAAGAGTATAAAATAATACATTATAACTAAATGAACAGAAAAAAAGTGAAATGTCTCCAGCAAAAGCAGCACAAAGTCTCTGTGAAGCTCCTGAGCCCTGCACATGCCATGACTTCACAGGTTTCCAGTTTTCTCCCCAAAGTTCCCAGGAGCCTTGGCTGCCACGCTCACCCTCACGAGTCAGCTATCACTTTTCACCTGTTTGCTCACCCGATAACCCCTGTACTAGGGGAAGCTGCTTCAGAGTACTGCCTGACCCTATTTTCTTGTTTCCAAAAGGTGTTAGGAAGCCACGGACCAGGAAGGTGGTCCAATTCCATTCACACATTTTACCCACGTGCCCCGTTTTCTGGAGACTTCTTTAGATGTCTTCACTTGTACTATCAGCACTAGTAGATGAGTTCACAGGAATAAAAGGTGTTGAGATGCAGAGGGCAAGTGGTAGGTTCACTGGGTAGGTAGGCGACTGCCTTCTGCAGGGACCCCACAGCGCCACTCACAGTAACATCCCAGAAAATTACACACTGGTGCCACACAAGCCTTTAGGGTAGCTCGTACATACCAAAAATAATAGATGCTGCATCACAAATGATAAGGGATTGCTTTGTACACAGAAACTGCCAGAAAAATATGTGGTCATCCAAATGCAAGATTGAGCTCCCACAAAAAGTAAAAACTCTTTCTAATCTAACAGTTTGCTACTAAGATGCACTAAGAAATGTATCAAAGGAGAGTTTTTCTTCTGTACTTTCACTTTATTTTTGAGGCAGAGAGACAGAGATACAGAAAGAGAACTCTCCTTCTGCTGGTTCATTCCCCAAATGCCAACAACAGGAAAGGTAAAGTCAGGAGCCAGGGACTCAATCCAGATCTCTCCCAAGGATGGCAAAAGCCAAGTACTTGAGCCATCAACTGCTGCCTACCTGGAGTCAGGAGTGGGGCAGGGACTTGAACCCAGGCACTCCAATGTGGGATATGGGTCTCTCAGCCGACGGCTTGACCACTAGGACCAGATGCCTGCCCCACTTTTGTACTTACACATCCTGTTTGAACAAACCTGGCCAAATACTGTTGCAGATTTGGAAGCAGCTTCAGAGTTCAGCTTTCCATTTTGATCCCATTAATTTCTTTCCTGTGAGACTAACCCGAGGTCCCGTGCAGAGACGCACTACCACAGCAGGCCGAAGCGTCCTTCAACTACAAAGGCTCCCTACCAGGACTGGCCTTGGGTGGCAGCTGTACACATGGCCTTGGGGAGCACTCTCACCCTTTCCAGAACTGGTAAGAATGATTCACTGTGCCTAAACTCTGTCCAAACAGTACAGCTTACGTGGAACACCTGCTTTCTGTCTGGAGTCTGGAATTCTGGGACAGATTAGCCAGAATGTGCCTACATGAACAGTCTGATAAAATCCCTGAGTGCTGTGTCTCCAATAAGCTTCCCTAGCAGACAACACTTCACGTGTGTTATTATAATTTACTGTGGGAAGAATTAATAAGCACATCCTGTCTGACTGGGAGAGGACTCCTGGACACCTGGGCTTGGTTCCCTCCCACACTTTGCCCCATGCACCTTCTCCCTTTACTGACTTTGCCTTGAATTCTTTTTTGTAACAAATCATAGCCAGGAGTCTACCTAGAGAAGGGGTGGGGACCTTTTTTCTGCCAAGGGTCACCTGGATATTAACATCAGTTGCAGGCCTCACAAAATTATCAGCTTAAAAATCAGCCCACTATAGACGTACTGAATTTTGAGTCCCTCCTGAGATTGCCTTGGCAGGACCAGACCCAGTGATTTTGTGGGCCTTATATGGCTGTGGGCTGGATGTTCCACACCACTGTCCTACAGAATCATCACACACCGAGGGTGGTACTGGAGACCCTGACACATATCCCTGTATACCTAACAGTACCTTTATAACAAGATGACTTCCTTAACACATCTGTAGTTTTCTTACCTGCCTAAGCAGAGTTTGGGGGGATTATCTTATCATTCTTTGATATCTTCTATTTAACTAAATAAGACAACTACATATTTCAAAAAGACATTTAAAAGCATGCAAGACAGGCAATGTTTTCAGCAATATAAAAATATGTAGTTGGCATCAAAATGCTCCATTTCTTTAAAAGCTAGAGTAACTCATACAGGTTACTTTAAAAAGGTCTCATGGAAAATGTGTATCATGATCTGGGGTCTCTGCTCATCCCACCCCAGCAACAGGTGCTCAGTGATTTTTCAAGGTAGCCCATTCCCTACCATCAAATTAGTAAGCCCCTATCTTTCTGAACCAAATGTCTCTCAATCCCATTTTCCATACATTTTTGATAATATATACATGCATTTATATGCAGCACAGCTTGAGGAGAGAAGCTTTTTCTTCTACATTAAAGCATCCTGTGTTCGTTTTTTTTTTTTGTTTTTGTTTTTTTTTTTTTTAAGATTTATTTATTTATTTGAAAGGCAGAGCTACAGAGAGGGAGCAACAGAGAGAGAGCTTCCATCCATTGGTTCACCTCCCAGGTGGCCACAATGGCTGGGGCTGGGCCAGGCTGAAGCCAGGAACGTGGAACTCCATCCAGGTCTCCCACATGAGTGGCAGGGGGCCCAAGTACTTGAACCATCTCCCACTGCTTTCCCTGGCACATTAGTGGGGAGCAGGATCAGGGTGTTAGTGGGAAGGAGAAAGGATAAGTAGGTCAAGTTACCTTCATCTCAGCTTTTCAAGCAGTATATCACAGTATTGGGATTAGCATAGTCCATCGATTTCAAGTGAACATCGGACAGTCCCAGAAAACAGCCTCTAAGAAGAAATAATGAGGGCCTGGTGCAGTGGCATAGCAGTAAAGTTGCTGCCTACAGTGCCAGCATCCCATATGGGTGTCAGTTCAAGTCCCGGCTGCTACACTTCCAATCCAGCTCTCTGCTATGGCCTGGGAAAGCAGTAGAAGATGGTCTAAGTCCTTGGGCCCCTGTACCCATGTGGGAGACCCAGAGGTAGCTCCTGGCTTCGGATCAGCACAGCTCCGGCTGTTGCAGCCATCTGGGGAGTGAACCAGCAGATAGAAGACCCCCCCTCCGCCTCTGCCTTTCAAATAAATAAATAAATCTTAAAAAAAAAATAATGAAACAGCAGCAGGATGCTGTGCCTATTGGGGAACGTTGGCAGCCATGTGGGAAGTAGTTTGTGCAGCTGATCAACAGCTGAATCGCTTAGAGGAGAACCCTGGCAGCCTGAGAACTCTAACTTTGGTAAACATTTGTAGCAATGACTTATATTTACACATAAAAATTAATCTGGAGAGAAACTTTACAGGACAAATGTCAGAATCAAGACCAAGTAGGCCCGAATCAGAAAAATTAAACAAGAATATATGAATAAAAAATCCTTCATTTAGATAAAAGAAAATCAAGTTCTAAGGATAAAGACCTTACTTGGCGGTGTTTAAAAATAAATCTGAGATCAAAAGAAAAGAGCTGAGACTTTAACTTGACCAAAAACTCTTGAGCCAAAAATGCGATGTGACTTTTTTAAGGAAAACTAATACAACACTAGTCGGCATGAATATTCAAAGAAATGTAATCTCTAAGACATGGCAAGCTAGCGTCTCTGCTGCGCCCTGCACTGGCCAGACCACATCTGGAACACTGTGTTTAATTCAGGGTACTCATTTTAAGAGATACAACGACCAACCAGAGAATGCCCAAGAAATATAGCCAGGAGGGTAAAACAAACTAGAAACTTAACATGATAAAAGGTTAAAGGAGCCATGCGTAATTGAGTCTGGAAAAGAGAAAACTGCAGGAGCTAATCAGCTTCAAATACTGCAAGTATCAAGTGACTTGGGGAACATATTTATTGTTTAGTTATTCCATTCACCCAAGTTAAGGACTATCAGACAGAACTCAGAGGGAGACCACCCTGAGAACTTAACATTTCCTCATGAATACTTTTTTTGTTTTGCTTCAAATGGAGAAAAAGAAAGGGTACTGAAATCTTACATGTGTGGGGCATTCAGGGGTCACAGAAACATTGCCAGGGAGCCTTGCCTGGGAACAGAGGCCATTTCAGCTGACCTTTAATATCCCTTCTTGGGGCCAGTGCTGTGGCACAGAGGGTTAAGCCATTACTTGAGACACTGAGCACCCCACACAGGCACCAGTTCGAGTCCCAGCTGCTCCACTTCTGATCCAGCTCCATGCTAATGCGCCTTGGGAAGCAGCAGATGATGGCCCAGGTGCTTGGGACCCTGCCACTCATGTGAGAGAGCTGGATGAATCTCCTGGCTTCTGGCTTCACTGGCTTGAGCCTGGACCAGCCCTAGCTGTTGCAGCCATTTGGGGAGTGAGTCAGCAGACAGATTGATTTCTCCCTCACTCTGTAACTCTGCCTTTCAAATAAACAAACAACTTAAGATGCCTTTTTTTTTTTTTTTTTTTTTTTGACAGGCAGAGTGGACAGTGAGAGAGACAGAGAGAAAGGTCTTCCTTTGCCGTTGGTTCACCCTCCAATGGCCGCCACGGCCGGGACAGAATCCGGCGCCCCGACCGGGACTAGAACCTGGTGTGCCGGTGCCGCAAGGCGGAGGATTAGCCTAGTGAGCCGCGGCGCTGGCCTTAAGATGCCTTTTTAAGATTTATTTTATTTATTTGAAAGAGTTACAGAGAGAGGTAGAGACAGAGAGAGAGGTCTTCCATCCGCTGGTTCACTCCCCAGATGGCTGCAACAGCTGGAGCTGCACTGATCCAAAGCCAGGAGCCAGGGGTTTCTTCCGAGTCTCCCACGTGGGTGCAGGGGCCTAAGGACTTGGGCCATCTTCTACTGCTATCCTAGGCCATAGCAGAGATTTGGATTGGAAGAGGAGCAGCTGGGACCAGAACTGGCACCCATATGGAATGTCGGTGCTTCAGGCCAGGGCTTTAACCTGCTGTGCCACAGCGCCGGCCCCTTAAGATGCCTTTTAACTCTGAGACATGAACATTTAAATCTTTCTTAGACATGAAGTTAACTTGTCTTATAGGAGGAATACATTATCCAAACTTAGCTTGCTCATTCAAACAATCATATTCTTCACTTAATAAACAAACAAAAAAAAACCCTATTTATGCTGGAGTTGGGGTAGAAAGGAGGCATCATTAGAGACTGGCACTCCCTAACGTTTGTTTTCTTATAGTTTTTTTTTCTCTCTTTTTTTAATAGGTTTCCTGATTAAAATCAAGAAACATTAAGAAAAAAATGGAAGAGATTTCTTCATGGCAGAACTTTCAGAGTCTTTATGCATAAAATCCTAAAAGGGGAGAAATACAAAGGGAGATCTTCAAACTTATTTGCTCGCTGTACTTGTAAAGAACTGCGGTCCCACTGACCACACTGCAATGGCACAGTCCCAGTCAGCCTGTTCACGTTCCCGGTACTGCTGAGGGGCTCCTCGCGTTCAGTCCTAACTAGGATCCGAGAGGAATGCAGAATGAGGCCTTGCTTTCCCTAGTCAACATGCAAACAAACCCCACCTCTTGGAAAGAGTAGGCCTTCCTTTTTTTTTTTTTTTTTAAGATGTATTTATGTATTTGAAAGAGTTACAGAGAGATGGAAAGATTGATTGATCTTTCATCTACTGGTTCACTGCCCAAATAGCTGCAACAGCCAGGGCTGGGCCAGGCCAAAGCCAGGAGCCTGGAGCCTGGAGCCTGATCTGGGTCTCCTATGAGAATGCAGGGGCCCAAGCACTTGGGCCATCTTCTGCTGCTTTCCCAGCTGCATTAGCGGGGAGCTGGATCGGAAGTGGAACATTCAGGACTCAAACTAGCATTCATATGGGTTCATGGCATCACAGGCTTAACCCACTACAGCACAATGCCGGCCCTGGCCCTTCCATTTTACACTCTAGACTCTCTTGGGGTAAGTGGGAGGAAAACAATTGCTTACGAGGTAGGATCCAGTGGCCTTCCATAAGGAAGAGCATCCATACACCAGTAGCAACAGGAGGGGCTTCTGTCCACACATGAATAGGTACACCACAACCCAGGCAGCATTTCAAGTGTTACACAAATCCCTGTCCAGATACCCTGCTCACACTGCTGTATTACATACATGGAGGAGGCACTTCCTAAGGACTACTGGTCCATTTCAGTGTAAAAGACGGGATGGCCAGCTCTTTGCTGTTGCAGCTAGGAAGCGGTGGATGATGGCTCAAAGTAGCTGGGTCAGCACCAACCATGGAAGACCCAGATGGAGCTCCTGGCTTCCAGTGGGCCCAGCCTTAATTGTTGTAACCATTTGGAGAATGAAGCAGCAAATGGAAGATCTCTCTCTCTTTCTGCCTTTGAAATAAATAAGCAAACCAATCAATCTTACAAAAAGAGAATGATGGGATGACAAGTCAGGGTCAAGTTTTAGCCTCGTAGTCAGGACACCAGTTAAGATGCCTACATCCTGCATCAAACCAGGTTTGATACCAGGCTCTGGCTTTTCACTCCATCTTCCTGTTAATGCAGACCCCAGGGAGCAACGGTGGGGGCTCAAGTGCTTCGGATCCTGTTACCCACCTGGGAGACCTGGATTGGGTTCTTAGACCCTGGCTTCAGGCCTGGTCCCACCTCCGGGCCTAACGGCATTTAAAGAGTGGACCACAGAATGGGAGGCAGCATTTGCTTGCTCCTGTGTGTTTGTACTTGCTTGCTCTGTCTGCCTTTCACAAAATCTTTTTCTTAAAAAAGCATGCTTAGAATTTATTTACCAGTGTTTGGAAAAAAGCATGCTTAGAATTTATTTACCAGTGTTTGGAAGAGGGAAGTATCCGAAATATATGTGCTCCAAACTGAAGATGCAGACAACCTAATTCACTGAAATGCCGCAAAATTGAAGCACATGGTGACCAAGCAGGAAGAGATATTAGTGATTTACTTTCGCTTGCAGGTTGAACCCTCTTTTGAGGCTGTTTTTGGTGCATTTAATGGGCACAAACACACACAGTAGCTGAAGAGTTAAACATCACTCCTACTTTAATTCTTAGGTATGGCTGTAATTTATTATTAGGGAGAAAAAGTCTGCTTCTCATCAGATATAGTAATGAAGTAATCTGGTAAAGACAGGTCATGCGTGTCTCTTCAGAAAAAAGGCTTTTCAAAGAAATGTGAAAACCTCAGACAGACAGACATACGCTATCCAATTCTCTCAGCAACAGCAAACTGCAAAGGACTGGTTTGTTGATAAGGAACTCTCACTTACAATTTGTTTTGTTTAGTTACATGGGAATTATTCAGTGTACCAGGTTTTATTAATTGATGATTAATTTTTATTAACTGATTAACCAAACATCAATTTATGGACTTAATACCCCTTCAGTAAAACCAGATGAAATATACAGTGTCAATGAAACTACTTCAGCTTATAGCAATTCATAAAATGGCATTCTTGGTACAGATGTGCAGTAATACAGCTATACACCAAATACAATGACGAAGATGAAAGTCAGCCAATAAAAAGGCATGAGAGACAGGAATGAGCCTGGGGAAGCAGCACATGAGCACTCAAGTCCCTGGGCCTTTGCCACCGACAAGAGAGACCCGCGTGGAGTTTCTGGCTCCTGGCTCTCACCTGGCCCAGCCAGGGCTTTTGAGGTCATTTGGGGAGCGAACCCACAGTTGGAAGATCTTAATCTTTTTCTTTCCCTCTCTCTGCTTTTCAAATAAACAAACCTTAAAAAAAAAAAAGTCATACTACACTCATGTGTGAATCTTGTGATTTTTAAAGCCTTTTCAATTCAATCTGCAAGTGATTTTTTTTAATTCTTGAAAAAAGCATCTGGAAAAATATCACTGAAAGGATTTTTGAAAGAAAGAGTAATATTAAAAGGCATTTAGCCACACCAGAGGGGTATGAAGTACATTATTTTTTTTAATAAAATAGTTGTAATTGAAATAGTGTATTTTGGGAACAGAAATAAATAGGTCAACAGAATAGAAGAGAACAGAAATCCCAGAAGCAAGGCCAAATCTACATATGAGCCCAGGACACACAGGCCTTCCAAGTCACAGGGAACTCAATGTAATGTCTAAAAAGACACGAAAACAGTGACATCACTGGAAGAGAAAATCTACTAAAATATCCAACTTAAAGATGGAAAAATACTTCTCAAGTATAAAAGTGGAAGAAACAAAAAAGGAAAATCAAGACTTAACTACATAGGAATTAGTCTAACCTTTTAGAAGTCAAAATAGTCTATAAAGTAACAAAATTAAGGGGTCCACGTTGTGGCGCAGCATGTTGAACCCTGTTGGCATCCGTTATGAGTCGCGGCTGCTCCACCTCTGATCTAGCTCTCTGCTAATGGAATCAGTGGAAGATGGCCCAAGTGCTTGGGCCCCTGCTACCCCTGCGGGAGACCTGGATGAAGTTCCTGGCTCTTGGCTTTGGCCTGGCCCACACTTGACCTTTGCAGCCATTTGGAGAGTGAACCAGCAGATGGAAGATCTTTCTCTCTGTCTCTTTCTCTAACTCTGCCTTACAAATAAACCTATTTTAAAAAGTCACAAAATTAAAAGCAAATGATATACAAAAAACACATTTTTAACATAAGAAATTAGTGTACTTAATATAAAAAGGCTCTAACAAATCAATATTCGTTCAATCTCACCAATAATCAAAGAAAGGCATATTTTTTTGAAAGGCAAGCTATCTTTTCAAAACTTTCAGAAGTGGAATTTCAAATTACTAACTAGTAGTGTCATGGAACTCTTGAAAAAATATAAAACTAAAGCAAATTTTAAAATCATTTTTTGAAAAACCTGTACATCCTTTAGCTCAACAATCCCACTACAAAAAAATTGTCTTGAAGAAATAGACAGGGATTGTTAAAAACTTTTTAAGACAGTGCATTTCACTAAGTGCACAAAACAGGAAATAGCTCAAGTTCCTAACAGACATATTAAATAAATCATGACACGTTTCAAAACTAGAGTAGGCCGACGTGAACAATTTGATTATAAAGAATATTTAACAATATGGGAAAATATTCATCCCAGGAGTGAAAAGGTAACCAATAGATACTATTATTCTAAATATTTAAAACAAAGAAAATAAGTATTTTAATTCATCTGGAGTGGAAACTAAATACTATCAATGCTTATCCCTGGCCAGTGCAACGAATCATTTTCTTTGTGCTTTTATTTTCCAAATTTTTACAAGCATAATTTTATGAAAAAAAGTTACAAAACTATCTATCATTTATTAAACATCATAAAATATATATCACAACTACATCTTTGACAATTAATTCCATTTATAGGGACCTATTTAGGACATAATCAAAGGTGCAACAAAAATAATATAAAAAGGTGTTTATCTTAATGTAATTTATATGATGCAAACACTGACAAAAGAGGAAGTTTTAAATGAATGTGAGCTGGGCAGGCGTTTGACACAGTAGTTAAGGGGCAGGGTGGGACACCCACAGCCCCTATCAGAGTGCCTGGGTTCAAGTCCTGGCTCACTCTCAATGCCAGCTTCCTACTAATGGGCACCTGGAAGGCAGCAGTGATTACTCAGATCATTGGGTCTCTTTCACCAACATGGGAGACCACAACTGAGTTCAGAGCTCCTGGCTTTGGCCTGGCACAGGCCAGGATTGTTGCAGGCATTGGGAAGTGAACTAGTAAATGGAAGATAGCTCTCTGTCTCTCTGCATTTCAAATAAATAAAATAAATAAATCAAAATTAAATAAAGGGGAGCCAATATGATGAACTGTCAACCATGAAAAAAAAAACAACAACAAAAAAAACTGCTACTGCATAATATCCAAGCCAGGGAAAACAAATTAAGGGTATCAGAAAACAAAATTTAAAAGTATAAAACCTTCTATATACAATGTCATTCTAATGTTACAACAATACATGCATGATAAATATTTATCTAGAAAGGAAGGAAATAAACTGAAACAAGCTAATAGTGTTTTTTAGTAGTTAGAAGTACACTGCTCCATCTTACAAATTTTTTCAATGAAAATGGATTGCATTTATAATCGTAAATTATACCTCCAGAGAGTTGTATAAGGTTTTAAGCTTACATACTTGGTTGCTCCATCATCGTATGTTCCCATTAAAACTATTGTTCCATCTTGTATGGCCTTCAGAAACTCAATAAATGGTTCCACATCTGAAGAAAAAAAATAGTGATTTGTTTTTTGAAAACAATTATTAAGTAACCACCATGATAATCTCTGAAATTAACATAAAAGATAATTTCTGTATAAATTTGTAATTTTTAATGTCAAGTAATCCAAATCTTAATATAACTCCACATCCAGCTTGCAATTTCCCAGTCCTGATGTACGCTGTGACTTCTGCACTGATATGCCTAAGGCGAAAGGAAAGAGAAAACAAAACAAAACAAAACACACAGTAAAGCCATGTGAAAGCATGACATCAAGTGAAAACCGCAGGGAAGGGATCTCTCACATATATAATTGCGACTATGGGAAATCTGATTCTGTCATCTTTGAGCTTCAGGAAGCAGGAGAGGAACTCAGATTCCTTGAGTTTGCAAAACTTTGATATTTTTCTCGGAAGACACACGGCTTTTATCCAATTCTCAAAGAAATCTGTCATTTTTTTTTAACCTATCAATTCACTCACACACAAATTTAAAGGATCTTCTACTTGTTATCAAGTGGTGGAAGGAATTTAGGTTAGGTTATCCCCAAACCCCAACCTAATTATGGCAAATGCTAGATCCACAAAGACTTAAAATAAACCACTTCAAAACTGACTACAAAGTGGCGATGCCAGATAGACAGCTCAAGAATCATGAATTTTTTTACATCCTGAGCTCTTTACAACGTCAGGGTTCCTTCTAGCCCTCAGATCTAATACTATTTCAAAACTAGGTTACTGCAAATTTATCCAATTTTTCTTTCCACAGCAAAGGCTGCAGAT
Source organism: Oryctolagus cuniculus (assembly GCF_051225735.1). Taxonomy (NCBI): domain Eukaryota; kingdom Metazoa; phylum Chordata; class Mammalia; order Lagomorpha; family Leporidae; genus Oryctolagus; species Oryctolagus cuniculus. The sequence goes on from NC_142869.1 coordinate 157,156,700, forward strand.
TTTCTCTAATTGATCAGATTCTCTAATAGTACCATTTTCAACTCAGAAAAGTGTAACGGAACAGTGAACAAACGATTTCCATCTAAATGCAGAGCGGACACCGCAACCGCTGCCGGGCCTGGTTGAGTGCTTTCCGCAGCCACTCGTCTGCCTGTAAGAGTTTTCCTACACGAAATTCTTTAAGTAGCACCAGTCATGCCTGCAGAAGCTAAAATTGACGCTAGGATTTTAAGCATAAACAACTTCTGACAGCTACGAAATTTTCTGGCTTCGTTTAAGAAACAAAAGAGTACACAGCATCTTATCACAAGCTAAAAGAACGTGGAAACCCATATTGTGGAACCCTCTTCACATACATTTCAGAAAGACTGACAGCTCTGGCTCCCTGGGGAGCCTCTCCCCTGGGGAAAGGGCCCAGAGCCGCCCTCCTTCCCTCGCACTGCGGGCGGCATCCTTCTGTGGGGCAGGTTCTTGTCTCTGTCTGCTGGTGGCTCCTTCCCGTCCCTTAAAGGTCTTCCAAATAGGGAAGGAAAAAAATCCGTGCATGACTCTAAATCCAGTGAAGGACAGAAAATCTGACTATTCCTTCTCTCAAATATTTATCTGGCCACGATCAGAAGACAGAACTGGAATAATAGGATTATTGCTTTTTCTAAAACCTGACAGTTTATCCTGTATGCCCAATTCTCCTGGTTTTGGGCCAGCACTGTGGAGCAGCGTGTTAAGTGGCTGCCTGCTATACCAGCATCCCCTATGAACACCGGTTCACTCAGCCGTTGCAGCCGTTTGCAGAGCAAACCAGAGGGTGGAAGATATCACTCTTTGTCATTCTGCCTTTCAAATAAATGAGAATAAATCTTTAAAAAAATTCTACTGGTCCTGATTTATTTTTGCGACAGAAAAATGGGTTGTAAAGAAATCCATTCCATCAGCTGCACTGGTCGTGCCAGTCTGCAGATTACTTGTTCTTTTTGTGACTCTCAGGCACGAACCCTAAGGAAGTCTAGCTGTGACTCTGTTGTCCTGCAGGAAATAAGACGCAGGTCATTTTTTGAAAATACCAAGTTTGCTTTTATTGTACTCAATTACACATCAGTACATCCAATTTGACTGATGGCTTAAATATAGGACATTTAATAAAGTGAAACAAAATGAACACACAAGTTGTACCGTTACTCTGTCGTTAATGAATTGCATTATATTGAGGTGACTGAGTCAGTACCAGCAACAATACTCAGAATTATATGTATTCACTCACCTCCTCCCCACATGTCAAAATATTTAGTGTCTAATACTTCTCCTGTTTTTCCTGAAAGAAAACGAATTCACATCAGATTATGCTTCTGACATATACAGGGCAAATGATCTTAACCCAACGACTCATGTGACTTCATTACCCGAGATAGAATTATTTGGAGAACAACTTAAGATGGAAATTCTGTGTGTCTGAAATACATTTTTATTTATTTATTTATTTACTTATTTTATTTTTTTAATTTTTTGACAGGCAGAGTGGACAGTGAGAGAGAGAGACAGAGAGAAAGGTCTTCCTTTGCCGTTGGTTCACCCTCCAATGGCCGCCGTGGCCAGCGCGCTGCGGCCGGCGCACCGCGCTGATCCGGTGGCAGGAGCCAGGAGCCAGGTACTTATCCTGGTCTCCCATGGGGTGCAGGGCCCAAGCACCTGGGCCATCCTCCACTGCACTCCTGGGCCACAGCAGAGAGCTGGCCTGGAAGAGGAGCAACCGGGACAGAATCTGGCGCCCCGACCGGGACTAGAACCCGGTGTGCCGGCGCTGCTAGGCGGAGGATTAGCCTAGTGAGCCGCGGCGCCGGCCTGAAATACATTTTTAAAGAATAAGTTTGGGATAAGACTTTCTCATTAACCTTTTAAGCCGAAGAACGACAAACAGAAGTTTATCACCAACTGCAAAGCACTCCTATTCAAGCTTAGACACATTTCTTCTTTAGGTGTGACCATCTTCCCTCATGTAAGAATTACTCAAAAATATATACAAGTTCCACAAACAAAAAATTTACATCCTTGAATCAGATACTTTCTGTATTAAAGTCCTCATAATGTTGTAAGAATGCACATTTCTTTTCCCTATAAAATGTATTCTTTTGCTATCAATTAAATAGGTGAATAGATACTGAACCTTTTTTCCTAAGAAAAACAAGGGTAAAAAACTGCAGAAGTTCATTTTCCATTGTGAACAAAGAACATCTTCCTACACCCGAACTGGAAAAGGTAACAGTGGCTCCTAACCACCCTCCATGGCCTGACAGCGTAATTTTCCTATCAGAATGGTGAGGATTACTAGGCAATGGGCCTCACTTTAGGGGTGCAGATTTTCAGATTCAATTTTTCAAGAATACTCAAAATGTCCAGGATTCAATGGGAACAACACTAAAAATTTACAATAAATCCCTCCTCTTTGTTCCACCTCCTACCCCACCCCAAAGTCCACCATCCTTCTGTGCCGCCCTCATTCCTGTCAAGGTTTCTTCATGGAATGAAGTATTTGCAGTATTTGTGGCGTAGTTTCATCCAGTGAGCAGTGGAAGGGTTGTTAGCTGACAGTTCCAGGACAAGTCCCCGCACAGCGCACAGGAAGCTGCAACGCTTTCGAGAACCCTTGCTAACAACATACTCAACACTCTGAGTATGCACTAGTAATTGTTTTTTAGGGGTGAGGAGGGAATGAGGGACTCAGGACTTCAGGGTCAAGAGTGGCGCTGGTAGCCTGCTCCCTTGAGGCTGGAATGCACTGGGGCACAAGAATACGCCTCGCTACATTCACAAGCTAAAATAATGATTCTTACCATTTGCCAAGGCAACGTTGATCCCTCTTCCAACGTTGTTCTTCACGCCGCTCATTAAACTGAAGGGGAAAAGTCAAGACAAATTTAGAATCAGATACTGCACACAGATCACAAAAATAAAGTCATGCCAAAAAAAAAAACCAAAAAAAACCCACGTTAGGAACAGCACGTACACACACGTACGGCACATCCTTCAGTTGATCCTGCAGGGGGCATTTAAAGGTTTCTACCAAGTCAGAGCAGGCAGTGTAACACTGAGTAACTTTAAAGCAATGTCCTTAAATAATATTCTACAAATGGAAATATATATCAAAAAGCTTTGGGACTGAACTACTACACTATTGCTTGCTGCTCTGTATCAGATTACAAAATATCACTTTGGAAAAATCCCTAAAACACATGAACATTATGCACATGCCCTGTTCCATCTCCAGGGATCACACTGTAACAGGTAATCTTTTCCACTCTGTGCAACATCACAGTGATCTGAAACAGAAGAGACATTAACCACCCTCCTGTCAACATCTGCTGAATCAGGTAAGTTTTCAAATACGAGACAATTATTTCTTCAATTTTTTTGTGCTATTCATCATATGACAGTGAAAGGCATGACCCACTTTAAAGCTGAATCTGCATAATTCACATTTTCTCCCTCACTTTAAGTCCAGAGCTTGAACCCACAAACGTTTTGTGTAGAGTCTGAGCAGTCACTAAGAAAAGTTATGCAAAAAGATATACTCAAAAACACTATAAATCAAAAGGAAATTCTAAAAAACATTCACATAACTCAAAAAAACACAGTAAAACCCGAGAGGGGCCAGAGCTGGGGTGCAGAGGGCTAAGCCGCTGCTTGTGACACTGGCGTCCCATAGCACCCAGTAAATCCTAGCTGCTGTGCTGCTGATCCAGCTCCCTGAGAATTTGGGAAAGCAGAATACAGCAATTAAAACCATTTGGGGAGTGAACCAGCAAATGGAAGTGCTCTCTCCCTCTGTCCCTCATTCTATCTCTGCAGCTTGGCCTTTCAAATAAATAAAATAAATCTTCGAAGCAAAAAGAATAAACAAAAAGAACCAGCCATAGAGAATTAAAAACTAAAGTGACAGATGCTATCTGTAAGAATAAGAAACAACCTGATGCAAAAATGCTCAAAGGCTTGGAATACACTTTTCTCACAAATGGTCAACAAGCACAAGAAAAGATGCTAGACATCATTCATCGATGTGGAAATGCAAATCAAAACCACAATGCAATATCACTTCACCTCTACTAGGGTGTCTACAAACAGTAAGTCACATAACCTAAGTGTCAAAAATGATATGCAAAACAGCTCCTCAAATACTACAAACAGCCACCACTAGAACCAAAATCCGCTCCCTTAAGTATAAAGAAAAAAACATGTGTTCACATAAAAACTTGTGTAAATGTTCATAGAACCATTATTATTACATCCATAAAGTGAAAACAACTCAAATGTCTATCAACTGATGAACGGATAAACAAGCTATTGTACTAACTGTAGAATGGATTATTATTCAGCCGCAAAATAAAGCACTAACACAACACATTGCAACACGGACTTGAAAACAGTAACCTAAGTGAAGAAACTGATCCTAAGAGAGCAAATATTACCTGATACCACTTAAATGAAATGTCCAACACAGGCGTCCATGGAGACAGAAAGTAAACTAACGGTAACTTAGGATCAGGATAGTGGTGAGTGAGAGCCAAAAAGTATAGTGTGCCTTTTTGAGATGCAGAAATATTCTAAAATAGATTGTGACAGAGATTCTGCACACCTGTGCACACACTAAAAACCACTGACTGAAGAGAATGGCATGCGAGTTATGTCTCAAAGCTATCTAAACAAAAGAACACAGAGAGGTCTATGCTCTACCACATGACCAATGCAGTAGTAAGCGGCTTCCAAAGAGGAGGGAAATTTCAAAGTGCATTTGCTCTGCCCCTTTAAGATAACTAAATATTAGAGAATTTCATATCTATCAGATTAGAAAATACAATATCACAAAGTAGCAGTTTTGGTTAACTTCTTAGATTAATAGCCACAGTGATGTTTCCAAGTAGCCATCTTTTCAGAGTAAGCTGCTGTATTGTATATCCTTGAGTCTATCATAAAGCAAAGAAACAGATATAAGGAAGCAGCACAATGACACAGGCTGCCCACAAGAGGGCAGCAGCATATCAATTTTTAAAAACTGGAACTCACACCAAGGAAAACTCAACAAATGGAAAACTACTGAAGATGTAAAATGTGTAAAAGCCAGTTCCCCTTGCTAACCCATGTTGAACCACTTTATCTTTCATGCATATGAAGGTGCCATCCCCACCATACACCTCAATGGAAAGATATAAAGGAAATGATTATCTAACTTGTAGATCTATGCTAAATCTTCAAATTTTGTTTCTAAATCTTCAAATTTTGTTGTAGTTACTACTACTTAAAATGAATAGTATAAAGCAGGGTTTATTTAGCAAGCTATAGCTCATGGGCCAAATCAATTCAGTGGTTCTTTTATTTGTTTTAAATATTTATTTATTTTTAAAGTCAGAGAGGGAGAGACAGATTATCCATCTGCTGGTTCATTCCTCAGATAGCCGCAAAGGCCAACACTGGGCCAGGCTGAAGCCAGGAGCTTCATCCAGTTCTCCCACATGGGTGCAGGTGCCCAAGAACTTGGGTCATCTTCCACTTTTTTCCAGGTCACTAGCAGGAAGCTGGATTGGAAGTAGAGTGGCTGGGACATGAACCAGCTTGCAAACAGGATGTCAGCCTCCCACACAGTGGCTTTACCTGCTACACCATGATGTGGCTCATTTGTTTTAATACTCATTGAGTTTTCACATTTTTAGATGGCTACAACTAATGGATTATATAATTACCTACATAATATGCTTGATGTTACTTCTGAGCACTCACAGCCAAACCTGGTCCTTAGTTTTAAAAAAAAATAGAAAGAAACCCCAAAATACTCAAAATAGTCTCCTATGTGTTCCTGCACTAAATATTTATAATAAAGTAAAATAATTCCTAGTAACAACCTCGGACTGAAATCCAACGAGATTATTTGCCTCAGATGACAGCTGTGACTTTAACGTGAGCACATCCTAAGTTCTCTATCGCAAAGTGAAAGCTCTTGTTTTACTGACACCTGAGGTTTACACCCAAAATTTCCTCATAAGATCTCTTAATCTTCATAATATATGTTGACTCCTTCTGATTATCATTAAAATCATGTCCACTACCCTAATATCTCTCTCTCTCTCTTTTTTTTTTTTTTTTTTTTTTTTTGACAGACAGAGTGGACAGTGAGAGACAGAGAGAAAGGTCTTCCTTTGCCGTTGGTTCACCCTCCAATGGCTGCCACGGCCGGTGCACCGCACTGATCCCAAGGCAGGAGCCAGGTGCTTCTCCTGGTCTCCCATGGGGTGCAGGGCCCAAGGACTTGGGCCATCCTCCACTGCACTCCCTGGCCACAGCAGAGAGCTGGACTGGAAGAGGGGCAACCAGGACGGAATCTGGCGCCCCGACCGGGACTAGAACCCGGGGTGCCAGCGGCGCAGGCGGAGGATTAGCCTATTGAGCCGCGGCACCGGCCTCTCTCTCTCTTTTTTTTAAGATTTTATTTATTTATTTGAGAGGCAGAGTTAGAGAGAGAAAGGGAGAGACAGAGAGAAAGGTCTTCTCTTTCACTCTCCAAATGGCTGCAAGGGCTGGAGCTGGGCACATCCAAAGCCAGCCAGGAGCCAGGAGCTGCTTCCAGGTCTCCCATGTGAGTGCAGGGGCCCAAGAACTTGAGCCATCCTCCACTGCTTACCCATGCCACGAGCAGAGAAATGGACTGGGAGAAGAGCAGCCAGGACACAAACTGCACCCATATGATGGGTGCTGGCAACGGAGGCTTAGCCAACTACACCACAGTGTCTGACCCGGAGTTCTTTTATTTTAAAGTGGAAGAGAGAGAGAAATCTCCTGTAAACTTGTTCACTCTGAAAATGCCCATAGCACCTGGGGCTAGGCCAAGCTGAAGCCAGGAGCTCAGAACTCAATACAGGTCGCCCACAAGGGTAGCAGAGACCCAATCACTTAAGCCACCATCTGCTGCCTCCCAGGGTACATATTAGCAGGAAGCTGGAATAGAATGCAGAGCCACGACCTGAATCCAGGCAGTATGTTGTAGAATATGGAGTCCCAAGTGGCAGCTTAAAAACCGTACCCAACCCCTGTCCAACATTTACAATGAAAGCATTAATCCTGGTGATTTTGGCATATTTACACATTCAAGTTGATGAATTATTTCATTTTCTCCTTTTAAAATGATTTTTCCCCAATGAAATCAACCTCTGAGAAAAAGTACCCAGATCTTTTCTGAGATTGGAGCCACACTGACAATTAAACTAAGTTACTTATAGAGTATTTGCTTGTTTTAAGAACCTGGAGTCGACTACTCCAATGTCTTCCAGCATCTGCTCCGCCTCCTTCACAACAGGACTTGGTCTGGCTCCGCCCAGTGGGAGATGTCAGATCCACTGCAGTGGGTAGGACCAAGGGACTGTCTTCTGGATGGGCAGTGGACAGAGGCAACGTGTCCCACCTGTTCAAACAGAAGTGCTTGCCTTCCACCTGTCTGGCTCCCCTCTCCTTTCATCTGAGTCACGTGGACTGGAGGAAACCTAGAGGCTGGCAGGGCAACCAGCAAGAAGAAATCAAGTCTTTGAGAGAGAGCTGTTATGGAGCACATCTGCCCATCTCTCTAAACCAGCTCCTTCCTCCAGCCTGTCACACAGACACCTCTGAGTCAACACACTCCACTAAGGATAAGTGTCTCATTTTGTGGAGGAGACACTGGCATATGTGATGTGTTCCTTCTCTTACTGAGATAATAGTCAAACAACTGACACAGAAGAGATCACTCAGACACTGAAATACTTAGTACAGTTCATTAATACTCTCAGGAAAAGAATCACGTTAGTTAAAGAAGTCTATGGAGATTGGATAAAGGTACTGAAATACAGGTTAAAATTAGTCTAAAAGTGAAGAATGGGGAGCAAGTGTTTGGTGTAGCATTAAAGTCACCAGTTAGGACATTCGCCCACTCCCCATATCAGAATGCCTAGGTTCAAGTCCTGATTTCTTTTGTAATTCTAGCTTCCTGCTCATGTGTACCCTAGGAGATAACAGCTGATGGCTCAAGTATTCCAGTCCCTGCCACCCACATGGGAGACCTGGATTGAGCTCCTAAATCCTGGTTTCAGTCTTGTCTAGCTCCAGCTGTTGCAGGTATTTGGGGAATAAACAGGTGAGTGGGGAGGCTTAGCCCACTACTCCACAGCTCTGGACCCCAACCTAATCTTAAGTATCAGCTTTTATCTATACCAGAGTTTTTCAACTTCTGCCTCTAATGATGGCAGCATCTAGTGTGCTTAGCAGTATCTCTGACTTCTCTGAGTGGCAGCACTGCAGCTGTGACAACCCCAAATGACAGACAGCCCCTACTGCAACTTCTGCTCTAGCAGTAGTTAACTCAGGAAAATGTTAAGATTTCTATTTAGTATTTTTATTATTTAAATTTTACTGAATTACCAAAAAATACAAAAAAAAAAAAAAAACAAACCACATCATTTACCAACAGGAAGGCAGCATCAAGGAGCTGTGGTGGCTGCTAGCAATGGTTTTCCAATTGTTCTCTATTCTCTTTCCTAGAATTATTTTTTACAGCTTTTTATTTTCTCAAAACAAATGAAATCATGACCTGGCAGAGTCAGAAAAATCATCATCAATTTCTCAATATACCCCCCAAAAAATCTGAACCCCTTACCTGCCTGTCCTACAAACTTCTACCATTCCTTTTCCAGGTCTTTGCTGTCTCAGGACCTTCAAGCATGCTCTGCCTTCAGTCTGCCCCCTTGCTGCCTCTCTTCTTGTGGCTTCAGCTCTCGAACACAAGGCTGCCCTAAAACCTGCTCCCTAATCCTTCATGTTGCAGCGGACATCCCATGTCACTGCCACCAACACTCATCACTCCCAGCTACCATGCACAGCCACGACTGTATTACTTACTTGCATTTACTGCTTTGGAAGCTGTTACCCTTACTAGACTCCAAGTTCCACAAGAGGGGGGACTATGCTCAATAAAACCTTGTTACATAGGTGTACCAATCATGCTTAGAAAAGTCAGACTCTTTCTTTAAAGCTACAAAAGAAGAAAAAGAGGAGGAGGAGGACAGAAAGCAAGCAAGCAACCAACCAACCAATGAACCAACCCTTAGGCCTTCAACATAGAAACATACTGGAAAAAGCACTGGACTATGAATTGGTCCCCATAGTGTCTCCACTGGGGATCCCTGGCCAATTATTCTGCCATTCTGCAGGGACTATTTTCATGACCCGAGGCCTAGCTATAAAATCCCACCAATGATGTAATCTCTCATGGGATTGGCAGGAGGCTTGTTGAAATGAAGGTGGATAGGTGGTCTGCCTCAATTTAATGGTTAAAGAAATTGTACAAATTTTACATGGCAAGCCTACCATGCTAGAAGCAAATTCCCTGGCTCCACGCCCAGTACCTTATTATTATTTTTTTTAACCAGGCTCCACTTGCATGCTCTCTTTTCTTTTTAACTTCCATAATCAGGGAACAGAAACCCTGCTAGTAAAAAAGGAGTGTGAAATCTTTTTCTCCTCATTAAACTTACATGCTGCAAGGGGGCAGCGTAGGTACTCAGAGATCATCTGTGGGCAGCTATTTTAAAGGAACTTTCTATCATTTAGATTGAAACTGGGGGTCTCTTTAGCCAGATAGGTGAAAAGCAGAAAAGGGAATGTTTTTCACAAGCCCATAAGCTTCTACGATGCAAATGCTTTATTACCTTTCAGCAAAACAGTACTATACTGAGAAATCAGAAAATAATGCAATAACTAAAGATTATCGTTCCTGTGAAGGAAGGAAATGGCCAACAGCATGTCGATCACCTAGCTGCTCAAACGTTCACTCTGCAAGGAAAGTGTTCCACGTGGCCAAATGACCTTCCCCTAAATAACCAGCTGCAAAGAGGGGCAACAGAACAACTTAAGACTGTGTACATTTCAAAGAAGAGACACCAAAAGAGCTGGGAGAAACTGCTTAGTTTAGGCTAAATCTCCTCTCTATAAAGTTATCAACTCGACACAACTAATGCCGTATTTATTATTTTGCATGAAACTCAGGTATGCCCACGTATCTAGTTTTCTAGATGATAGAAGACTAAAAAGAAACCAACCAAAAGCAGAATCTGCACACCAGAGACAGGAACTTGAAGTTACAAGGGATGGGTGACACCGAGGTAGGATACTGCAAAACCTAAAATCCATACATTGGAGAGGATCTCAACCTAGGAAACCACTCAGCTTAGTGACAGCAGGGAGTGCAGCAATGGAGCTGAGGTTCTAGCTGGATCATGTCACACTTCAACAAGCAGCACTCGAACATTTAAAATGAAAGGTGATGGCTTGTACGGCAGAGTTGATTTCCTAGGGCAATGCTGTCAACAGCACTTTGCCATGATAGAAATAAATATTCTGTGTTATTCGGTTCCATGACCAGGAGCCACGTGTGGCCACTGAGCACCTGAAATGTGGCAACTGTGACAAAGGAACTGAGTTTCTCATCTTAGTTAGTGTCTGCTGGCTACCAAAGGTTACAGTTCAGATGTACAGAATTCACCCTGAGAAAATTCCACGTTTACACGAAGCTGGAAAAGCTATCTTCTCACTCTCTTGTGTACAATTTAAGAACTTTGACTCCTTAAGTGCATGAGAAATGAACTGTAAAATGAAAACTAAAATCAACTTCCCTTAGTAAAAGCATGCCCAACACACTTTCAGAAGATCCACTAAACTCAGGTTCAACTACTATTTATTTTATTAAATTGATTTGAAAGGAGTGAGAGAAACAGACAGAGACAGACACAGAGAGATCCTCCATCCTCTGGTTCACTTTTTTTGTTTGTTTGTTTTGGTTCACTCTTGAGATGCCCACAATGGCCCAGGCAGGGCCAAGTGGAGGCCAGGAGTCTAACTCAACCCAAGTGTCCCAGGTGGGTGGCAAGGACTCAACTCCTGGAGCCAGCACCTGCTGCCTCCCAGGATGCACAGTGCAGGAAGGTGGTATCAGAGGTGAGACCGGGACCTGAGCACTCCAATGCAGGAAGAGAGCATCGCAAACGGCAGCTCACCCAGTGTGCCAAATGCCCATCCCTGACCACAACTTAACAGCATATTTTATAGTTGCCAATCGGCGAATACTTACACGTTGTCTTCCAGGCAGATTTTGGGTCCCACCACGTTGGCTGCTCCACTTGCCATTTTAAAAGCAAAATGCTTCTCAGGACAAGCTTTTGAAATTCCACATTTATATCTGGGAGGCTTTGTAGCTTTAGGGGAGAAAAAATGATTTTTTTTTGTGGGGGATGGTTTGGTTAGAAAACAAGTTAACAGACTACAATTAGTTTGTTTTATAGCTCAAGCCACAAAAGAAGGGTATCAGGTAAAACATTAGGACAAACATATTTTAAAATACATGCTAAAATTTGTTTCCCAAAGGTTTCAAAGATCTCCAAACATTCAACAACAAAATACAACAAAAACCAGAACCTCCTGGGAAACCAGCTACTAATGGACAGAAATGGATCGGTAGTATGATTTTGTTGAGTGTAAATATTTTTGTCTATTCTTGAGCTTAATTTTATCCTGCAGAATGCAGGAGGTTGGAAGTGTTACTTTATATTTCCAGTCCATTTCTATAATGGGTTACCTCCAGGACCATCCAAAAGTTTAATGTCCTTCTGACTATCTGCCCAAGTAGTGGTTCCAAAGAAGAGCTCTCCTTTCACTCCTCCATAACTTTCTATACTTCAAGACTGAAACTAAAATCAAAGTGCTAATGAAACAACAGTCCCGTCCTGAATAAATACCAGATCAGGTCTCCCAATCAAATAACATGCTTTTATCTTTAAAGATCAATGTCTAGTGTCAGTTTCTGCTCACACTGAACTATTGAGATTGCTTGAACAGAAGCTCTCACTTGCCTAAGTCAGACAAATCATTTGTAAAATATCAAGAAGAAACACTTACAACGCGCAGCAATGTCCAATGCTGACCTTGCTAAGGGGAAAAATAAAGTTACCTTCATTAGAAACAATAAGCATACTGGGAAGAATGTACTTTATAAGCATATGTAGTGCTTCTAATAGGCCTTAAATATAAAAGTATGTGAATGTTTGCTCAGTATAAGATAAAAAAAAAAAAAAACAAAAAACATGAACACCACTTCAGAGAAAAAGTGAGAAAGCAACTTTAAATAACATGACTCATTATAAACAATGTTGTGGAGGAATCCCAGAAGGCAGTAGCTGACCACTGCCAGAAACTTTCATTTTCACCGTCACACTGTTTCTATTTTGGTTACTAAACATTTAAATCCCAATGAGAAAGGTAGCCTATGAGCTCATCTTTAAGTGACTATGAACAGAGACTTTGGTGAACACGGGTGTGTAGAGCATGGTGTTGGGCACACAGGACTTTCAAACCCAGCTTAGTGGCTAAGAGATTGGCAGGATGGAGAGAAAGGGTGATGGGGAGCTTTAATTTCTCCAAAATAGAAATGTGCTGGGTCTAATAGAAAAATTAAGGTCATTCCTAAAGTGTTATAATTCATCAACTCAAGGAAGCCAGAAGGTCAAATCTTAACTTGAATGCAAGAGATCTCAACTGGGCATTTATCACAATTAACACTTATGAGCTTTTTTTTTTTTTTTTTTTTTTTTGACAGGCAGAGTGGACAGTGAGAGAGAGAGACAGAGAGAAATGTATTCCTTTGCCATTGGTTCACCCTCCAATGGCCACCGCGGCTGGCGCGCTGCAGCCGGCGCACTGCGCTGATCCGGTGGCAGGAGCCAGGTGCTTCTCCTGGTCTCCCATGGGGTGCAGGGCCCAAGCACCTGGGCCATCCTCCACTGCACTCCCTGGCCACAGCAGAGAGCTGGCCTGGAAGAGGGGCAACTGGGACAGAATCTGGTGCCCCGACCAGGACTAGAACCCGGTGTGCCGGCACCACAAGGCGGAGGATTAGCCTAGTGAGCCATGGCGCCGGCCTATTAAGAGCTTTTTAAATGCACTTGCATCTGACCCTAGCCCAACAGACTGTAACTCAGGTCATCAAAGTGCAGTGGATGGCCACTGCCTGATTTGGTTAATGAGTATGCAGTGTGATAAACACCAGCCAGCTGCCTGACTACACATAGTCCCTCAGTTTTTATTTCTGTAACATTGTGAATTTCCTGTAAGTCAAACTAGGGAACAGAAAGTTGAAGCTGATAGTACCTAAATGATTAAGAAGAGGACAATTGCCGGCGCCGTGGCTCAATAGGCTAATCCTCCACCTTGCGGCGCCGGCACACCGGGTTCTAGTCCTGGTTGGGGCGCCGGATTCTGTCCCGGTTGCCCCTCTTCCAGGCCAGCTCTCTGCTATGGCCAGGGAGTGCAGTGGAGGATGGCCCAGGTGCTTGGGCCCTGCACCCCATGGGAGACCAGGAAAAGCACCTGGCTCCTGGCTCCTGCCAGGATCAGCGCGGTGCGCCGGCTGCAGCGGCGGCCATTGGAGGGTGAACCAACGGCAAAAGGAAGACCTTTCTCTCTCTGTCTCTCTCTCTCACTGTCCACTCTGCCTGTCAAAAAAAAAAAAAAAAAAAAAAAAAAAGAAGAGGACAATGACCAAGTAAGCAAAGCCTTAATAATGCAACAGAATACTCAGAACATTATGCATCACTAAAGTCACAAAATCCACAGTGTGATTAAGAGTACAAGGACTGGCTAGCGCCATGGCTCAATAGGCTAATCCTCCGCCTTGCGGCGCCGGCACACGGGGTTCTAGTCCCGGTCGGGGCGCCGGATTCTGTCCCGGTTGCCCTTCTTCCAGGCCAGCTCTCTGCTGTGGCCCGGGAGGGCAGTGGAGGATGGCCCAAGTGCTTGGGCCCTGCACCCCATGAAAGACCAGGAGAAGCACCTGGCTCCTGCCTTCGGATCAGTGCGGTGCGCCAGCCGCAGTGCACCGGCCGTGGCAGCCACTGGAGGGTGAACCAACAGCCAAAGGAAGACCTTTCTCTCTGTCTCTCTCTCTCTCTCTCTCACTGTCCACTCTGCCTGTCAAAAAAAAAAAAAAAAAAAAAAAAAAAAAGAGTACAAGGACTAGAAATTCTCCACTCTGTCCTAGGCAAAGGTGTTATCATCAGACCCAGGTGTTACAACTCTGGTGGAGGAACGTTGTTCGAATCAGAACTCTGGTCTACCTGACCTGTGTTAAGGAGACTCTAACAGTGTTCAGCTAACAGCTCATTCACATCTGCAGGGCACTCACTTCAGTCCAGACTAATGATTTCATCATTGTCACTGTTTTAAGGATGCAGTGAGGACAGAGCAGTTGACTGATTTGATTTGTTCTAGGTCATCACTGGGAATTGGCAGAACTAGTTTTCAATGACATACCTCATCCTAGCACCCAAACTCCTGTTACACCACCTCTGAAAATGGCCCTGTCTGAGGTCCTGCAATCACATGCACAAAACCTGCCGGTCTTGCCAGGAGCAGGAAGCCAGGACAGGAAGACTCGGGTTCAAGACTAGAGACAGGGAATTCAACAAGGACAAAGGACGCCACTTAAGTGATCCAGATATAAAAGGGTAGGAAAACCTCCCCAGACACATATACAAAAAGGTAGTGACTGTGTGTTTGAAAAAGGTAGACAGATACACCAACTACAGAAACAGCACTGGCAGGACTTAGGAATGGACCAGATGCAGAGATGACAGAAAGAGAGGATTCAAGGATATTGTTCAAGGATTTCGCTTCAGAAGAGTTAAGTTTTTCAATCGCATGAGCCAGTGAACAAAATACCGTATCTGCACTCAAGATGCTTATAATGTGGAGAGGAGATGGATGGGGATCAATGGTGAGTTCTGTGTTGGACCTGTTCATTTAAGATCCAAATGGAACAGGTTAAGGGACAGCTGTCCATGGAATCCAAGGATTAAGGTAACTTGGAAAATTAACAAAAGGGTGAGTCATCCAAGGAGAGGGCTGAAGAGAGAATGGGGCCGAGACGTCAATAAACACATAATGACCTGAGCAAAAGGAACTTTAAGAACCTTGGCTGGCGGAGGAAAAGGACACAGACAGGAAAACAGGGATTAGTCTCTGAAACAAATTAGCTTGCTTGTAAAATTCAAGACAGAGTAAGCAGCAATTGCTACTCAACTTAAATATCATTTACCAGGCTACAGTTCTGAGAAAACCCTTTCTTAATCATCAGGCCATGAGCTCCATTTAATTTGTGTACAAATAAGGGAAGAAGGGGCTTTAAAGTAAAGAGACTCTCGTGAAAACTTTTCTTTGTATTTTTACCCAGTACACATCAAAACTCAACTTCCTCTACCAGGCCTTCAATACTAAGGATATTAATACCTGGCGGTCAAACAGGTAAATTCATCTTAGCAAATAAAAGAGCATTCCTCAAGTGTACAGTGCTAACACAATCTGAAAAGACAAGCATCCCTCCTCTTCTACCAATTCCTACTTCTCCAACCACATGAAAATTTTAATCTTTAATTTTTAGCAAGATTTACAACATTTCCCTTCAAGGAAGAGTAACAATAAATCTAATTTTTGCTTACATTACTTACCAATTTTTTAAATCTAAAAGTGTAGAAAGAACAGTAAGTACTTACTGTAGCAATATATACAAAAATAATCTGGACTGTGTTCAGTACATTGACTAATTCAGTATCCATGCTAAAAAACTAACACTATATTAGATCACAACCAGGAGTAGGACTGGCAGATTTTATCCATGTCAATATCCTGGCTGTGACATTGTATAGTTAAATAGTTTCATTAAATGTTATCAATGGAGAAACAGAATGACATGTATGCACGATCTCTTGAGTATTATTTCTTCAAATGCAGATGAACCAATACTTATCTGAAAATAAAAAGTTTTATCTAAAAACTTTTTAAAAATCACAATCTCCTCATACTTTGAAATACTAATTGCAAGCAAATTTTGCATTCTTTCTTTCGAGGAATAACTCTGCTTTATATTTCTGAAACAACAGTATGTAACAAACCAGATATGGTTTATAGAAAACTACCAAGTAAGTCATTAGATCAACAAGTTGAAAAAAAGGGAAAACTACTCACTAAGAGAACTATAGTTAAATTGCATGAATCCCTAAGGCTCTGATTATAGACACAAACTCTAATGCTGGGCCAAATGTGCTACCTTTTTTAAATTATGTTAGAAGGTAAATCAAGTGGCAAAGATAACCATAACTATCTTTGCAAAGAGTATGAAATGAGAATTAAAATCCCACAAATTACATTTTTATCAATTCAATGGACTGAAATCCAATAATGTTTCATAGAAACGCTGTACTACTTTAAATACGATGTCAAAATAAACCATTTGCACTAAGAATGCCTAAATCTAAAAGATAAAATGCATATAATAAAACCTTGCAGGTTCTTGACATTATGAAAAATCAAAATGAAAATTAGGAGACAACTCTTCCAGTTCAAGTACAGTTCAGTATTTGTTCACAGCTCTCTGCCAGTGCCTAACTTTCCAGTGATTTGGCTTTACATGAATCCCACTCTGGGAATTCCCAAATCCTCAACTACCCACATTTACGTTCACTCAATCAGTATTTGAAGAATCAGCACTAGCTGCAGGGTGAAATATCAAGGTATTTTTGTCCTCAAGACTTACTCTCAGGTCAAAAGACACATGGAAGAGAAAGAAGAAGAAAAGAAGAAACTATAAAAATCAGTGGTAAACTGAGAGACTTAAATACTATACAATCAGAACAGTTCAGAAAAGGAGCAATGCAGTCTGTTAGACAAACAGGAGCCTCCACAGAAGGGGTATTAGTGCAGAGATGTGAAAACTGAGAAGGATTAGCAAGTGACAGGATGAGCAAGTTGTGTGGGGTGAGGAATGAAAATGAGCAAAGTCCAAGGAATCAAAAGAGAGCCCGTGGTTTGTGCCTGTCGATGGTGGGCATGTGGGCATGAGCAGTGTGTCACCCAGGGGGTAGAGAAAGGAAAAGCTCGTGTGCTATCCTAAGCAAAGAGTTGGGATTTTACTCTGTGGGAACCGGAAGTACTGAAGGTCCACATGTTTCAAGAGAATGGCTCTGGCAGAGGTAAGACAGGCAGACGGCAAAGACTGGGAACAGACATACAGCTGTCACAAAGATGTTTACAAAAACAGACCAAACGAAAGGTGAAGATGCAAACCAGGGCAAAGATGGGAGATGGAGCGCGAGGGCGGACGGCAGTGTCTGGAGGGGATCGCCAGCCGTGTGTGGGTAACGACTGCCACACTGTGCTTCCGCAGCCTCCTAGTCACTTCTCACAACAGTGGGCCTTTCCCAAAGCACCTTTTCTCTTTGTCCCAAGTCTCACGGCTTCCCCTTTCCTAAGGACCCTCCTTTTCTTGCTGGTTCTGTTTGACCAAATTTTCACTCAAGGCCTACAGACATGTAGAAGTCTGTCCATCACTTTACAAAGGTAACACATGTGCAGCATCCGTCTGTATCAAACTATCATCCCATCAGCTTATTTCCTCACCCCCAACGTTTCTTGGAAGCAGCAGCTATAAATGTTGCTTTCCAGGGCAACCCTGAACAAGTCCCAATGGCCTCCGTGTTGCTTTTGCCACACTGTCCAAATGAAAATAGCTGTGCTCTGGGCACTAGGTAGTCCTAGATGTACACAGGACTGAAAAAGCATTCTGGACTCACACTCTGCAATGACCACTTGATTCAGGAGGAAAATAACCAATCCATAAAGAGAATGCCTGAGAGGGAGGGCCTTATTACCTGAAAAGATGAAAACTTGTAAGAAGAGGGTCTGAGAACTTTGACTAGGATTTACCTCTGAGAGATCTCTGATACGGAAGAGAGCACCATCAGACAGACTGTACCAGTGTATTCAAACTATGTGGGATACAAACGGCTGAATCCAGCGCAACACAAAGCAGCACTCTTAAGTAGGCATCCTCAGAAAAGTCACCTGAGTATGTTTACAGAGATTCCGAGGACCACACATCAGATGTGTCCAAAGTCTTGACATGTGGCCCATGGTCGGGACTCTCGGCACCATCTGGGAGCCTGCCAGAAATGCAGAATCTCGTGCCCCTCCCCAGACTGCTGAGTTAGAATCTGCATTTACCAAGATTCTCTGGAGATCTGTTCGACACTGAAGTTTGAGAAGCACTGGCATAAGAGCATCTCGCCACAGATATGAGAGGAAATGAATTAGGTCTTGATGGTCCCTTTCAAACGTTAACTGTGAACCACAAAACGCATTAAGCCAGAGCTCTCAAAGTTCTCTCACTTAACTTTCGCCTGCTACCTTAAATTACTGTTTCCAGGTTTCACAGTCTCATTTTCTCATGCCTGAGTTTTTTAATAGTTTAAATAATACTTCAGGCAAAGTTAAATCATTATAAGAAAGATCTGTGAAGACAGCTTTACTAACTTCAAACAATGAAGACCTATGGTTTCCAGAAGACATTCAGAATTACTCTTGTATAAATTTTAGGTTTAATATAAATAAATATGTTCCATTTTAGTATGTAAACATTAAATTCTATTTTTCACTTCCATAAAGATATATCTACAGAAGAGATACACTTAGCACGTAATTGAGATTCAATTAGATATTAAATATAGCCATTTAAAATAGCATTAAATGTAACATTCCTATAAAAACATTTCAAATGTTACAATATTAAAGATTTTGTTAAAAAACTGAGCTAATGTTTCTCATACTGATACACTTAAAATACAGAAACAGGTAAAAAGAAAAATATCACAGAAGGAAAATACCATGGCTGATAACTAAAATGTGCTGATGTGACCATAAACACTTGGCAACTAAGGGCTAGAATTGGCTCCCAAGTTTTCTAGCAGTCAACCGAAACAGAGAAGCAACTTAAAGAGTATTCCACCTTCTAGAAGCTGCACTTAGAAGTCCTGATTAATGCCCGTAAGCATGTGTAAAACAGACTCTGAAAAATGTTCAAAATGAAGGACAGAAGATTCATGCCTTACACAGGTTTAATTCTAAAACTTCTTATTTTATGTTTTAAAATATTCTAATGAACCATTTTACCGATACAAAAATTCCTTCTCTAGAAAGACTAACTAACACCCATTGACTGAATGCTGAGAACTGACAGAAATTTAGAGAATAACATAAAAAATAAGGTGTAAAAAAGGAGAAAAATGAAACTTACCAAATAGATTTCCTAAACTCGCATCCATTTTTATTTCAAATACTTGAGAAATAACATAAAATGTGAGTAAAAATACTGCCACAGCTACCACCAACTTTGCGGCACCTGGATAAAGGCAGAAATAATTCAACATCAGTTTACAAGCCCGCAAAACTTGCTATGCAATTCTATGAGAAGTGCATGTTTGGGTGTTGCGTTCCTATTTCTTTCCAACATAAAGGGAAATACTGTTCAGGGATGTTGCAGTAACTCTGGACTTTCTGGAGATACTAATGTCAGGATGAACATTAAGCAAGGAGTTCTCAAGTGAGATGCAACACATCTCCTCCTGGTGTGGTCAACAAGTCTTCCTCCTCATACCTGCTAAGACAAGCCTTCACTGCTCAGGAAGGCGTAATCTGGCATCTATCACATATATTTAATGCACTGAGCTATATGGTATAAGGACAGCCTCTTATTTTTTATGACTTTATACCTTTAATCAAAACCGAGTACCTTACAAATAGCACTGGCATTATTGCTTAATATGAATCATCTCTCATGTTTTTTTCACCAGAGCTAAATAAATCTAGGATAGGAAAAGGGAAAGTACAAGAAAGGAAATGGGAAATGACATGAAAGAATTAAGTTCCTCTTACTCAGAGGATTCCAGGGATATCTCAATAGCTTATAGATGAACAGTATTAGTGTTTGCCTCTGCAATCTCCACTCTCCTCTACTGCCAATGGCTTCATCTGCATAGACGATCATCTTTCTGTCCTTAAGGAACACAGAAACTGCCCAAGATTACAGATTAATTGGAGGCCAGGGTCCTAACAAACCTGGCAGTCTGCCCGGCCCTCCCCCCTTCCCCCCCAACACCAGTGACCACACTCCTCTGAAAAATCACCAAGCTCAACTTACTTGGTAAGAAAGTTAACACACACACACACACACACACACACACACCTTCATTCTAATTTCATAAACCTATAAGAATAGACTACAGACTCAGAGGGGAGGCTGTGCACTGACCACACTCGGAAAAGCTGAGGGTGCAGAGGCAGCAGCTTCTCAGAGTTGACTCACTTCTACTTGGAAACACTCTTGACAACGGCTCTGCAGGGGGTGGGGGCTTATGGAAAAATCTGTTGGCTTCCTCAAAATTTTGCTGTGAATCAGAAATTGCTCTAAAAAGTCTTTTGTATAGAAAAGAAACTCTCTATTATTACAGAAATGATGTGGCAATGAGGAAGTCTAACTAGAAAACTAATCATCAACTGCCTCCTTCGTCTATTTACTACATCCTCCCTGGTTTTCAAGAGCAACTACAAGGTATTTTTAGTGCAGAAACACAAACATTCCAGGAGGCTTTAAACAGATCTCCTAGGATGCAGCAGAGTGCTTCATCTGCTTTAACACTCTCAACAACTGTTTGCTAGACACATGAAGGACAACAGGTGGTAGAGCCATCCTCCTCCATCATTTAAGATCACTTAAGACCAAGACAAAGGCTTAAGGATTATATATGACATGACAGTCTTATCACCTTATTTCTAATAATCACCCACAACCTGATATGGAAAGCAGATATGAGGGTACTTCAAAAAATTTGTGGAAAAATGGAATTAAAAGATATTTATTTGCGTGCAAGAAAATTTTTAAAATCCATGCATGGCTTTTCAATAATATGCATTTTCTTTTTTAAAAATTCATTTATTTATTTGAAAGTCAGAGTTAAAGAGAGAGAGAGAAGAAGAGAAGGAGATATCTTCCATCTGCTGGTTCACTCCCCAAATGGCTGCAACAGCCAATGCTGGCCCAGGCTGAACCAAGGAGCTTCATCCAGGTCTCCCACATGGGTGGCAGGGACCCTACTACTTAGGCCATCTTATGCTGCTTTTCCCAGGCCATTAGCAGGTAGCTGGATCAGAAGTGGAGTAGTTGAGGCTGGCGCCGCAGCTCACTAGGCTAATCCTCCGCCTGCGGTGTTGGTACCCCGGGTTCCAGTCCCGGTTGGGGCACTGGATTCTGTCCCAGTTGCTCCTCTTCCAGTCCAGCTCTCTGCTGTGGCCTGGGAAGGCAGTGGAGGAAGGCCCAAGTTCTTGGGCCCTGCACCTGCAGGGGCTCCTGGCTTTGGATCGGCGCAGCATGCCGGCCATGGTGGCCATTTGTGGGGTGAACCAACGGAAGGAAGACCTTTCTATCTGTTTCTCTTACTAACTCTGCCTGTCAAAAAAAAAAAAAAAAAAAAAGAAGAAGAAGTGTAGCAGTCGGGACTGGAGCCAGCACCCATACAGGATGCTGGCATTGCAGGAGGCAGCTTTTACCTGCTCTGCCACAGCGCTGGCCCCAATAATATATATTTTCCAAGGACTTTCTGAAGATTCCTTGTATATGAAACCTTCACTATTCAAGATTGAGATGTCAGAATGACTAAAATACCAAGTTTGTAACATGAAAGTTCTAGACCAAATACTACCAAGTTGACCCTGAGCCTACACTAAACATGTTTTATACATATACACATATATAGTAAATATATGTAATACATCCTCACATATAACACAATGTGCCTACTATACTCATAAACTGAATGTTATAAGCATAGTCTTATTTTCAAAATCTTTTCAAGATACTATTTTCACTATACAAATAAAGAAAACAAGTCTTAAATTTCAGATCACCTGCCTAAAGTCATAACTGCTTAATGGTAATAGTGAGTCTTAAACCTAATACCTAATCACTCATACTGAGGATCAATCAGTGGAATTAGGAGCAAGCAAAAACTCCAAGGGAGAGAGAAGTGAGAAGTAGAGACACTCGGCAGAGCCTCTGTAATGGTGAGGTCTGAAATCCCTCCAGGGTGAGTCTGAAGCCAGGACCAGCACTGGAGGGGCTCAGCCATGCCACACCGTGATGTCCACTCTAACTCTCCAAGGGATTCACTCTTACAGCCAGGGCTGCACTGATTTGAGTGTGTCCCTATTTTTCAACAAACAAAAACAATAAACTTCAGATGTAGATGATTCACCAGGAGAACAATTTATGTCTACAAGGATATTTCAAAGCAACAAGATTCTTTTTAATTAGAGGAGATTAGTTAAAAGCAACAGAGAGTTAATTTTTCTTTTTCATTTATTAAAGGCAGCCCTTAAGACCTATGCTAGAAACAGTTCCAAATATAAAATGACCAATGAGTGAATAATTACCTATCAATTAACCTGGGCATCAATTGTCAGAATCAGAGAAATGCACTAGATGAGAAAGTTAATTTCCACTAGAAGGAATTTAGAATTATTTGAGAAACTTTTCGATAATTTCACACCACCATACTTAACTAAGTACTTAAAAAATCAATTGGAAACATGGTACCACAATCTGCTACACAAAGATCAACAAAAGAGTAAAAGAAAAAGGAAAAAAACAAAGCTTTTTTTTTTTTTTTCCACACCACAGACAAGCTGCAGGTTTCTGGGAATATTTGTCTTTAAAAACTGTATAACTACTTAAACAAGGCAAAGAGATCCAGTTTTTCAGATTTCAACAAAACCATTGTTAACAACCCAAAGTTATCTCAGTTTAATAATCATGTTTCATCAACTGCATCTGATTCTACACAACTGTGACCAAAGGAAGAAGATACCACCTTGACTTCAGGCATTTCTCAGAGAGGATCTCGTGGGAAAATAATTTGGTTTACTGGTGAGAAGATGATAGCATATTATATTGTATTAATTATATATTAATATATATTACATATTACATTATATTATAGAAAGACTAATTATCTTGATTTTGAAGAAGTACAACTGATCACACAGTAGAAATTTCTATGGAAAGAAATGCTTGGACTTTGGCTGCAGAAGTGGGGAAACGCAGTGTACTTCTATTATACAGGTAGGAAGAAGGCATCAGCCCCTGCAGTCACACAGATCTTTTTATAATGCTTAGACATAATTAATTTAGTACTATGAACACCCAATGACAGTTTTCAATTTCTTCCTCCAGTACACTGCTTAAGGAACAAATTGACTATAATATAAAATCTAATAAACAAATAGCCTCACTTAGGCAGACTGAATTGACAAATACTGAGAAAGACAGATATTTTACCGAATCCTTCATATACACTAGTTTTAAGTGAATACATAAGAGAGATTTAAACTTTAAAGTCATTTATCTCTACAAGATACAACATTTACCATAAACAAAAATCAGCCCTCCAAGGTTTTAAAAATCATTCCATATTCCCTATATTCCATATACAGAATAGCATATAAATTATATATATATATATATAAACACACACACATGTACATGGAATAATATATATATATATATATATATATGGCAAATGAGATCAACATTTGGGAATATAGGCATGGACATTAGGCCTATCAATTAAAACTCTAGGTAGTGGCAGTTGGGTTCCTCAGAGACCCAGATTAAGTTTCCAGCTTCTAGCTTTGGCCCGGTCCAGCCCAGCTCCAGCCACTGCAGTCATTTGTGTAGTGAACCAGTGGACAGGAACTCTCTGTGCCTGTTTCTCTCTTTCAAATAAGTTTTTTAACTAATAAAAATTTTTAAAAGACTATAAATACAAAAATTATTTGGCATAATTTCAACAAAAGGTTTGTCCAAAGAAACTTACTTAATGCTCACTAAATGTCCAATTGTGATTTGCTGACAACCTAAAAAAATCAGAACGCTAAAAATTGCTTCATGTGTTGTATTTCAGCTTAGCACTCAATACAGAAAAAACTATTACCTTGTGTCATATTCCAGCTTTACACTCAATGCAGAAAAAAATTATTTACCCTCTCCCTTTGTCATTACTAAACAAACAGGTTACACAAAAAGCAAAATTATTTCTACCGAATTAAATGTCTTACCTGCTACCCTCATGTTTGGTTTTTCAGTGTATGGCACTTTTCATTAAATAAGCTCCTAAAAATCAAAAGAAAAGGCAAACATCATTAAGTCTAGAACAAACACTGCTCCCTAGATTGAGTTTGATTTGGAGTACATATATTAAACTAATTAAATAAATGTCATGACATTTCTAAGCATTCTACCAATATTGACATTTAATGAAAAACTCACTGAGCCTGTTTCCTTCACTGGACCGTAAAACTTCAAGAAGGGCCAGCGTCTTACACTGCTGCATCTCAGCTCCCCAAGCTGAATGAACAAATGAGTAGAAACCAACCATCAAAGTGGCAGGGCTTGGCCTTGCCTCTGGCTCCTGACCCCGGCATCTGCTAATATGCACCCTAAGAGGAGGGAGGTGATGGCTGAAATCACTGGGTACCTGACACCTATGTGGGAGACCCAGATTAAGTTCCAGGCTCATGGGTTCCTGACCCAGCCCCAGCAGTTGTAGGCACTACTGGGAGTGGACCAGAGGATGGGAGATCAGTCTGTCTGTCTAGTTAAAAAAAGAACCTGCCATCATTCAATCATGTAATTATTATTCTCAGTGACTATGCATCTGTAAGCCACTTTCAGTATTTAGTTCCAAACCTTCAGTTTGCAGATGAGGTAAAAAGAGGTTAAGCTGCTTATCTAGTCATAGAACAAATTATTTGCAGAAAATGGGCTAGAATTTAGGTCAGCAGGCTCACTCCTGTACATGATGGGCACTCAGAGAAAAGTCATCTTATTTTAACACCAGAGTCCCCTCTTCCTCTTTATATTTTTGTTTTTTTTTTTGCATTCTTTTTTTAACTTTTATTTTTGAACTTAAATTTGTAAAACAGTATGTTCACAAGCATAGAAGTACAATTCTAAATATCCCAGCCATCATCATTATTAACAGAGTAATTCTGTAATACAAATAAAGAAACTGTTCTTTGATATTATTGTAAAATCACAAAGAAATAGACACAGAAAAAAAACCCTCCATGTGTATGTGTGTTTAAGATTAGTGAAATTTTAAAAATAAAATGAAAAAGTAAATGAGTTTGATGGGAAAGCTATGTTCAAGTTTAGCTAGACAGATTTCAAAGTCAACTGCTATTGTAAAGAAACTGAATTCAAAAGGAAATTTTAACGAAGCAAATTAACCAGAAACATCTATTTCTACTTTAGGTTATATTTTGCTACTTAGATGTCAGTGTCCACGTAATGCCTAGACTGCTTCGAATGTAAACAATGGCACACTTCTGAAGAAAGAGAAAGCAAAGTGAGCCATGGTTTTCTTTCTGACTGGAATCAACAGGGAGAGGGGTCCGGCCATCACCAAAGGCACAAGGCTCTTATTCCAGATCCCCATCTTCCATTACAATCTACTCTGAAGAAAGCATCAACCCTTCACCTGAGCTCTGCATTACTGCTTTTGTTTTTCTTTGTTATCTGAATACTTCCACATAACAGGAAATGTCACAGTTAGCAACTATTTAACTACTTAGCCAAGGCCTGGAAAATACTAAAAGGAACAAGAGACATTAAAGTACCCACAAACCATCTCATGACTGCAGGAAGAAATTCCTCAGTTTTGCAAATGAAACTCTCACGTGGTTGTAAATCCTCTTTTGATTTCAGCTAAACTGAACTGTGCTATCACAACACACACATTACCTCTTGGTTACTATTCTAAAACAGCTTTAGTCTTATCTGAGTGGGGATCTAGGAAAATTCCTTTGAAAGTGTGATAAGCTGTTGGGCACTGGACATCTACTATTTCCTTTTGTGGCCAAAGCTGTGTAATTACAATCACTGTCTCATACATCTATCCCCTAAGTTTGTCACTTAAGTTTGTAACTACACTCATCACTACTAAGACCACAATATAAGCAACTCTGTCAAGCTGAAGAAAACTGTGTTCTATTAAAATTTCTCAGAGAATTAACATTTAGTAGAATCTCTAAATTAAAATCTCATCATGGACCAGCAAGGTGGTACAGTGGGTTAAAGCCACTGCTTGTGACACCAGCATTCCCTAACAGAGCACTGGTTTGAGTCTTGGCTGTTCAGCTTCATGTGAAATGTGCCTGGGAAAACAGTGGAAGATGTCCAACTGCGTGGGTGCTTGCTACCTACGTGGAAGACCAGGGTGGAGACTCAGTCTCCTGGCTTCAGTCTGGCTGGCTCAGCCCTGGCAGTTGTGGCCATCTTTCTCTCTCTTTCTCTCCTTCTCTCTCTCTCTCTCTCTGATGCTCTGACTTTTAAATAAATAAAACTCAAGTGAAATCTCAGCCACAAGGCATCTTTGAGTCTAAATCAGCATAAATGGGTAGTGAATGTACCTGAGGACAAATCCTGGAGCATACTTACCACATGCTAATTCCAAAGCATCCCCTACTTGTCTTCTCAGGAAGACATTCAAAAACAAAAGAAAATTTTTACATATTGATAATCTTAGTGGGGGAGGGTGAAGCAAGAAGTTAATGACACCTCCAGGGGAGCCAACAACAACCAAATAGGGATAGAACAGGTCCAGGAATAAAAAGCCTCTGCTAGAAATTCAGAACCCTAACCGAGAGGCAGCAGTAAAGGTGTTGATAATTTTTCTTATATATATATATATATTCATCAAAAGGTGGCAAGATAGAAATTAAAGTCATTTACCAACAGTATTAGTGGCAAGAGGGTATGTTTAAGACAGAAGAAAATAAAAACAAAAAAAGAAAAAAAACTTGAGCAAGTACATTTATGAAACAGCTTGCTCCAAAAAGTGTAATGGAGGCCAAAACAAGTTTCAGTGTTTTAGGTAAATCTACACACGACTGACCCCAAACGGTTTGCTAATATGTGACATGCACAGTCATCTATCTGCATGTCCTTAGATTAGGGCCACCATGATGTCCCTGGCAATAAACTCCCAACCTGCATACACACTTAGGTGTGAGACCTGGACAGAACAGTGCCTCTACCAGCACCCCAGATCCTCATACTGTGGGACCTGCTCATCTCTACTACAAAGTCACCGCTCCAGAGTTTCACAGTTTGTCAAAATGACTAAGCTTGTACCTTAGAATCACCCAGTCAGAAATGATACAAAGTAACCACAGGAATACACCTTGTTGATTTATTTACTATTAACAAACAGTTAAATCAGAAGAAAATACTACAATGTATACTCCATAAAGGTAGAGGAATGATCAGTCAATTCAATCTAACTTTAATCCACTACTGGCCACTAACAATTTTAGCAGAACCAACGGAGTAAATTCAGATTATTCTAATAATATTCCTGTGGGCTGGCACTTTTTAAGAGTACTATGAAAAATAGGTCAAAGTACAAAGAGTCAGATGTAACATGCAATGCTGAATTCTACGTGTTAACCTGACTGGGCCACGGAGTACTAATTATATATTTGGTTAAACATTATTCTGGGTCGGTCTGTAAAGGCTTCAAGCTGGGAGAACACCTTCGGACACAGACTGGACCTATACCAGCAGTTTTTTTGAGTCACTTGCTTGGCAACTGCAGATCCTGGATTTCTCTGCCTCCCTAACTGTTGAGACAACTCCTTATAATAAATGTATATTTTATATATATATATATAAATCAATATGTATTCATAATCACATATATTTATATAATCATATATAATTATATATAAAATGACAGACCCACATATACATAGACCTAATTCCAGCTACATATATATTATAAATAATATATATCTATAGCTAGATAGAACCCGGTTGAATACAGACAAGATCTGAATGCAAAAATTTAAATGTTTATCACAAGAGTATTAAAAGTAAAAAAGGAAAATGAGAAAATACTGAAATCCAAGTAATGGTACCAGTCCCTAAAGTAAATTACTATGATGTTGTAATTACAAAACAAGAATGTATTTTTAAAAACACTATTTGCAGTAAATGGCTGCATTTAGGTAAATATAATACAAGTGTTGGCAAACATACTCCACAAAGGCCCAGACGGCAAATACTTCAGGCTTTGCGGACCACACAATCTCTCCTGCAGCTACCAGCAGTCCCAGCTGGGTAGCAAGCATAGGCAACATGTTCAACTATATTCCAATAAAACTTTGTTTATGGATACTGAAATTTGAATTTTATAGAATTTGATGTGTCACAAAATTAATTCTTCATTAGAGGTTTTTTTTTTTTTGACACATTTATAAATGTGAAACCCAATCTTGGGTGGTCAGTCGTACAGGCCTTGGGGAAGTAATTTGCCAACTCCTGATGAAGAGAAGTAACAATTTTTTAAAATAAAATTTTAAAAAGAGGGGAGAACAGAAGAGTCTGAAATTTTTTGCTGGGCTCCTTGCAGGATACTTAAATTTCATATGGCTTCTATGGGTCATCTTAGAAGTGTTACTTCAGAAGTAGGACAGGTTAAATGATCCTAAATCCTATGCTGTATAAGACATTTGCATAATCAACTGCTCTCCAGGGAAAACAGTATATATTCTGTGAGAAAACACAGAATGGATCCTCTTTAAAAGGAAGGGGAAAAAAATTCCTCCCTGTGGCTGAAGCTGTCCATCTACATAGGAAAGGCAGGGTAAGTCTACACTCTGAAAGGTCTCCTAGTCAGTCCCTGGAGTTACAAAAGAAACTGATAAAAATTAATCTTCACCACACTCCATTTCATTAACTATAAAGTTATGTTGATACTTCCTTTATTCAGGTGTTTATGGGAGAAAGGCTTAAAAACAGGGTGCTGGACCTGTGAATCTGATGTCTGATCAACTTTTAAAATGTCAAATATTTAACCTTAAAAAAAAACTTTCTTTAATCACAAGTTACTACTGCAGTAGACACAGAGTGCTATCAAGCACCCCATCTCATCCACCATACACACATCCTGCCAGGCTGGATGATTCTTAAAATAAAAAATGGAAAGGGGTGAGAGGGCTGCATTCACTGGAAAGAATATTAACATGTAAATATCTAGCATGAAACCTGAGCTACTATCTCTATAAATGTTAATTTCATAAGAGTTAGTGTTTTTAACACAGAATGCTTAAAAGATAAAGAAGTCCAATTAATAATCTGAGAAACTATTTAATGCTAACCATACACTCTCATATCAAATCCTACAAATCCTCTACATTTATGGAGTATAAATTGTAGTGTTTTCTTCTGATTTAATTGTTAATATTAAATAAATTCTAGAAAATGCATCTTTTTAAAAGAATCTACCATCTTAATATACACACACTCTTGTTACAGAGCTCTTAAGAGTGACATAAGGACTAACAACTAAAAAAATAATCCAAGTTTTTAAACAACCAATGTAAAACCAACATGTGTGGGTAGGGTAGGGGGAGGTGATCACTAAGAATTCTATAGAGCTAAGGATAGCCAATTTTTCAAATAATCACTGAGGAAAATGATATAAATATATCGACTGTGCAAAGTGCCCCCCTAAAAAGGTGAGACTGCAAACAACAGAGCAAAAACTTTTAAATCATAGATCCACAGTACCAATAAGTCTCTTAGAATACATTTTTAACATTCTCTTGAAACCTCGGGAAGAGAGGGATACTAATGATCTACAAGCCTGAG
Organism: Oryctolagus cuniculus; assembly: GCF_051225735.1. Lineage (NCBI taxonomy): Eukaryota > Metazoa > Chordata > Mammalia > Lagomorpha > Leporidae > Oryctolagus > Oryctolagus cuniculus. The sequence goes on from NC_142869.1 coordinate 157,186,350, forward strand.
TTTTTAACAGCTACCTAAATCAACATCCTATGGTTTTTCTTATTAATCGTCTTAAGTAGCAGCACATTGAAATTATATTTAGAAGAAGACCAATCTCTCAGCGTAGTTAGGAAACAGAAATATTAGAAGTATACTGTGGAAAAGCACAGATGATGCTAAAGTTTCTTTAACTTCCCCCGAGAATGCTAATCAATTCTAGATATGAAACAAATTAGGATTATACTGTGGAGACTCAGTTTTCCTTCACAATCCACCATAAATTACTATATCTTGCTTTCCATACTACTATCCTGACAATGAGTGGAGCAGGCAACACTTGAGAACATTCTACCTGATCTACAGCAGCTTAAACAAACTCTACTCTTTGAAGGACCAACACTGACAAATACCCACTTGTCCCTTCTGTTAAAAACAAGTTAGTGAAGGTGCCTGGCTCAGTCTTAACAGTCCCCCCTTCCCCCACCCAGACCAACTTTGCCCCAAATACTAACAGGAAGGAGGAGCAGCCAACCCTGACGAACCACAAACACTACATTCTGAGAGCATTTTCAACATGATTCACTTCAACGTTAAAGAGTTGCACGTACAAATCCTTCAATCAATGTGAATTAGTGCTCAAGAGACCTGGAGGTCTTTTCCTCTTCAGAAATTTGAGATTTCAGATGTCTGAAACACTTTCATCTCGAGCACGGAGGATTCAAAACTAAGCAGATAGGTGCTTTGCTCTGCCTCCCCAAACCTAACACAGCTAAGCAGCTTTCTCCACCAGGGAAAGAAGGTTTATGAATCCTCAATGGGGAAAGCTCTGTTCTACCCCACAGAAACTCTCACTCGATACCCAACCAGCACCCCAGCATTTCTCCACGTGTGGCCAACTGGTGTGGAAGCTTACTGCCACAGATCTGGCGTCTACCTGACCGCGGCCACTGCATCTGAACACTGCTCCATCCAGGATGCTGTGCGACTGGGGTCCACGTGCAGGACTCAGGAGCTGGCATTAATGACTGAGGGCCAGCCCTCTACCAGACAAAGCGCAGAAATGAAAGAAATCAAATGACCACGCTGTATCTGATATCAGTGTCACATGCACTCCTTTATCTCTTATCTCCTATGCCTCATAATAACAATTTAACTTAACAGGGACCTTTGGTTCAGGCACCTAAAGACCTCTATTTATTGATTTTTATTTATTTATTTATTTGAGAGGTAGAGTTACAGACAGTGAAAGGGAGAGACAGAGAGAAAGGTCTTCTGTCTGCTGGTTCACTCACCAAATGGCCGCGAGGGCCAGAGCTACACTGATCCGAAGCCAGGAGCTTCTTCCAGGTCTCCCACACGGGTGCAGCGGCCCAAAGACTTGGGCCATCTTCCACTGCTTTCCCAGGCCATAGCAGAGAGCTGGATCAGAAGGGGAGCAGCCGGGACTAGAACCGGCGCCCATATGGGATGCCAGCGCCACAGGTGGAGGATTAACCTACTGCACCAAAGCGCTGGGCCCTACTTATTAAGATGCATACTGCTGGGGCCAGTGCTATGGCATTGCAGGTAGAGCTGCCACCTGCACTGCCAGCATCCCATGTGGGTGACAGTTCGAATCCCAGCTGCTCCACTTCAGATCCAGCAGTAGAAGATGGCCCAAGTCCCCGGGCTCCTTCACTCACTTGGGAGACTCCAGAGGAAGCTCCTGGCTCCGGCCACTTGGGGAGTGAACCAGCGGATGGAAAAACTCTCTCTCTCTCTCTGCCTCTCTGTAACTCTGCCTTTCAAATAAATAAAGAAAAAACCTTAAAAAAGAAAAAAAAAGATACATACTGCTTCCCTCATTTTAACCTATCTAAATTTTAAGTAAGGCTTTCAACCACATTTCTGTTTCGGATAGTATATAAGATAATGGTGTATCTGCAAAATATGGCAATAAAGATTCTATGAGGTTATAATTACAACAGCATGGATAGCTGAATTACTAGCATGCAAATTCCTGAGCCAACACAGACTTGGAGGATCTGAATCCCTAGGTGTGGGGATTAAAACTCTGGCACCTTTCACAGCTCCCTGGCTGACTCTCATTCACGCTGGGATCTTAGAACTTCAGAAATAAAGCAAGACAACCCAAACACACAGAGAAGGCCAGGGAAGGGGTGGGGTGGGGAGCCAAGGCAGATCTAGGCCAACAAAGCCCAAAAGTCAAGTTCATGAGGTGAGGAGTTTCATTCTTTCCCTAACAAGGAATGGAAATCAGCCAGGCCAGGTCTCCTGTGGGCGTGAAAAAGGAGAGGCAGGCAGTGAAGAGCAAGTGAGGAAAAGGAGGTAAGGAATAAAGAAGGAACTCCTGCTGGCAATGGGTAAAACCAAGTACTAGACTGAAAATTACCCTGATGTTTGCTTGCAGTTTTTCTCAGCCCCCAGAGAATTGATTTACAAGTTATAATCCAGTTGAAGAAATGACATGGTGATTAGATCGCTGTAACCCAGAGCACACACATTTCCAAAATAGAAGACAATGCAGAATGCTACAAAATGCCACCCACTGTGCTCTGCACCTTCAGAGTTCTCCACTCATTTGAAAAGCTGTAATCTGAACTACCTAAACCCTCCAGGGCAACACCCAGGGGAGGATGAATGGACAGAGGATATTACCAGGAAGAATGACAGAGAGGGATGAGGGGTTCAGGTCATGAATTGCTGGAAAAGGGAAAGATTAAAGGCACAAGCGCACATCCAGGGTAGCTGCTGTCTTACCTCACGTAATCTCACGACTATTTTAAATTATACCGGAAGCTGTATGTTCCTATTCCAAATAAATGCTTAGGGATTCCCCTACACGGGGCAGGCAGTTCACCTAGCGGTTCGGATGTCTGCATCTTGGGTCTGATGGCTGGTTCTATCTCCTGACTCCAGCTTCCTGCCAGTGCAGATCCTGGGAGGCAGTACATGATAGCTCAAATAACTGGGTTTCTGGGACCCACATAGAGATCCAGGCTGTGATCCTGCTCGAGTCGGGCCCAACCTAGGGCACTGCAGGTCTCTGGGGAGTCAGTCAGTGGATGGGAGCTCTCTCTCTGGTTCCTAAATAAATATATAAGAATCCCCCTACATTTCCACTCCATTTATGCTCTTCAAATAGTGAACATACCATTCATGAAGTAACTAAAAGCACAAGTAGTCATAATTCTCAGTCAAACCTACATGAAGAAAGGGAGAAAAACAGTGGCTCCCTCTGCTCAAAGGACAAGGATGAATATTTCCATGCTTAAGAACTGGATGCAAAACATCAGTCATTTCCAAACAGTAGAATAAGATGCTTCCAGCATGAAATGTTTTTAAAGATTTATTTACTTATTTGAAAGGCAAGTTACACACACACACACACACACACGTACACGCAAAGAGAGAGACAGACAGACATTGAGAGACAGATCTTCCATCTACTGGTTCACTCCCCAGATGGCCTCAGTGGCTAGCATTGGGCCAGGCTGAAGCCAGGAGCCAGAAGCTTCATCGAAGTCTCCCATGAGAATGCCAGGGGTCCAAATACTTAAGCCCATCTTCCACTGCTTTCCCAGGTGCATTACCAAGGACCTGGTTCAGAAGCAGAGCACCTGGACCCTAAATCAGCACCCATAGGGGTTACAGGTGGTGTCCCAACTTACTATGCCACAATACCAGCCCCAAAAGTGTTTTAATTAAATCAATTTAAAAACTCATTTTTGTTGACCATAAGTCTTTCAAAACTCAATGACCACATAACTACAGGAAATGAATGGTATCTTAGTCAGATAGTATCCCTGATACCACGGTACTACTTTAACAAATCCTGCCGCATTTATAATCAAATTCATTTCAAGAACAGACATTATGCTGGAGATGCTCCTATCACTCTCTAGCACACAGAAACGCATCAGGGTCCATCAGTGGACAAGTGCATAAACACAATATGGTATGACAATGAGATAATACACATGGAATGTATATATCAGTGGAATATACAATGGAACATTATTTAGCCAGAAAAAAAGTAACCAAGTTGGGGCTGGCACTGTGGTGTATGGGTAAAGCTGCCACGTGTGGTGTCAGCATCCCATATGGGTACCCGTTTGAGTCCTGGCTGCCCCCTTTTAATGTGCTTGGGAAAGCAGCAAAGGATGGCCTAAGTGCTTGGGCCCCTGAACCCACATGGGAGACCTGGAAGAAGCCCCTGGCTCCTGGCTTTGGACTACTTCAACTCCTGGCTTTGGATCGGCACAGCTCCGGCCGCTGCAGCCATCTAGGGAGTGAGCCAGCAGGTGGAAGACCTCTCTCTCTGTCTCTGCCTCTCTCTGTAACTCTTTCAAATAAATAAAATAAATTTTTTTTTTTTTTTTAAAAAAAGAACTGTGGGATAAATCCTGGGAATGCTGTGGTGTTTCTAGTGTGGTACTATGCACCCACCTCAAGGCACCCAAATGACCAGGTCTTACATGCCTGCTGTCAACTCAAACACATTCAACATACCCTTGTACCATGGAAGTATTGTCCAAAAAATAAATAAATAAAAGGAGGTAAATTCTATGTTATATGAATTAAATCTAAAAAGTAAAATTGGGAATTAAAAACTCACTAAAGTGAAGCTAGAAAAATCATGAACAGCAGATAAGTGAGATTAGAAAAAAGGGCAATGTAAAAAATATAAGAACTGCTTCAATCAAATGTAACAGGCCAATGAAGAGAATGAAATATTAACAGGCTACACAGTGGACACTGATTGCAACACTTAATTTCTTCTCCTGAGACACACATACATATATTTATATATACAGATATAGATATGCATGCAGCCAGCTGATTTTATTTCAATAGTTAAAAAAAAAATCACAAAACCATTTAAAGTTTAAAGATATTGGAAACCACCCTGTTCAGTTTCCTCAAACAGACTAGTGAAGCAGGGCATGGCAGTAAGCAATCTGGTCAATGCCATTCACAAGGACTAAATACAGACCTATTGCCTAAGATCTGAGTTATCTGATCCCAGGACAAGACTTCCCCTGGACTAAACTCAAAACAGGTATTTGCTGTTGTACTAAGCTCTGAGCCAGATGGATTTCTGTGAGTCCTAACACCAATTTTTTTTTTTCTTTTTGGGTCTTGCACCTTTCAAGTTAAAAAAAAGATGGGGGAAAAAAGCTTATTAAAGACTCGTTGCACTAGAAGAAATAAAATAGCTTTCTAGGGGCCCATGTCATTTTATTCAGAGAATCCATGATGTCTACAATTACTGGCACACTTCAGGTACCTTAAACCTCACATTTTAAAAATATTATTTAAAAAAATAAAAATGAGACAATTTAAAACACAAACTAGATGGTGAAAAGTATGACTCTTATGATCTCCCAGCAAATGCTACTTTCTGTCATTTAGTCACCTTTTTCCTTTTGACTCTCCAATTATCTTTTTCTTTGCAAGGTATCTTCATAAGTTATGAAGTCCTAAAGAGCTAGCAATGCTTATGGTAGCAACCCCTATTAAAACTTGTGACTGGAATAGATCATCCATGCAGTTGATTCTGAAGGTCACAGTAACCACAATGGGGATGCTGGGGAACCTGGCCTGTCCTTTGTATAAAGTCCCACAGGTGCTTCAGAGTCCCCCAGTTTGAGAACTACCACACTTTTTAAAATTACATCCACCTCTTTATATTTTTTCCTACATCGAAATGCTAGCCTTTAGTGAGCTCAGAAAATATTACATGAATCTATGGAACAAAGCTTCCAACACCTTTATAAGCCTGGAAAAAAGAAAAAATAGCCACTTCTAAATCAGCCAGTAAACTCAGGAGAGGCTGACACCTGGTGCTGGGTGTCTAGGAAGAGGACAGGTGAACAACGCGACCGAAACCAGATGCGCAGTTTGGTGATTCTGCCAACTTCTCGCTGAGTGGCATTCGTTCAGTCATTAACTTTTATTTCCTAAGTGATCCCTTTGTACTCCACAAGGCACGGTATGGCGCTCAGTGTATTTCCCAATACCTGGAAAACGTTAATCATACACCGCTATGCGGTCAGAGGTCCACGGGGTCTGGGAACCTGCTCTCAGCCTCAATCCTACTCCCTCTCTCTGGGAGCTCATATCATCTGTAACACTGGGGAAGACAGACTAAAGGGCTTTTCACTCAGTTGCTGTGAGGATTAATTTGGCACGATGCCTACTAGACAGGAAACAACCTAAGACTATTCAGAGTCATTTTATCCACCTATAACTGATACACAAAAAGGAAGAAAAAAAAAAGTCCTTTGAATTAACCAGCAGTTTCGCATCATTGGAAAAATACTATTTTTTTTTTTTAAGTAGGAGGGTGAAGAAAACACCCGAAAACAATCACAGATGGAGATCTGAAATCTTCGATGTGCCAGGCGTTACTGCTTAGATCTAGGGGCGCTAACGGTTCCGAACTGCGGGCATAGGAGCAAACCACAGGGCAAGCACAGAGTACGTGCACCAACGACACCGAGCGCCGAGGGGCTGGTCTGCAAAAACAAAGTGCCTCCCGCTCAGCACACACTCAACTTCTGCAAGCCCAGCCAACACCCCCCAACAAGAGTTCACACCAACCGCCAGCTCCATCCCCGCCGCAGCCCGGAGCCCACGCCGCGCCCCGCTCTCGCACCGGCGCGCTCCAGGGGGCCGGGCCGGGACCGGGGCGCCCACCTGGGACCCCCGGGACCCTGCACCAGGTGCAGACACCGCCCCGCCCTCCGCCGGGCCCGGGGGCGCCGGGCAGCCGCTGCCCGCGCCGGGGCGGTGGCCCGGGCTCGGCCGTCCCGCCTGCGCCCTCCCACCGCGGGACGCGCCTCAGCCACGCCGGCGCGCCCCGGGCCCGCCCCCGGCCGGCCGCCCGCCGCGGGGTGAGCGGAGCCGAGGGCGAGGGTGGCGTCCGCCTGCCCTGGCCTCCCTCCATCCATCCCGCCCCGCAGCGCGGCCGAGGCTCGGTCCGCCTCCCCGCCCGTCTCACCAGCCTCCCGCCCGCCTTCGGGCCTGTCCGCGGTCAGTCGTGCCGGAGGCCGACGGGAACGGCCGCCGCCTCCAGCTCGCGCTGCCGACTCCCCCGGCTTCCTCCGGCTGCCCCTCACCCCTGCGAGTGGCCAGGAGGAAGCCAGCTCGCCTCTGGGCCTCCTCCTACGCTTCCCCGCTGCGACCAATGAGCCCCCGCCGCCGGGAGGCCGCGCCCGCCCCCTGGCGGTGGAGGACCGAGCGGGCGCCGGGCCGGCCGGAGGGCTGGGGGGGGGGGCCGAGGAGGGGCTCTGCGGCACCGCCCCCTGCCCAGGACCCCGCCCAGGACCCCGCCTGGAGCCCTAGGTACCTGCCACGTGGGACCGGCCCCGTCTGCTGCCTGCTGGGGTCACACCGCAGGAGGGGGAAGATGTGTGGGGACCAGCCCCCTCCCTGTGCACACACACACACAGGCTCAGCCTTTAAGGCAGAGATTTGAAAAAAGTCCCAACTCAGCAGCTGGATGGATAGCAAGGTCCATGGTCCTGTCAGGCTGGGACGCAGGCAACTGTCTTTTAACTGCTTCGTGAAAGCGAGGTTGACTGCCCCTGACTGCCCCTGAAAATCCTATCTGGGCATCAGAATTCCGGCAACACTGAAGTGCTAGGTCCAAGAGGAAAAGGAGTGCTTGCATTTTGTGCTTCATTTTTGTTTAAATGATTACCCACACATCAAAAAATGATTTTCTCCTAGGTTAAGAGATTATTCTACGTTTGTTCTGGTGTTACTACAACAGAAATCCAAATATTACCCTACAAGACCTGAGAACACAAAATTATTTCATAATTCAGATCATATTCCAGAATAAGTAATAAGTACTGTTGACTACTATTACATAGGATATTGGAACCATCTATGGCTGAAAAATTAAGTTGCATTAAATAATAGTAGGTTTGATGTTGGTAGATATTAGACCAAATCTTACCTAACCTCCAAAAATGTTGAGACACACAGTGTAATGATAGGTATGGGATCTGGAATTTGCCATCCATGGTAGGGGAGAGGAAACAAGAAATACCTTTTGTGTGTCAAACACATTGCTGCGTCTTTATGTATCTGTTCTCACAATCCAAAGTAGATGTTACATGTTGTATTACTTTAACAAATCCAAAGACCAGAACTTGAAACGGAGTTTAAGCAGTTTGCTCAGAAATAGGAGAGAGTAAATTACGAAGCTGGAATTACAAGCTAATCTACATCTAACCACAAACAAGATGACACTTGCTTTATTACGGTACCCAAATAAAGAAAAACAAAACAATACTTGTTGGACACATGCCTCCCCTTAAGTCCCTCTGTCCAACTGAAGCAATTTATGTGATCCTCTTTGAGTAGAGGTCAGGCCACATTTGTCACAGAACTTTTTGCTCTGTGGTTGAATTAACCTGTATGGAAAGAACACATCATACTCTTACAGCCCCGTGCCTGAAACAGCTTCTGTGCTGAAAATCCGTTGTCTCCATCGACCGTAAAATATAGCTCAGGACCCTCTCATAGGTGATGAAACCACTAAAAGTGGATCACAACCAACATATTGTTGTTTTTGGTTCACTGAAATGGAATAGAACAAAAAGACTTCATAGTATCACTTGAGGATAGGCACTGTTCATGTAGTTGTACTGCATTACAGGTGAGTGTCTGTGTGCTTGTGTGTGTGTCTGGGTTATATTGTAAAATGTATTTCTTAATAATATGGGTTTTTTTTTAAAGATGGTAAATCACTGTGGACTTAATCAGCCAGATGTTCCACCTGTGAAAGTGTAATGATACTTCCCACTTGTGCATGGCAGTGGCTAGGAAGGCAGAAGCAGTCATCAAGATTAAGTTTCAAAAGAATACAGAGATATTCAAAGCTCCAGGACATATAAAGCAAGTGGTTGCTACCGTGTCACAAGATATTATGTAGTGATAATTGGTATTTTAAAAGCTAATGTAGGCGCCGGCACACCAGGTTCTAGTCCCGGTTGGGGCACCGGATTCTGTCCCAGTTGCCCCTCTTCCAGGCCAGCTCTGCTGTGGCCCAGGAGTGCAGTGGAGAATGGCCCAAATACTTGGGCCCTGCACCCCATGGGAGACCAGGATAAGTACCTGGCTCCTGCCATCGGATCAGCGTGGTGCACCGGCCGCAGCGCGCCGACTGCGGCGGCCATTGGAGGGTGAACCAACGGCAAAGGAAGACCTTTCTCTCTGTCTCTCTCTCTCACTGTCCACTCTGCCTGTCAAAAAAAAAAAAAGCTAATGTAAGTTTGTATCCCTTAAATAAAAGGTTTCCAGGTTTAAAAAGTATCCTTCAGAACAAGAATAAAGAAAAGCTAATGTCTGTCTATTGTACAGGTACTGTGTGCCAGGCACTTTCTCAGCATTTTATGTATACTTGCTCACTTAACTCTCACAATCCCATAAATTCAGAGGGGAAAAATGAAGGACTGGAAAGGAACACTGTCCACAGTCTTGTTAGAACCAGAGCCAAAATTCAGTTCCACATGCTTCTCTTCAAAGACTATCTCTTTTGTTTACTTGAAAAGAATATTTATTCTTCTGTCAGTGGGTGCAGAATTTTATAAAACTATAATCTGTATTGTCCCCCACATAAGGATTACATAATACTACTAAATGTAAAATTTGTGAAAAGCCTCAGAAATTTAATTGGACCCACTGTAAAGTAGAATAGATCATTTGATAGCATTTTGTGTATGTGGAGTATTAGATTATATATAGACATGGTCACCAACAATTCCTCCTATTTCTTTTTTTTTTTTTAAGATTTATTTATTTTGCTTGAAAGAGTTACACACAGAGAGAAGGAGAGAGAGAGAGAGAGAGAGAGAGAGAGAGAGAGAGAGAGAGAGAGAGGTCGTCCATCCTTGTTTCAACCCCCAATTAACTGCAATGGCTGGAGATGTGCTGATCTGAAGCCAGGAGCCAGGAGCTTCTTCCAGGTCTCCCATGTGGGTGCAGAGGCCCAAGGGATTGGGCCATCTTCTACTTTCCCAGGCCATAGCAGAGAGCAGGATTGGAAGTGGAGAAGCCGGAACTCGAACCAGTGCCCATATGGGATGCCGGCACTGCAGGCGGCACGGCTATGCCACAGTGCCGGCCCCTAAAACCTCCCATTTCCATAAGCTCATGTCATTGTACCACCAAAAGGTGATGTCTGCAGCCCCTCCTCTTGATTCTAAATTGGCACTGAGACTCATGCTGACCAATAGAATTCTGTGGAACTGATGCTTTATAACCTCTAGGCTTAGATTTAACAGACTGGAAGCTCCTGTTTTCATTCTCTTGAGAATCATCACCATACAAAGACTGTTGGATGATAAGGAACTATGTACAGAGAGACTGGGGCCTGTGTATCTGCAAACTGTTCTAGCCACTTCAGGCAAGGCTCCAAACAGGAGTCAAGTCACATTGCTGGTCCAGCCCCCAGCTAAGCTCCCAGCTAAATGGGTCACATGAGTGATTCCAGACAATACTATGTGGTGCAGACCTGCCCAGCTGAGACCAGCCAACCCACAGAAGCTTGAGAAAGTACAGGGGTTTTGGTTTGTTTGTTTTTGGTTCTTTTAAGTTGCTAAGTATTATGGCAGTATGTCAGATAGTGGTTAATAACTGAATCCTGGAGGAAAAGGTTTATAGGGTTCAGGGATGGGGGGAGGGAGAAGCTGTCTAGCTCTGCACGTAGGGTTACTTTAAAATATTAAGACATGGTTTTATTGGATAATAAACTCAAACCTGTGGTGAGATGGGAAGAACTAGCTGATCTCTTCAAAAATAGCAGAAAAAAATAAGAGAAAGAGATGGAATAATAAATGCAAGAGTACAAGTGTCAAATTTTACATCTATGTTGGATTAAGTGGGTTTTTAAAAATTCTTCAGGATTCTCATCACAATGTGCATTCAGACCTCTCAAACTTCAGCGCCTTGCCTGAAAGGGCAAAATAGTGCTGTGGAAACCAAAGCTCTCTCACATTTTATAGCATAGCATTTGCATACTGAACAAGACAGTAGACAAAGTAAATGGTTTAGGGGCTGGTGTTGGGGTGTATAAGGTAAAGCCACTGCCTGGGAAGCTAGCATCTCATATGGATGCTGGTTTGTGTCCCGGCTGCTCAATTTTTTATCCAGATCCTTGCTAATGGCCTGGAAAAGGCAGCAGAAGATGGCATAAGTATTTGGGACCCTGTCACCCACATGAGAAACCCAGAAGAAGCTTCTGGCTCCTGAGTTCTGCCTGGCCCAGCCCGGTCTGTTGTGGCCATTTGGGGAGTGAACCAGTGCATGGAAGATCTCTCTCTCCTTGTCTTTGTTTGTTTGTTTGTTTTTCCTGTAAGATTGACCTTCAAATAAACTGGGCTGATCAAAATCCAGGAGCCAGGAGCTTCTTCCAGGTCTCCCATATAGGTGCAGTGGCCCAAGGACTTGGGCCCTCCTCTATCTTTCCTAGGCCAATAGCAGGGAGCTGGATTGGAAGTGGAGCAGCTGAGATATGAACTGGCAGACAAATGGGATGCTGGCATTGCAGGTGGCAGCTTTACCCACTACACCACAGTGCCAGCCCCAACAAATATCTTTTTAAAAGTTTTATAAATCATCGGTAAGCTATGAATCAGCCTATATGTACAGATGCACATATATGTGTATGTGCACACACACACACTTCATATAGATAATATATACATAGTCTATAGGGTATGTTAAAGTGTGTGTTTTATCAGACCTTGGGAGAAGCTGCTTTAAGTTTTTCATGGCCACAGAGCAAATGGGAAAATGTAATGACACTCCTGATACACATTTAATTCTAAGTACAAACAGTGAATAAACTTCACAGTAAGTCATCTAAAAACTCTTCTGCCCACATTCTGTTTTAAAAAAGAAAAATAAAAAGCCAACCAGAAAACCCTCAGAGAAGAAGCAACTGAACAAACGTTGAACAAAGTTTGTGTTTTCCTGAAGCATAATTGCTTAGGTCTATAACTCAGTTTTTTGTTTAGAACTGAATATGGTAACTCTTTAGTCAAAACACAAGAGGATTCATTGTCTCTACATTATTTTTATTCAATGTTAACATCTCCAGTTACATTTAAACAAAATGCATCCTTTGCTTTGAAAGGCCAAATGTTGGGAATATAGGTAACAAAATATCATCCAATTGTTGCTATCACAATAAGACCTGTTCTCTGGTGAATTTCAAGGTCACTACAAGTAGTTCAGAAACACACCACAGAATACAATTCATGATGGGATATACATACAAGTAGCAAAACAAGCATACAAGTAGCAAACAGATATAATAAATCAAAACCTGCCACATGTGTTATTGCCATTTTTTGTGTACTTTTTTCCGGTAGTGGTATACACTCTCTTCAATGTGTTGGACCCTTTTCCTAATAGGACTTTTTCAAAATCATTGGTACCAATGAATAGGATGAAAACACTAGAAGCTTAAACAATCTTCCATTTGTACAGCCTGGCAGTATTTCATGGGCAAGCATTCCTTTCCTTGATATATCTGTGATCTAGATAGGGAGCTAGAATCAACATACCCATCGAAAATTGTTTCATTAACTGCATTTCTAGTTCCAGGTCAATATCCATTGAAGTGTCTTTTCTCCCACCTCCCCAACCACAAAAGCAACACATCTAAGCTAATCTCAACTTGTATCCTGATTAAATACAAAGGAGTATTTATGAATCCCTGAGCTGTTCAAGTTTTGCACTTTTATTTTGAAATATTTTCTGTAGAATTGCTGTGGTCTCACTGAGGCTTGGTACATATTTTTTTCAAAGTGTAATTTGTTTACCCAGAGCAGCTCTGTTCAAATATAGCATCTGGTATTTTGTAGAGTTCTATCCAATAGTCAAACTTTCCATCTCTATTCATGAAGCCAAAGCCAGGGCAATTGCTCACTTCACTTTGAAAAACCGGGAGTGGGAAATTTAAGGTTCAGTTGATATCTATCAGGATGATTTCATCTTCACCAATTCCCATTCTCTTCTATATCTCCAAGTCACCCCCTCTCTGCCCTTATCGTTGTTTAATTTATTGAAAGGCTTGAGGTGAGTGCTGGCTTTGGAGCCAGACAGGGACAGAGGAATTTAGATCCTTGCTATCATCTATTACTGGCTGCTAAGTGTCTTCAGGCAAGTTGTTTAGTCTGTCCAGGCCAGTATCCTTCCTATAAATGAGAACAATGAAAATTCTCCCATAGCTTTTTAGTTTGCTCACTTTATTTTTCGTGAGTTTTGAAGGATGTTTGGTATCACTTTTAGTAGAAGAGATAAAACTCATTTTCTCTGGTTTGCATGCAAAACTTTGGTGAGATGTCTGCTTATCCATCCAGGCTGCCAGCTATCCCAGAATTCATTCGCATGGTCTTATAAAGCTCTCATGATTCATTTTTTTCAGACTTCATTTTTTGTTTGATTATGGTTTGCGGTACCCTGATCCAGTAGGAGCTGACCTCTTAAACCTGTCACTCTCTTTGTCTCTGTCCAGTCCAGAAGGTCATCTCCCCATCACCATCTCCCCATGCACCACTGGGTGCATGTTTTATCCCGGCTCCATTGACCCTCTTCCAGGATTCCAGGGGCCCCATGATTTATTATATCTACCTTAACAGTCTAAGCTGCTTTGTCTTCCAAACGCTTAATTCATAAGCCATATTCTCTCACAACCTCTCCCAGTTCCTTTAGGGAGATGGAATATGAACCAAAGCTTATCATTCATGACAGATTTTTTTTCCCTACCAAAGATTTAATATGTAATTGTGATTTAGAGCTTCTTGCTTTGGTGTCTTTGAGCATTTTCTGAAGCAGTAACTGAAAATGTCCAGCACTGAAATGGTGTCAGACACACAAAAGATTTCCCAAAAAGTTTATTGAATTGCTAAGAAGTTTGCTATACAAAATGGTTTTGAGTCATAATATGATTATGGAATGTTCTCCTTTCAAATGCAAATTTTATGTGAAAATATGTTTATAAATCACAGCAGTTTTTCATTTTTAATTATGTTTATTTATTTGAGATGCAAAGAGAGAAAGATAGGAGGAGAGAGAGAAAAAAAACACCCCTAAATGCCCATATTGTCTGTATCTGGGCCAGAGCTGATTTTATGTGCCATGAAAGCACACCAGGTCTCCTATGTTGGTGATGGAACTGTTGAGCCATCACTACTGCCTCCCAATGTCTGCATTAGCAGAAAGTTGGAGTCTGAGCCAGAGAGCCAGGTTTTCAATCCAGGCACTCCAATGTGGGGCACCTGCATCTTAACCCCTAGGCCAAATGCCTTCCTATCTTTTCCATTCAGCCCTTCTCCTGCCCCTTACATAATTCAGAAGCACAAGGAACATGTGTGGTATTAACCAGATGTACAAACCTTGCCCTCCAAAAATGAAATCTAAGTACTAATGGATCAGACTCAGCACTACCACAAGGGATGGGAAGTAGTAACAAAGCTTTTAGGGAGAACAAATGCTGAGCATGTCACAAGATAGAGTTGAATGCCCCGCATTCAGTTCAGGATGACCCCTGCACCCCAGTCCTTGTGCAGTTTCCTGATCAGCATGGACAGGAGTATCTTAAACAGCAGCCTTACTCAATGATGTCAGGTGTCTGTGCTTACATTGATGGTAAAGCATACATATTCCCACAACTGGAATAAAGATGAAATTGAGGGTGGTGACCTCTAGTAGGCAGCAGTTCTGATTTGGATTGGCCTGAACATCCTGAAGGGATACTACAGTCCTCCCACTCACTCTTTAGTAACCTAGAGGACAGTTTTTGAACTTGAGCTTGAATTCCCACTTTGGCTCCCAGTGATATTTCTGAATCACAAAAGTAAGCATTTGGAATTCTTCAGGGTGCTAGGAGTGCTTTCTGGAATGCCCGGAATCTTGGCGGTTCCAGCAGCAAATTGTTCCTGCATAAAGTACAGAGATTAGATCCCACCCACCAGAGCTGCTTATCCGTCCACTCTGGTCACAGGTGCAAAGGCACAGGAGCATCCAGTGTGCAGTGCCTTCAGTACAAATGGGTCCAAAAGGCAGCCAGTGGCAGTGGCAGTCTTAGAAGTCAGGAGGAAGTTCAGCATGATTTCAGGACAAGTGTCAGAGGCCAGCAATAGCAAAACGTCTACGAGGGACTCTTTCTCCAGCCCTGTGCATGCCATTGTGCGTGTTTTCCCTGCTTTCTGGAGATAATTCTGTGGTGATGCTTTCCTCCTGGGCATTAAAATTGTCACTGTTGCTGCTGCTGTCACAAGACTTAGCATCTCCAGAAAGAGTCTTCTGTAGAATAGGGAAGTTTCCAGAAGATTTTGCTCCCTGCCAAACAAGGATTGGCCAAGGCTTTCTCCATACAGCCAGACCAGGTGACTTCCAGATCCATCCTGGCATTTCCTGCTGCAGTCACTCAATCCAGGCAGGAACTACGGGCCTGGAGGTTGAGCTGTTTCCCTCTCTTTGGCATGGCAACTGTGTCAGGGCAAGGCAGGCCAAGCAGGGGAGGACCTGGGTCATGAACCTGGTCAGGGAGGGTGTAGTGGGAGTGGCCATCTTGACCAAGGTCATTGTTCCTCCTAAAATGTGCAAAGAAATCTAACTTTCAAAAGAATACAGAACCCTTAGCAGCCATTAACTTATTATCCATCTCTGACATTTTGTCATTTCAAAGAAGTTACAGAAATGAGACCACACAGTATGTCATCTTTTTTTTTTTTTTTTTAAAAAGACTTATTTATTTGAAAGGCAGAGTTACAGAGAAGGTGAGATAGAGAGAGATAGAGAGTTCTTCCATCTGCTGGTTCGCTCCGCAAGTAGCTGCAATGGCCAGGGCTGTACCAGGCTGAACATGAAACCAGGAGCCAGGAGCTTCATGCGGTTACAGGGATCCAAGTGCTTGGGCCATCTTCTGTTGCTTTCCCAGGCCATTAGCAGGGAGCAGGATCAGAAGTCAAGCAATCAGGAATTGGACTGGCACCCATATGGCTTGCTGACTTTGCAGATGGAAGCTCAACCCACTATGAAACAATGCCAGCTTCAGTATACCATCTTTAAGCATTGACTTTTTTCACTCTTTGTAATTCTCTTGAGAATCATCAATTTGTCATCCTCAGTGTTAAGGCAGGAAAAATAAGAAGTAGGTATAGATACATTAGGCCATTTTAGGGGACCTTGTAGCAACAGCAATTCTGTATCTTGATTGTAGTTGTGGAAACATGAACAAAACAGGTGATCAAATTACCAAGATGAACACCTCCACACAAATGGGCACTATTAAAAGTGGGAAAATCTAAACAAAGTCAGTGAATTTTATTTATGTCAATTTCCTGGTTGTGTTATGGTGTCATCATTTCACAGAGTGTTTGAGAAAACTAGGTAAGAGTACCCTCCCTGACCAGGTTCGTGACCCAGGTCCTCCCCTGCTTGGCCTGCCTTGCCCTGACACAGTTGCCATGCCAAAGAGAGGGAAACAGCTCAACCTCCAGACCCGTAGTTCCTGCTTGGATTGAGTGACTGCAGCAGGAAATGCCAGGATAGATCTGGAAGTCACCTGGTCTGGATGTATGGAGAAAGCCTTGGCCAATCCTTGTTTGGCAGGGAGCAAAATCTTCTGGAAGCTTCCCTATTCTACTTATAAGAACCGCATGTGTGAATCTGCAATGATCTGAAAATAAAAAGTTCAATTAACAGCATGTCAGAGAGATGTGTGACTATTATGGTAGCACAAAATTCTTGAAGAATTGTGTCATTGGAATGTTGTCTTTTGACAGAGCTTGAGGAGTTTTCTGTTACCATTTTAAGATTTATTTATTTATTTGAAAGGCAGAGTTACAGAGAGGCAGAAGCAGAGAGAGAGAGAGAGGTCCTCCATTCACTGGTTCACTCCTCAGATGGCCGCAATGGCCGGAGCTGTGCTGATCCGAAGCCAGGAGCCAGGAGCTTCTTCCAGGTCTCCCAAAGGGTTGCAGGGACCCAAGGACTTGGGCCATCTTCTACTGCTTTCCTAGGCCATAGAAGAGAGCTGGATTGGAAGTGGAGCAGCCAGGACTTGAACCGGTGCCCATATGGGATGTCGGCACTGCAGACAGTGGCTTTACTTGCTATGCCACAGTGTTGGGCCCCGCACTTACCATTTTAAAGAATTCAAATAGTATAGATTGTGAGGGGAGCCTGGGACAGTTGTCCCTTTTAACCTCTTACATTAAAAAAATCCTACTCATACAGAAGTGATGCACAGAAGTGATAGAGACCGATGTCTACATAGAGCCCAGGGGAAGAGACATGTATTCATTTCCTAGGGCTGCCATAAAAAATTGACTCAAGATAGGTGGTTTAAACAAGACATTCATTATCGCATGATCTTGGAGGACAAAAATCTGAAATTAAGGTTGGGTTGAACTCAGTTCCCTGAAAACACTCCAGGGAAGAACTCTTCTTTGCGTCTTCCTCAGTCTGGTGGCTCTGGGTGTTCCTTGACTTGTAGATACATCACATCAACTGATGTACCCATCTTCACATAGCCTTTTTTTCTGTTGTTTGTTCTCTTCTATGCCTCACAAGGACATTTGTCATAGTATTTAGGGATATCTCTGTATAATTTAGAATGCTATCATCTCAAGATTCTTAATGGAATTGCACATTAGAAAATAACCAAAGCTTAAGGACAGTTCATGCAAGGAATGCATGAAAATGCATGAAGACTGTGATCAGGTGCAGAAGACCAGAGAAAGCTGGTCCATTGTAAACAGGCTTTACAAATTTCTCCTAAAGTCTTAGGAAGGTGAGATATATTGCATTTCAATCTTGAGGCATAAGGGGATTGTGGTGGAAATGACATTGTGTCCATATGCAAGTATGCAGGAAATAAAATTTGCAGGGCAAATGGCTAATATTGATGTATATGACTGGAAAGTTTATATTGCAGCTGGATTTCAAAAGGGTAATAAATGCAATTAAGGAAACTTAAGAAAGTCTTCTTACCACAGGATGCCATTAATTGATCGTATGAATTTTTAAAAATTCACCAAAATAAACATCTTTCAAATGCATCTTCCATGAAAATTTTGAAGTACTCTCATATTTGTGGAATTGTGACAAGGAAGTGGTCAATGGGAGAGATCAGTTAGAGGGCTTTGGTGTTGGGCAGGTGAGAAGAGATGAAGGTCTGAGTTCACTGGGTAACAGCAGGGATTGAAGAAATTGAAGGATAATGGGAGATACCCAGGGCAGGCTTCATGGCAGGTGATCAGATGTATAGGGCCCTGCATTCAGAAGGGTCCCACACTTAGAAGGACCACACTTGGAATTTAATACTCTGTGGGCTCCATATTAAAATTCTTGATAATTTTCTCTTTGAATAAGTGCTTTGTGTCTAAAACCTGATGGAACAACCAAGGAGCTTAGCGCCATTGCTCATGTTTTGTCCCAACACTCACAGCTTCCCCATTGTCCCAAAACGGGTTCTCCCCCACCAGCTTCACCACTCTCTGGTATCTGGGCCCTGCCTGACTTCTTCCTCTGTGCTCCAACCCAGTGACTGCTCGTGCCCATAGCAGACCTTGCACAGGCATGGGGGAGACTAGAGTTGGACATACATGTTCTTTGGCATCTCACAGTGGAATCTGGAGGCAGCTGTCTTCGATTCAGCTGTCAAAGCTCCAATGCAATCAATAAGCAACTCCATGGGAGTGAGCTTTTTGCTCTCCCCAGTCTAGGTACAAAGCGTGTCCTGGCAGGAAGGTGGCAATCATGCAGATCACTGTCCACTGGGAGTTGGAGCAGAGAGCATCCTGTACTCCAGCTGGGGCCTGAAATGTGAACCAGCAGCTGGTGGGAGTGGTACCATGATACAGGACCATGGCACATGGCACAGGAAAGGGACCACCATGACCCGATGTCTGAGACAGTGAAACATTAAATAATAAATAAAAAAAAATCATGACTGATTGAGAAAGACAATGAAAAATTTCACCTAGTTCCTTTGATGGCATATTTTTATTTTTTCTGTGTTTTGAATGGAAATTTTGCATTTTCATGTAACTCTGGGCCCCACAAGCTATGGAGAGAAATGCCATAAAGGAAGAATTGACAGGCTTTGTGATTCACTAACTATGAAAACTGCAAGGATAAAACTTTATCAATATTATGACCCTAGATGACAGAGAAATTAGAAAACACTATTTCCAGAAGTTGTCAGAAGCATAACTAGTCCCTGAGGAAGATGGGAAATCACATTAAGTGTGTACACTGGGCTGCCAGGAATAAGCCTCAGGCCCCTGCTTGCTGAGTGGACTTAGATAGCATCCTCATCATTGACTTTCTTTCTTTCTTTTTTTTTTAAAGATTTATTTATTTGAAAATCAGAGTTACACAGAGAGAGGAGAGGCAGATATATATATATATATATATATATATATATAAATATATATAAATATAAAGAGAGAGAGAGAGGTCTTCCATCTGCTGGTTCACTCCCCAAATGGCCACAACCAACGGAGCTGTGCTGCTCTGGAGCCAGGAGCCAGGAGCTTCTTCCAGGTCTCCCACGCTTGTGGAGGGGCCCAAGAACTTGGGCCATCTTCTACTGCTTTCCCAGGCCATAGCAAAGAGCTGGATTGGAAGTGGAGCAGCCGGGTCTTGAACCAGCACCCGTATGGGATGCCGGCGCTTCGGGCCAGGGCGTTAACCCGCTGCTCCACAGCGCTGACCCCATCACTGACTTTCAAGTTGTGGAGCTGCCTCCTTATATCTGGGCAATCCACCTCCTGGCCAACGTTCTCTTTCCCAGTGCCCCAAGTGCTACTCTTTGCATGAGGTGCTATGAAGCCAATTTAGCTTAAATGGGGTTATGTGTAAATACCTCAAGAACAAAGAAATGAGGACAAGTGTTTGGCACAATGGTTGCACTATCTTTTATCAGAGTGCCTGGCTTGAGCCCAGTTATTGCTACCAATTTCATCTCCACGCAAATGTGAACCCTGAGAGACAATTTCGATGACTCAGGTATTTTGATCCTTGCCACCCTTGTAGGAGACTGAGTTCTGGGTTCCTGGCTTCAACCCTGGATAGGGAGTGAACCAGTGGATGGAAGACCTGTCTCTGTCTCTGCCTTTCAGACAAAATGAAAATAAATGAAACTTCAAATAAATAAAGAATTGGCTTAAAGGGCTATATGACATCCATATACTTAACTGCAAAGCATTTCATCTTAATAGTGTGATAATTATTTTGCTGTAAGCTAAATTCTAGGGCAATCAGTTATCCTAGTCAGGAACTCACACTTTGGGAGTTGCCTGTTCATATTTAAGAAAAGTTTCACCCTAGCAATAGCTATAATACAGTACTTCAGACATCTTTATCTTCCATCAACACTGACAACTTTGATAACAAAGATGAGATGGTGCATTATTGGTAAAATTAGTGTTTTTGTGACAGATGCACTAGATCAAAGGTTTTAGAATCCAGCAAACTCACTTCATGAAGTGGGTATAAGAATCTGGTAAGCCTATAGCCTGAAGCATGATCATTATAGGTAACGTCTGTATAGTGTTCCTGCCTCCAGAATGAACCTTTTATGAAAGTTGTTTTCAAATCTCTTTAGGTATAGAGGACGGGGATTTTGTCAACTATAGAATAGGTTATATACATAGCTCATGCTGCTTTGTGCCTTCTTGCTAATTATATTTTAAAATAATTATGTACCACATTTTGATGTGAGAGTCACTCTCATTGTAAACTGTTAGTAAGTCTGTAGAGATTAGTAAACTCTCAACCACCTCCACTGGCAAATATCACTATCATAAATAGTCTAAAAGTTGCAGTGAACTAATTGGGTAGGACAGGTCTAAATGACTGATACACTCACAGTCCAGCCATCTCCAGACACTCAAGGGACAGGTGTTATCTACTTGGGCGCCTTGCTCAACCAGAGCAAATGGAACTATGTGAGGTGTATTTTAAATATGAAAGACTGAGTCATTTTTTTTATTTGAAGGGGAAATTCTAAGAAAGTAATGGGTCATCTTGGCTCTGAAAAACATCTTCAGAACGATGTCAAAGTACAAATATCTAAAAGGAAGAAAAAGAGGAAATTCCAAAAAATAAATGTAACTTCCTGGTGATGTTGAGGTATCATTATAAAAAGAGGACATGGAGACCTAAAAATTCAAAGGAAAACCAGAAATATGCAATAGAAAATGATGTTTAAGTTTTTTTCTTTGAAGTAGGCTTTGTAGTACAGCAATGGAGCTGCTGCTTGTGCTACTCATACCTCATATCAGAGTGCCAGTTCAAGTCCCAGCTTCTCTGCTCTGATCCAGCTTCTTGCTAATGCATCCTGGGAGCCAGCAGAGGAAGGTTCAAATGTTTGGGCCCCTGCCACCCACATGGGAGACCTGGATGATATTCTAAACTCCTGGCTTTGGGCTGGCACAGCTCTGGCCATTGTAGCCATTTGGGGGAGTGAAATAGCAAATGGAAGATTCTCTTGTTCTCTCTCTTTATCTCTCTCTCTCTCTTATTCTGCCTTTCAACTAAATAAATAGATTTTTAAA
This sequence comes from Oryctolagus cuniculus, assembly GCF_051225735.1. Taxonomy (NCBI): domain Eukaryota; kingdom Metazoa; phylum Chordata; class Mammalia; order Lagomorpha; family Leporidae; genus Oryctolagus; species Oryctolagus cuniculus. The sequence goes on from NC_142869.1 coordinate 157,207,925, forward strand.
AATAAAATTTTTTTTCCTATCAATTCATTTTTTTTTCAATTTCTTTGCATCTTTGTGCAGGTGAGTATTTGATGCAAACTGTGGAATTCTCATCCCAGAAAAAGGGTGAACAAAAGAAGTGTCAAAGTGCTCATCTGAACCAAAAAGCTATCTGCAGTCTAAGTAGAATCAAGCATTATCTGACACTTCGTGGCTTCCTTTGACATATTCAACCTTCTTAAAAGGAAATTATGGTTCAAAATAGCAATTTTCCTCTTTGAGATTCATTCAGAAGGTACATGAACCTCTTGAAGCCCACCCAAGGACATCAGATTACAATCTTTTGAACTCCACTTCCAGCCAAAGGTCTGCTAAGCAAATCACCTCACTGGCAAAATTATTCTCTTCTCTAGCATTATTTCTTTTCCCAATGTTAGCACAACTTTCTTAAGAAAGAAAGAATTCAATGGACTAGCAGAAAGACTGTTCTCATACGTAATGCTGTTGAAATACTTCTCCGCTTTGTATACTGCAATGGATAAAATGTATTCAAAATTTCATAAGATTAGCACTTTATGATACCTTTCATAAAGGTCACACTGCAAAGGCTACTTGATGGTTTATCTGCACACATTTGAGCAACTATGCAGGAAAAATTATGCTGCTAAACATACCTGATATGCTGAGTTTGTTTCTTAATCTGGGTAAACTTTAGGTCTTTTAAAGGTCAAATCTTAAGTCTTCCTACTTTTTGCATAGTCACTTCTCACTGTTTAGTTTTATATATGTTAAATGTGTATATGAATTATATATTTTTTTACAGACAGAGTTATACAGTGAGAGAGAGAGAGGCAGAGAGAAAGGTCTTCTTTCCTTCCTTAGCCCAAACTCAATTGCCAATGCATCTTTTTGTTGGTCACCCACCAAATGGCCGCTATGGCCAGCGCACTGCGCCGATCTGAAGGCAGGAGCCAGGTGCTTCCTCCTGGTCTCCCATGCGGGTGCAGGGCCCAAGCACTTGGGCCATCCTCCACTGCCTTCCCGGGCCACAGCAGAGAGCTGACCTGGAAGAGGAGCAACCGGGACAGAATCCGGCGCCCCGACTGGGACTAGAATCGGGTGTGCCGGCACTGCAAGGCGGAAGATTAGCCTAGTGAGCTGTGGCGCTGGCATGAATTATATTTAATATGTGATTTTCTATTGTGGCGCTGGCATGAATTATATTTAATATGTGATTTTCTATTGCTTTACACAGGTCCTAAATGGAAAAATGGAGGAGCATGGACAGAAAGATGTGATAGTCTGAGTTCTCCTGGAAGATCTAATTCCAGAGTGCATTTTATTACAGTCACCTACTACTTCCTCGCCAGGTTCTCCTCATCACAGCCTGTGGATTCCACTCCTTGCCACTGCCACCGTAACTCAACCTCTGGGATATTTGGATCCTCTCATCAAGGTAGGAGAAGAAAAATCCTTTCACATTGGCTGCTTCTTAGCAAGTTATAATTTGGCAAAAAATTTATTAAGACTTATTAAGACTAAGAGGAAACAGAATTTGAAATAAATAAAAAGTAATGAGAAACCCAGAAAGAGAAGACCTCATGGAGCAAAATGGTACACTTTAAAAAATATGGACAAATTCAATATCCATGTTATTTTAAAAATTTTTAATAGTTCATAGCTTTGTTTTTATTAATATTTTAATTTTTAATTGGTTTTAACAAATTCATTATGGTTTTGTAGGTAGAATCCTAAGAACATGATATTTATGTGTCTTTAAATAAGTAAAGTGAACCCACATATAGACTTGGCTTAAAATTTTCAGAACATGTAAATACACAAGCAAAGAAGCCACTGTGACACCCAATCACCAGTATCTTAGTGCTGTCCCTGTAGATGAAATGTGTGGTCAACAGGATCTTCATAAATCCAGGGTCAGATTTCTAGTTTCTTTTTGAATTGATGCCCTTGTCTGTCACCTGGTCCTGGGTTGGTATCCAAGTGTGTTTCAGAGCATGTTGTACTAATAGCACATACCAATGGGCTGCCCTGTTTATTTATCATCTTTTAATATTTTGACCTATTTTATTGCTTGATTCTCCCTTTCACCACAAAAATACTTTTCCACCATGCAAATCTATCTCAAGCTTAGGGAGAAGAAAAGTCTATTTTTTGGAGAACTGCTATCATGGGACCTTACGTTGACCTCACCTTTCTGTGATTTGGCTTCTCCACTGTTGACTTAGCCCAAACTCTATGGTAGCCACAGAGCCTAAGGATGATTGTATGTTTTGAACATCTATTCATTTCAGGTCTGTCTTGTTTTTTGACCATGATAAAAGTGTCTTGGAAGAATTCTACAATTGCCCATACCCTAATGCATTTTTCACTGTTCTGGTTTCAGATTTCAGATAAATAACTTCATTGTAGTTTGTGGTACAGGTGTAATCAGTCAATGCACCTACATCCAAACACATCCTGTCCAATTTGCCAGGTGCTGGTTGATGGCTCCCTTCCGAGAAGGGGTTTGCCATTCCAGGAGGATGGGATTTTCTTTTACCTTTTTTTTTTCATTCATCTTCCCTGGAGTCTTTAAGCAAAGATCCATCAACATTAGCACGAAAAATTCTATCTTTTATTTACTCTAATGCTTCTGAGAATTTATCTATTGAATATGAGTTTGTTGAATACCTACTGCATTCCAAGAGCAGTTCTAGGAATTAGAGATTTGGAAAGAAATATGTGAAGTCCGTGTCCTTGAAGTGTTTATATTACAATGGTGGAAGATTGGGGAATAGCAAGGGACTTAGATGGCAGGTTACCAGGCAGGAAATGTTGATTCATTGTACTAACTTAAAAAACCATGGCCAATACCCAGAGGAAATCTAACAGAAAATGAAGGAGAAAGGGTATCTCAGGGAGACTGAAGACTTCTGGGTAACCAAGGAAAGTGAACTTGGTATTGATCTAAGTGTATATCAGATGAAGAATAAATGCAAATTTGTGTCAGCCTCTGAACTCCGATTCTACTCTGGCTTGACCCCGGTTAAATATTTTTGAAAGATTGTAGGTTAAGGTAATCACATCTATTGTTCTAACCCCTAGGGATCAAAATGGAGAGTGATTATGTAATATTAGAACATGCTGTGTGTTTTTTAATTACCCAAAAGCTTCATTTTTTGGATTTAGCTTTCTGACTCTGTGCTTGTCCCTTCAACACTTTCCCAACAATTTTCTGCTTCTCAAGGAGGAAAGCATGCTGCATGCTGTCATTGTCACATTTTGCACACATGGAACCACCAAAGGCCCTGCTAATGTGTGTGTTTTTTTTTTTTTTTTCATTTTAGACAACTTCATCAGAACTTTAGGTCTCACAGTACAAACTCCTCAAAGTCTGCCTGTGCACAGACACAAGCAGACTTTGGTGCCTTCTCAACCTTCTTAGTATAAAGGTAAACAGTTCTGTTGCCAGGAGTTGGGATAGTCTGGTTTTGTTTGAGGCAGTGTTGCAGGGAAACCTATGGCACTAGGTCAAATGCTAGGCCCTACTGACTAACTCTAAACACAGTCCCAGAAAAGTAATACATTATTTTTAACAGCAAACAGAATCAATGACAATTATCCCAAAGCCTGAGTGAGTTTATAAAGAAAGATGGAATTAAATTCTAGCAGAAGGCTGACTGTAATCATGAACTATACTAATATTTTGGAATTGATTAAAGTTATGATTTCTGTAGTTTTTTCTTTTTTGTTTCCTTATGAAAGGAGTAAAAAGTAAGGAGGAGACGGATTGATTAGTAATACCTATGTTATCATTTTAATAATGAATATCTTTTGTTCACCATCAAAATATTTCAATAGATATGTTTGACTTTTGATCTTATGATTCATGAAAAAGAAAGACAGCTGAATTCAGCTTTATCAATAGCAGTTAGAAAAGAGACACATTTGATTTAATCTCTCTATTTTTTTTATTTGACAGAGTTAGACAGTGAGAGAGAGAAGGAGAAATGTCTTCCTTCCATTGGTTCACCCCCCAAAATGGCCATCACAGCCAGAGCTACGCCGATCTGAAGCCAGGAACCAGGTGCTTCCACCTGGTCTCCCATGTGGGTGCAGGGCCCAAGCACTCGGGCCATCCTCCACTGCCTTCCTGGGCCACAGCAGAGAGCTGGACTGGAAGAGGAGCAACTGGGACTAGAACCTGACACCCATATGGGACGTCGACATCGCAGGCGGAGGATTAACCAAGTGAGCTACGGAGCTAGCCCTTGATTTAATCTTGTTCCCGTAATTTTTTAAAACTGTTTTACTTGTTTATTTGTTTTCACTTTATTTGAAAGGAAGAGCAACAGAGAGATAGGCAGACAGACAGAAAGAAATCTCTCACCTACTGGTTCACTTCCAAAATGGCCACTCCAGCAAGGGTTGGGCCAGGCCAAAGCCACCAGCCTAGATTTCTTTATTTTTTTTAATATTTATTTTATTTATTTGAAAGACAGTTACAGAGAGAGGTGGAGACAGAGAAAGAGGTCTTCCATCAGCTTGTTCACTCCCCAAATGGCTGCAACAGCTGGAACTGTGCCAATCCAAAGCCAGGAGCCAGGAGCTTCTTTTGGGTTTGTCGCTCCCCCATTCGCAGAGGAACAACACTAGACCCTGCACTGTTCTTTCTGCCCGGCTCTTCCCGGGTTTGCTGCTGGTCCCTCACTTGCGGAGGAACGACACCGTCCTGGGTTAGCTGCCGCTCCCCCCTCGCCCCCCCCCACTCCGCGGAGGGGCGGCATCCCCTGCTGCCTTCCCCGCTTCCGCGGAGGAGCGGCACACTGCCGGCCAGCTCTCTCGGGGTCTGCTCAGATGTTTCCCTCAGATGGTCCTGGTGCATGTTGTTTCTCTCCTCCTTTATAGTCCTCTTCCACCAATCCCAACTCTGCTGCCCACATGCCGAGCACGCAGCTCTCCTCCAATCAGGAGCAGGATCAGCTCCTGCAGCTTATCAGTCAAACTGATGAGGCAGCTGTGTAGAGGTTGTTTGCTCCCTCTCAGCGCCATATTGTGGGAGAGCAGATGCATAGAATTAGTCTTAGCAGTTCCAGTAATTTAGTCTAGTCTCAGTTGCTCCACACAGGGTTTCCCTTGTGGGTGTAGGGGCCCAAGGACTCGGGCCATCTTCTACTGCTTTCCCAGGCTATAGCAGACAGCTGGATCGGGACTGGAGCAGCCGGGACTAGAACCGGTGCCCATATGGGATGCTGGCACTTCAGGCCAAGGCTTTAACCCGCTATGCCACAGTGCGGGCCCCCACCAGCCCAGATTTCAATCCTGGTCTTCTACGTGGGTAGCATTTTACTGAAATCTGATGATGTCACTCCTTCTGCTGTAATGAGTTTCTGCTCTTTTAAATAGAAAAAATAAAACCCTAAAACAGACATTTTTTTTTAACTTTTATTTAATGAATATAAATTTCCAAAGTACGATTTATGGATTACAATGGCTTCCCCCCCATACCGTCCCTCCCACCCACAACCCTCCCCTTTCCCACTCCCTCTCCCCTTCCATTCACATCAAGATTCATTTTCGATTATCTTAATATACAGAAGATCAGCTTAGTATACCTTAAGTAAGGATTTCAGCAGTTTGCTCCCACACAGAAACATAAAGTGAAAAATAATAGATGATTTTTTTTAAATGATGATGAAATCAGATCAGACCTATTGTCATAAAACAGACAATTTTAAAAAGTTTCTGTTGTTTTCAGTAATCCTTTAATAAAATACAAATCTCTCCTAAGAAATAGCACTATTCAAATTCTATGGAGAATAAAGTTATCAGGTTTTTGTCATATCATAAAAAAGAAGTAAATCCACATGGAAAAATGTGAAGAGTGGCCGTATCATGGTGGGGGTGGGGAATATTACAAATCTCCAAAAATGTTAAGAATCAACCTGTGTAAATGCATTCTACCTATATCTATATCTTACCTTCTCTATAATGTCTCTTGTTCCTTGAAAGGAAAAGTGACAGTGGAAATCACAAAGAAAGACTTGGCACTGGCCTAATACCTATCTTAAAGAGTTTGTAAGATTAACACAGGCATAGTTACAGCCTGTGTCGCCACTGCCCATCTCAACTGTGTGTGTGTGTGTGTGTGCCTTCCCACTCCCAATGTTTATTTATTTGACCCATATTTGATACGTGGTCTCTTTTTATTAGATTCATGGGTCATACCAAATAATCAAAAATTTGGAACCTAAAGAAAAGATAAATCTATCGTTTTGCAGTCTTAGAGGCCAGAAGTCAAGTGTTAACAGGGCTGTGTCCTCTTTGGAGGCTCTGGGAGAGAACCACTGCCTAACTCTTCCAGCTTCTGGTAACTGATGGCATTCCTTAACTTCCTTAGTTTATAGCCACGTTATAGCCTTTTCTTATTGCTGCGTTACTCTACTCTCTGCCTCTGACCTCACAACCTCTTCTCTGTGTCTGTCTTTTTCTCTGTGTGCTTCTTACTGGATTTAGGGTCCATTGGTATAATCCACGATGATCTCAGAAAAGTCCTTAATTTACTTATATCTGCAGTGGCCTTCCAAATAACATTCATAGGATCTGAGGGTTAGGATGTGAATGTACATCTGTGAGGGCCGCCACTCAACGCACCACCCATTACTATCCATTCAAGTTTTTATTTCACAGATAAATCATAATATCCATATTAAGTATCTCAGAATCAAACATTGAAGTTTGACAAACTCTTTTAACCTACAGTTAAATTCTACTTTTCATAAAAGTCTATCACCAGCAAGGCCCTCCTTACCTCACATTCTCAGTCCAATGCCTTCTCAATTATCAGGCTGCTTTTCTGCCTTTTTCAACTCAGGCTGTTATAACAGAGCGTCACAGACTGGGTGGGTTGTGAACAACCAATGTATTTCTTATGGTTCTGAAGCCTGGAAGTCTCAGGTCAGGCTGCCCATGGGACTGTGCTCTTGGGAAGCCCCCACCCCCTCCATGGGTTATAAACTTAAGGCTTTTTATTGTACCCTCATTTAGTGGAAGTACAGTAAGAGAGCTCACCAGAGTCCCTTTACAAGGTCACTAATCCCATTTATGAGGGCCTAAGTCTCCTGACTCAGTTACTTCTCAAAGGCTCATCCCTGATATATAGCTCACAGGGCATTAGGATTTTAACACATGAATTGTGGGGACACGTCCAGCTGTTGCAGGATCTCTTTGGCTTTTCTATAGAATCAGTCTTCTGTCTACTTGGATACAGATCGAAGTCTTTGTTTGCTGTTCCTTTCAAGACCCATTGTTGGCCAGCACCGCGGCTCAATAGGCTAATCCTCTGCCTTGTGGCGCTGGCACACCGGGTTCTAGTCCCAGTCGGGGTGCCGGTTCTGTCCCGGTTGCCCCTCTTCCAGGCCAGCTCTCTGCTGTGGCCCGGGAGTGCAGTGGAGGATGGCCCAGGTGCTTGGGCCCTGCACCCCATGGGAGACCAGGATAAGTACCTGGCTCCTGGCTTCAGATCAGCGCCGTGTGCCGGCTGCAGCAGGCTGTCCGCGGTGGCCATTGGAGGGTGAACCAACGGCAAAGGAAGACCTTTCTCTCTCTCTCTCTCTTTCACTGTCCATTCTGCCTGTCAAAACAAAAAACAAAACAAAACAAAAAACCATTGTTGAGAGTTCAAATGTGAACCTTTGGCTGATTAAGGCTGCTTGGCTCATGATCCTAGGTTTTAATTTTTTTTTTTCAGAAAAGTTTTTGACTCACAAGGTCCAACTGTAAAATTCAAACATAAGAAATGAAAGAATTTCTTGAAAGTATCATGACCACAAATTATTACATTTTCAATACTTTTTAGCTGTTTCTTCTGGTATTAGCAACTGGCACCCATCCAGAACACACACCCATATTCAAACATACTCACACACACACACGGAATTCACTTCCCCAATTCCTTCCTTCCTTCCTTCCTTCCTTCCTTCCTTCCTTCCTTCCTTCCTTCCTTCCTTCCTTCCTTCCTTTCTTTCTTTCTTTTTGACAAGCAGAGTGGACAGTGAGAGAGAGACAGAGAGAAAGGTCTTCCTTTTCCGTTGGTTCACCCCTCAATGGCCGCTGCGGCCAGCGCACGGCGCTGATCTGAAGCCAGGAGCCAGGTGCTTCTCCTGGTCTCCCATGCGGGTGCAGGGTCCAAGGACTTGGACCATCCTCCACTGCACCCCCCGGGCCACAGCAGAGAGCTAGACTGGAAGAGGAGCAACCGGGACAGAACCGGCACCCCGACTGGGACTAGAACCCGGTGTGCCGGCGCCACAGGCGGAGGATTAGCCTATTGAGCCACGGCACTGGCCCCCATATCTTTCTTATGTAGTTATGCCAGTTAGGTATTTTTTGCTTAGTAACAATTTTCCTGATTTATCAAGGCAATACTTATCAAAATATATGTTAAAACAAATTATATTTCGTGCTTAGGAGTATATAGGAATAATTGAATCTGAGCTAGATATTGTATTTTTTCCACTATAATTTTCTTCTTAGATAATAGTTATCTTGATTTTTCAATTTGACTTGTTTTCTGTATATTTATCATTACTTCACTTTTTAGCTTTCCTAGACAAGTAAAAACTCTGATCAATAGTGTACCAACACATCTGATGATATGTCAATTTTAATTTTTAGAAATCAACTTTTAATAGACTTTGTTACAGTCATTAAAGCTTATTGTAAAAATGAATGGGAAGTACAGAGAGCTCAATATGTCCCCTGCCCTCTTATGTGCACAACCACCCCTACTATCTACCTCCCACACCACAGTGTACAGCATCGTCACCTAGGGTCCGTGGTTGATCTTGGGGCTCACTCTTGGTGTTATTCATTGTTTGAGTTCTGACAAATGTATAATACGTGCCCACCATTGTAGTGTCATACTATTTTGCCTACTAGGTCCTGTTGCCCTAAAAATCCTCTGAGCTCTGCCTTTTCATCCTTCCCATACTCATACCAATGAAACTTTCTGTTTCTATAGTTTTGCCTTTTCCAGAATGTCATATAGTTGGGATTATACAGTGTGGCCTTTTCAGATTGTCTTCTTTCATTTAACAACATACATTTAAGTTTCCTCCATGTCTCTTCATGGCTTGTTATTGCGTTTCTTTTTAGCACGGATTGATGTATCTCTCTTTATTTATCCATTTGCCTATTAAAGGACATCTTGGTTACTTCCAAGTTTGGGAATAACACTGCTGTTGGTTTCTCTGTGGACATAGATTTCATTTCATTTGGATAAAAACGTAGAGGTACAATGTTAGATTTATGGTAAGAATAAATTTAGTTTTTAAAGAAACTTCCAAATTGTCTTCCAGAGTGACTATACTGTTCTGCATTTCCACTAGAAATGAGTGAGATTTCACATTGCTCCACACCCTTATCAGCATTTAGTATTGTCTGTGTTTTGGATTTTGGCCATTCTAAATGTATGTAGTTATATCTCATTGTTTGAATTGGCAATTCCCCAGTGATATGTGATGTTGAAACAATATTCATAAACTTTATTTCCACCTGTATTTGTTCTTTGGTGAAGTGTCTCTTGCCCATGTATTTTCAAGCTGTTAGTTTTCTTACTATTCATTTCAGTCCTTTGTTTATTTTGTAGAACAGCCCTTTTCAGATATGATATATCTTTTGCAAATATTTTCTTATAGCCTGTAGCTTGCCTTTTAGTTCTTTTCACAGGGTGTTTCACAAAGCAGAATTTTCTAATTTTAATGAAGTTCAAGGTATCAAAATTTTTCCTCATTTATTTTGCCTTTGATGTTGTGTCTGAAAAGTCAGAAACATACCCAAGGTTATCTATGTTTTCTCTTCTGTTATCTTTTAGGGGTTAAATAGTTTGTGTTATACATTTAGGTCTATGGTACATTTTGAATTTATTTTTGTGAAGGATATAAAGCCTGTGTCTAAATTCATTTGTTTTGTGTTGTTTTGTGTTATACATTTAGGTCTATGGTACATTTTGAATTTATTTTTGTGAAGGATATAAAGCCTGTGTCTAAATTCATTTGTTTTGCATGTGGATAGGGCTATTCCAGCATCATTTGTTGCCAAGGTTATTTTTGCTTCATTTTGTCCTTGCCCTTTCATTGAAGATTAGTTGATTGTGTTTTTGTGAGTCTATTTCCGGATTCTTCATTCTACTACATTCTACTACATTACTCTATTTATCTATTGTTTGATTATCATGCAGTCTCTATTATTGTGGCCTATTATTGAAGTCTTGAAGTTGGTTAGTGTCAGTACCTCCATTTTGTTCTTATTCAATACTGACTTGCCTATTCTGAGGATTTTGCCTCTCCATTTAAACTAGAATTAGTTTGTCAATATCCATAAACTTGTTAATATTGATATCAAGTTGTGAAGAGCTGACATCCTGACAATATTAACTCTTCCTATCAATGAATTGATTTTATAGTTTTGCCTTATATAAATTTTGGAAAAATTTCATTAGATTTATAGCTATGTATTTTTATCAGTGCTAACAAATATAGTAATGCATTTCTAATTTCAAATTTCACTCGTTATTTGCTGTTATATAGGAAAGCAATGGTCTTTTCTATAATAACTTTATATCCTGAAACAGTGTCATAAGCATTTATTAGTTCAAGGAAGATTTTGCTGAGTCTTTCATATTTTCTTTTTCTTTGTTTTTAAAAAAGATTCTATCTATTTATTTGAGGCAGAGTTACAGACAGAGAAAGGGAGAGACAGACAGAAAGATCTTCCATCTGCTGGTTCACTTCCCAAATGACTGCAATGGCCAGAGTTGGGCTGATCCAAAGCCAGGAGCTAGGTCCTTTTTTTGGGCATCCCACATGGGTTCAGGGGCTCAAACATTCAGGTCATTCTACACTGTCTTCCCAGGCCACAAGCAGAAGATGAGCAGTTGTGACACGAACCAGTACCCACAGGGGACGCCAGTGCCTCAGATGGAGCCCAGTCCACTATGCCACAGTGCCGGCCCCTCAGATTTTCTACAGAGGATTATGTCATCTGTGCACAGTTTTATTTCTTCTTTCCCAATGTATACATTTTTTTCTTTTTCATCTTAATGCATTAGCTAGAGCTTCTACTTCACTTTTGAAATAGAGTGATGGAGGAGACATCCTTGCTTTGTTACTGATTTTAGAGAGAAAGCTTCAATTTTCTTACTATTAAATATGGTGTTAACTATAGGGTTTTAGATATGTTCTTTATCAAGTTGAGGAAGTTACCATGTATTCCATGTCAGCAGTTTATATCATGTGGATTTATTAGATCTTACCAGATGCTTTTGCTGCATCCGTAATGATGTATATCTTTTTGTTTTGTTAGCCTGTTGTTGTGAAGGATTATATTAATTAATTTTCAAATTTTGAATCAGCCTTGCACACCTGGGGAAATTCTACTTAGCGATGGTATATAATTCTTTTTTAAAATACATGGTTGGATTAAATTTGCTAATATTTTGGTAAGGATTTTTATATCTACGTTCAGCAATGATGTTGGTATGTAATTTTCTTGTAGCATCTTTGTTGGATTTTGATATTAGAGTAGTTTTAGACTCACAATGAGTTAGGAAGTATTCCCTCTGCTTCCATCTTCTGATAGGAGTTTTAGAAAATTATTGTGCTTTCTTCCTTAAATATGTGGAACAATTCATCAGTGAATCAATTCAGGGCTGATGCTTTCTGTTTGGGAAGGTTATTAATTACTGATCCAATTTCTTTAACAGATATAGGCCAACTCAGATTGTCAGTTCCTTTTTGTGAGTTTGGCAGATCACGTCTTTCAAGGTACTGATCTATTTCAATCTAGTATATCAAATTTGTGTTTATAAGGTTGTTCAAAATATCCCTTGATTATTCTTTTAATCTACATGGATCTGTAGTGATGCCCCTTGTTTCATTTTGGATATTAGTAACTTTTGTCTCTCCTATTTTTATAATTTGCTACCTAGAGGTTTATTGATTTTATTGATCTTTGCAAAGATTATCTTTTGCTTTCATTGATTCAGTTTTTCACTGGAATCTTCACTTCTTCAAGTCCTCTATCTTTCTGTTCTAGCCCACTGCACATTTTTGTTGTTGGGCTTTGCTTCCTCACCATCCCAAAGATTCTAATGATAGATTTTTTTTTTACATAGCATTTTTTTCTGCTCTTGTACTACCTTCTTTGTTTACATCTTTGATCTCTCACTTTTTGTTAGGAGGTTTCCTAGGGTGCCCAGTAACCATGGTTCTGAACGTTTCTGTTGAAGAGTGAGCCTCTGCAAAGTTGACTGAAAACTTTCAGTGTGATGTTCTAGCCTAAGAGCGTCTGCTCTAGATTGATCTACATATTGGCATTAATCACAATGGTATTTATTTTTCCATAATAACACATTATTTCTATGCTATCCAAGCTCCTGTCCAAGGTTTACACAGTCCAACCAGGCACTTTTCAGTCTTGCTGACCGCATTCCCTCCTCTCCCCTGTTCACTCTGACCCAGTCATATTGACCTTGCTTTTCTCAACCAGACAGACTGGTTCTAATCTCGTGGACTTTACACTCTTTGTAGCACTCAGTAAATATTTGTGCAAAGAATGAATACAGGAAATATTAACATAGATAGTATCACACCTCCCTTGGAGAATAAATAGGACAGCAAGAAATTACAAATGGAAATGAACACAGAAATGCAATGTCTGAAACTGCCAAGGTAAGCAGCCTGTGAGTGCTGCTCTATGAGAGGCTATCCTCATCATCACGTATGCCATGAGGAGAAAATTGTGCAATAAAATATTGTGGTTTTTAATTCAATTCGGAGCAAAATAGGGGCCCTTTATATGTACCAGGCATTGTATTTGTAACCAACCTCCCAGGAATATAAGATGATATCCTATGTATGACACAAATAAGCTAAGCCCACAATAAATAAGTCAGGATTACTTCAGTCTGACAGCACAAAGTCTGCAGCATTACTGAAATATGGGACAAGTGCGCACAAAAACTTTGATTTTTATTCAGTTTTGTACCTTTGTAAACTAATATTCCAGAGCTGGGGTTCTGGCGCAGCCATTGAGATGCCTTTGTCCCATATTAGAGTACCTGGGTTTGTCTCTTGGGTCTGGTTCTGATTCCAATTAACTGCTAATGTGCACAGCTAGACAAGGCTGAAACCAAGATCCTGGGCTAAGTGGGCTAAGCCTCCCTACTCACCTGTTTATTCCCCAAATACCTGCAACAGCCGGAGCTAGACAAGACTGAAACCAGGATCTAGGAGCTCAGTCCAGGTCTCCCATGTGGGTGGCAGGGACTGGAATACTTGAGCCATCAGCTGTTATCTCCTAGGGTACACATGAGCAGGAAGCTAGTATCAGGAATGAAATCAGGACTTGAACCTAGGCACTCTGATATGGGGAGGGGGTGCATGTCCCAGCTGATGATTTAAATGCTGAACCAAACACTTGCTCCCCATTCTTCACTTTTAGACTAGTTTTAACCTGTATTTCAATACCTTTCTCCAATCTCCATAGACTTCTTTAACTAACGTGATTCTTTTCCTGAGAGTATTAATGTACTGTACTAAGTATTTCAGTGTCTGAGTGATCTCTTCTGTGTCAGTTGTTTGACTGTTATCTCAGTAAGAGAAGGAACACATCACATATGCCAGTGTCTCCTCCACAAAATGAGACACTTATCCTTAGTGGAGTGTGTTGACTCAGAGGTGTCTGTGTGACAGGCTGGAGGAAGGAGCTGGTTTAGAGAGATGGGCAGATGTGCTCCGTAACAGCTCTCTCTCAAAGACTTGATTTCTTCTTGCTGGTTGCCCTGCCAGCCTCTAGGTTTCCTCCAGTCCACATGACTCAGATGAAAGGAGAGGGGAGCCAGACAGGTGGAAGGCAAGCACTTCTCTTTGAACAGGTGGGACACATTGCCTCTGTCCACTGCCCATCCAGAAGACAGTCCCTTGGTCCTATCCACTGCAGTGGATCTGACATCTCCCACTGGGTGGAGCCAAACCAAGTCCTCTTGTTGTGAAGGAGGCGGAGCAGATGCTGGAAGACATTGGAGTAGTCGACTCCAGGTTCTTAAAATAAGCAAATACTCTACAAGTAACTTAGTTTAATTATCAGTGTGGCTCCAATCTCAGAATAGATCTGGGTACTTTTTCTCAGAGGTTGACTTCCTTTGGGGAGAAATCATTTCAAAAGGAAATAATTCATCAACTTGAATGTATAAATATGCCACAATTACCAAAATTTATGCTTTCATTACAACTGTTGGACAGGAGTTGGGTACAGTTTTTAAGCTGCCACTTAGGACTCCATATTCTACATCATACTGCCTGGATTCAGGTCGTGGCTCTGCATTCTATTCCAGCTTCCTGCTAATATGTGCCCTGGGAGGAGGCAGATGGTGGCTTAAGTGATTGGGTTTCTGCTACCCATGTGGGAGACCTGTATTGAGTTCTGAGCTCCTGGCTTCAGCCTGGCCTAGCCCCAGGTGCTATGGGCATTTGCAGAGTGAACTAGCATATAGGAGAATTCTGTCTTTCTCCCTTTAAAATAAAAGAACTGCAGGGCAGACTCCATGGTTTAGTTGGCTAAGCCTCCATTGCCAGCACCCATCATATGGGCGCAGTTCATGTCCTGGCTGCTCCACTTCCAATGCAGCTCTCTGCTTATGACCTGGGAAAGCAGTGTAGGATGGCCAAGTGCTTGGGTTCCTGCACCCATGTTGGGGACCTAGAAGAGGCTCCTGTCTTCGGATCAACTCACCTCTGGCCATTGGGTACATCTAGGGAGTGAGCCCAGTGTATGGAAGACCTTTCTCATTGTCTCAGCCCCTCTCTGTCTGTAAGTCGACCTCTCAAATAAATAAAAAAAATTTTTTTAAATTAAAAGAACTGCAAAATAGATAATTCTAAAATTAAGGGCAGGAATTGGCTCAGTAGCTAAGATGCCACTCCAGACATCTGCATCTCATGTCAGAATGCCAAGGTTCTGGTCCCAGTTTCACCTCCAAGTTCAGCTTCCTGCTGATGTGCGTCCTGGGAGGCAGCAGGTAATGGCTCAAATAGGTCTGTCTCTGCTGTCCATGTCAGAGACCTGGATTGAGTTCCTGAATTCAGCCTGGCCTGACCCTGGCTGTTGTGGGCATTTGTGAAGTGAACCAGGGAATGGGAAACCAATCTTTCCTTTCTCTCTCACTCACTCTCTCTCTCTCTCTCCATTTCAAATAAAGAAAAAAAATCTAAAAATGGAGTAAATTGTCACTGTCCTTTACTACCTATTTATGATGTTTAAAAATGAGAAATACTGGTGGCATCATAAAATAAGCTTAATAATAAAATAGATTTTGTTTATTGATTAGAACAAATAATTAACTACTTCTCCAGGTTTTATAAAATCCCAAGTAAACAAAAGATTATGCCATTAAAATGTGAAACAGGAAACGCCTAATAGGAAAATGTGTTGTTGGTAGACAAAATTCTTTTGTCTATTAAACCTTGTTAATTCTGAACTCATTATTATCCCCACTCAGGAAGAAGCAGCAAGTGAATTCTTGCCAAACTGTGGGTAGACCTATATTTTCCCCAACCTACACTCTTTTTATTTTTGTACCTTAGGAGCTGTTAACAATCACTCTGCATTTATAAAACTGCAGAATTTTATCTCTATCAAGTTTTACCACCTTCTGTTGGAGTGATAGGTAATGTTATAAAATGACTATTTTTGTCTTTCCAAAATTCATATGTTGAAGCCCTAATCCCCTAATATCATGGAATTTGGAGATAGGGCTTTTAGGAAAAATAGGACTAGATGAAGTCAAGAAGAGGAAGTGAGAGCAGAGCTCTCCTTCTTTTATTTTTTAAGATTTATTTATTTTATTTGAGTTATGGAGAGGGAGAGGCAGAGGCAGAGAGACACACAGAGAGAGGTCTTCCATCCACTGCTTCATTCCCCGAATGGCTGCAATGGCCAAATCTGGGCTGGTTTGAAACCAGGAGCCAGGAGCAGGGGCCCAAGCACTTGGGCCATCTTCTGCTGCTTTCCCAGGTGCATTAGCAGGGAGCTGGATTGGAATTGGAACAGCCAGACTTGAACCAGCACTCTTACGGGATGCTGGTCCTGCAGAAGCTGGCTTTACCTGCTACTCCACAGCACAGGTCCCTCTCCCTCTTTATTTACCCTGTGAGGACACAGAAAGAAGCTGGCCATCTGCAAACCAGCAAGAGAGTTCACACTGGGGAACTAAATCATCTAACACTTTCATCTTGGATTTTACAACCCCTGGGGGGGTGGGGCGGAAATCTGTTTTTCAAGCCACCCAGTCTATGGTTGCTTTTTATATTTAAAAAATATTTATGTTATTTATATTCATCTACTTGAAAGGCAGAGTCACACACACAGACACACACACAGAGAAAGAGAGAGACACACACACACACACACACAGATAGGCAGATAAATGCTTTCAACAGCCAATGCTGGTCAGGAGTTTAGACTTCATCTGGATCTCCCATGTGGGTGGTAGGAACCCAAGTACTTGAGCTGCCTCCCAGGAACATTGGCAGGGAGGCAGATGAGCTAGGACTCAAATTGGCACTCCCCTATATGGGAAGTAGGAGTTTGCAAGTGGTATTTTAACCTGCTGTGCCACAACTCCCGCTCTTTAAAATTTTTTTCATTTGTTTATTTTGTTTGTTTGAAAGGCATAGAGACAGAGTCTCACAGAGACTGACAAAGAGAGATCTCTCATCTGCTGGTTCACTCCCCAAATGCCCACAACAACTGCAGTTAGGTCAGGTTGAAGCCAGGATCAGGGGACTCTATCTTGGTCTCCTGTGTAAGTGACAGCGACCCAAGCACTGGAGCTACCACCAGCTGCATCTCAGGATATGCATTACCAGGAAGCTGGAATTGTGAGCAGAGCCAGGACTTTTTTATTTTTATTTTTACTTTGACAGGCAGAGTGGACAGTGAGAGAGAGAGGCAGAGAGAAAGGTCTTCCTTTTCCGTTGGTTCACCCCTCAATGGCTGCTGCGGCCAGCGCACAGCGCTGATCTGAAGCCAGGAGCCAGGTGCTTCTCCTGGTCTCCCATGCGGGTGCAGGACCCAAGGACTTGGGCCATCTTCCACTGTACTCCCAGGCCACAGCAGAGAGCTGGACTGGAAGAGGAGCAACCAGGACAGAATCCGGCACCCCGACCGGGACTAGAACCCCAGGGTGCCGGCACAGCAGGTGGAAGATTAACCTATTGAGCCAGCCATTTCATAACTTTGGAAACTCATTCATGCTTTCTAGGAATCTATTCATGTATAAAATAAGACGTGTCATGCTAAACTATCTTTGAGGTCCACTCTAATTTGCACATGTGGTATTATTTCCATTTATCTGTTTCTATAAAACTCTGAGGATCTGCTCTACATCATCTCATCTGTCACCATTCACTTTCTCAAACTGTGTTCCGACCATACTGGGTTTCTGAATATACCTTGACCATGGAAAGCATGTTCCCTTCTGAGGAAGTTGCACTTATTGTGTTCCCTATTGTAGAATGCTAGGAATCATCCTCACTTCTTTTTTTTTTTTAAGATTTTATTTATTTATTTGAGAAGTAGAATTACAGACAGAGAGAGGAAGAGACAGAGTGAAAGGTGTTCCATCTGCTGGTTCACTCCCCAAATGACTGACTGCAATGGCCGGAGCTGGGCACTATACCTGTCAAATAAAAACTAAATACATCTTTAAAAAAAAAAATAGGAAACAAAATAAAACTTCTACCTTGGCCCTACATTTCCTACCGCAGTCTGATCTTCTTGTAAAACTTTTCTGAAGAGTAATTCCCTTACTCTGTTCCCTTTTCCTTATCACCGGGCACTCATTCCACTTGGGTCTGGCTTTTGTCTCCACTTGTCACTCTCCTTGATGTGTAAACTTCATGAAGTTGACAGCTTCAGTGGCCTCTCTCTATCCTGCTGTACTAACTGTTTCTTGCAGTGAGCCTGGCTGCTTTCTTTCCCATTCACTCCTCTCTTTTATTTAAGATACATTATTTTTCTCATTTCTACTCTTTCCTCATGATTGGTTGTTGTCTGTCTCCTTTGATGACTCCTATCTACTTAATCTTTTTTTTTTAATTTGTTTTTTGAGAGGTAGAGTTACAGACAGTGAAAGGGAGAGACAGAGAGAAATATCTTCCTTCTGTTGGTTCACCCCCTAAATGGCCGCAGTGGTCGGAGCTGCACTGATCTGAAGCCAGGAGCCAGGAGCTTCTTCCAGGTCTCCCACGTGGGTGCAGGGGCCCAAGGACTTGGACCATCTTCTACTGCTTTCCCAGGCCATAGCAGAGAGCTGGACTGGAAGAGGAGCAGCCGGGACTAGAACCAGCGCCCATATGGGATGCCAGCGCCACAGGTGGAGGATTAACCTACTGCGCCAAGGCGTCGGCCCCTCTACTTAATCTTTAATTGCTTAAGTGCCTCAGGGTTTGACTCTGAGCAATTTTCTTTTCTCTACCTGCATGATTTACTTGAATAATGTTATCAAAGCCCTTGGCTGTAAAACCATCCAAATATTGCTATCCTTGAGCGTTTGGAATCTGGTCCTAGATTACAGGCACGATGCATTGGCTAGAGTTGTTGGATTTGGAGTTATCCAAATGGATTGTTACTGGAAACTTTAAGATTGGAAGGGATCATGGAAAAATGAAAGGTATGAGACTTGTGATAGGACCCGGTGTTTTGTGGTTAGGTTTTGGAAGAATTGAAGAAGGGAGGTGATCAGAGAAGGAAGTCCAAAACAAATTTGAAATGCTATATAGAGAGATAGTCAAGGAAAGGAGCATAGCAAGCCTTGAAATTCCACAGAAATTTTGGATAAGATGATAGAAAGGATTTTTAGGATTTAATAAGAATGTGGAAAGGAGATTATATTTGAAAGTATAATTTTGGTAGGTTATATAATGCACATATGAGTGTTTCAGATTAAGAAGTGGGAAGAGAAAGCTAGCAAGTATAAATCACTCATTTCTTAAGTTTGATGGTGAGAGAAATAGTTTGGTAAATAAGAGAATAAGGTAAATAAGGCCAATGCAATGCTGTTTTTTCTTTTTGTCTTCCTGGTTTTTTTTTTTTTTTTTGATGCTATTTATTGGGACAGGGAGTTGACAGCATGTTTTTAAAAAGATATCTACAGAGAAGAGTGACTTGAAATGTAAAAAAAAAAATAAAATAAAGGAGCAATTAAAAATGAGGGAAAATAGAAGGATTGGGCTTTGCAGTTCAGATGAAAAAGTGGAGAGGTTCTCCCTTAGGAATAAAGAAGTTTACCTCTTACTTTGAAACTTAGGGAAAACATCAAAAAACCTGAAGAACATATCAATGCTGGGATAAACTGAAGATGATGGCCCAAATTTGTCATCAGAGTCAAGATTATATACTAGATGATCAGGACTTACTTGTGTGGGGAAATAAGGAAGTTGGTTGTGAAAGATCAGGTAGGAGCCACGAAGACTGAGTTCAAACTTTTAGCTGGTTAAGAATGTCTGTTTGTCCTCATCCAAGGCTACAGTTTTCGGAATCTTCACTTGCAATATAAAAGAACTGGACTCAATCTCTAAAGCCCCTAACATTCTATGTCTGATTCTGTGATTTGGGGATGGGGAATTTTTTATAAGGAGAGGGTTTACAGAGTCAATGAGGAAAAAAGAATTGGATCTGAGTTACTCTACACCTTCTTCTAAGAATTCTCAGTTTCTGGAAAGCAGCAGTGGAGAAGTAAAGCCATGGTAGCAGCCCTTTATAGAAGACTGTGGTGTCCAGTTCTGCAGAATGTTCAGTTCCGGGACATTTAGCCTAGTGAAGAGGGTGCATTATAGTCCATGCTGCTTAGTCTCAGGCCAAAGTCAGTTTTGTGAAGTAGATTCCATTGGGGTGAAGTGAATTAGGAGGTAATAAAACCTTGGTGAATGTCTCTAAAGTCAGAATGTTGGCTGCAGTGGGTAAAAAAGGGGACAGGAGAGACATGGAACAGCCAAGACGTTCATGACTGAATCATAGAGGAATAGCAATGACTACTAAAATGAGATCAGGTATACTGCTAGCATGTAGACGATGTTAAATAGAAATGCAGGATTGTTAAGAAAACAAACCCAGCAAATGTAGCATCAAGGCAGTTTAGTAAAGAGAACACAGAGGTAACTGGTGTCATTGCTCATAGAGGAGCAGATTATAAGATAAAAATATAATAATTATGATGAATGTGGAGATGGGGGCTGGAAAATTGTACATCAGAATATTTGAAGAAGATAGTGGAAGTAGATCTCATAACAGTGTGTGTGTACACCGGTATGAAAGTGAGAAAGAGAAGACAGACAGTACAATGAGAAACAAAAAGGTCAACAAACAATCCCAATTAAAACAAGAAAGCAAGAATGAAAATCTCTTCAAATCAGGAAGAATGGGAGATGCTAAGACCACCATAATAGACCAAAAGGTTACTGTTAGAAGGACAAAATATTTTTCATTAAGATGAATGACAAACTCCTTCTATGAGACAATATACCTTAATTCCAAAATCAGACGAGAATACAACAAAAACAAGAAAACTATAGATCAATATCTCTGATGAACATAGATGAAAAACTCCCAGCAAAATACTAGCAAATCAAATCCATCTACACATCAAATATATCATTCAGCTTGCCCAAATGGGATTTATCATAGAGATACAGGATTGTTCAACATACATAAATCAATAAATATAATATATCAGTTCAATATGTTAAGAAATGGGCAAAGACATCAATAGATAG
Organism: Oryctolagus cuniculus; assembly: GCF_051225735.1. Lineage (NCBI taxonomy): Eukaryota > Metazoa > Chordata > Mammalia > Lagomorpha > Leporidae > Oryctolagus > Oryctolagus cuniculus. Next base: position 157,228,738 of record NC_142869.1, read on the forward strand.
CTCTCAAAAGAATAAATACATATGAATAACATAAGAATCTATGAACAAAATAAGAAAATGTTCACTAACACTAGCCGTCAAAGGAATGCAAATGAAAATCACAATGATTTATCACCTTATCCCTGTCACTATGGCTAAAATCTAGAAATCTGAGTTACAAATATTGCTAGGGAGGTGGAATAAATGGGAACACTCATACACTGTTGGTGGGAATGTAAGTTAGTGCAGCAACTGTAGAAAACAGTATGGAGATTTCTTAAAAGACTAGAAGTAGACTTGTCATGTGATCTAGGAATCCCACTACTGAGTATATATACCCAAAAGAAATGAACATGTTTTATCAAAGAGATACTAGCGCCTCCATGTTTACAGCAGCACTGTTCACAATAGCCAAAATATGTAACCAAACAAACTGTCCACCATCAGATGAGAGGATAAAGAAAATGTGGTATATATACAAAATGGAATATTATTCAGCTATAGAAACAATGAAATTCTACCATTTATTTCAAAATGGATGCAATTGGAGGACATGATGCTGACTGAAATAAGCCAGACACAGAAAGACAAAAGCACATGCTCTCCCTTATATGTGGGAGCGAAAATTAAAACAAAGCAAAGAAATCAAAGGACAAAAATAAAAAAAAAATGACTGTGTGTAACAATATTGCTGCAAATATAGTTTTTCAACCTTTGTTTTATACTTTGCAATGGTTAAAAATGTTATACTACTATAGTTTTAATGATCTGTGATTACTTTAAAATTTACTGTCTGTAGGTGAAATGCTTTCTACTTGATTATTGTTTATAGCCCTTGCCTATATTCCCACTAAACTAGGGTCTTTTTGCTTCTTAGTGGTTAAGCTTCTTATCTGGTGAAGCATTAAGCCCTTGACTGTAATGTAAACTAAAAATATGCTATTTCAAAAATGAAAGAAAGGAAAGAAAGAAGGAAGAAAGAAAGGAAGAGAGAAAGAAAGAAAGAACGAACAAATGAACAAGTGTGGGAAGGAGAGAGGATGAGGGAGGGAGGAAGGAAATGTCATTATAGTCATAGAATTATATCTATGAACTGTATCGAATCCATTAAAAACTAACTAAAAAAGGAAAATGCAATTAAAAAACAAGAAAGGATAGAATTCAGGCTAAAAATTATATGATCATCTCAACAGATCTAGAGAAAGCATTTAATACAACCCAACATCCATTCATGATGAAAATCTTGAACCAATTAGGTATAGAAGAAATATAGTTCAACAAAATAGAGGATATAATTACCAATACTGCAGCCAAAATTATATTGAATGGGGAAAAGCTGAAGCACTTCTATTAAGACCAGAAACCAGGCAAGCGTGTCCTCTCTCACCAGTTTTGTTCAATATTGTTCTGACAGTTTTATTGAGAGTTATCAGGCAAAAGAAAAAAAATGATATTCTAACTGGAAAGGAAAATAGTCAAGTTATCATTGTTTGTAGATGACATAATTCCATCCATAGGGGAACCAAAAGATTTCACTCAGTGACAAGTATAATTGAAAGGTGATTTCAACAAAGTTGCAGATGGCAAAATCTGTATACAAAAATTAGTAATTTTTATGCTTATAAGAGCAATCTCAATCACAATATCTACCAAAAAATTAAAGATCTTGATGTCAATTTAACCAATAACATGAAAGAACTCTACAGTGAAAATTGCAAAACATGAATGAAAAAATTGAAGGAGACACAATGAAGTGGAAAGATCTCCCTTATTCTCCAACTAGAAGAATTAATATTAGGAAAATGTCCATGTTATACAAAGCAATTTACAGATTGAATGCAATGCCCATCAGAATACCAACATTCATCACAGAATTACAAACAAAAGAAACCAAATCCTAAAATTCACATGACAATGCAGAAGATCTGAATACCCAATTTTAAACAGTAAAAACAAAGTCAGAGACATCACAATATCAGAGTTCAAGACATACTACGAGGCCATTATAACCAAAAGAGCATGTACTGGCATAAAAATAGATAGATATACAAATGGAAAAGAATAGAAACTCCAGAAATAAATCTGTGCATCTCTAACCAACCTATCTTTGACAAAGGTGCCAAAAATACTCCCTGGAGAAAGAACGGTCTTTTCAATAAATGATGTTGGGAGAATTGGATGCCCAACACAAAATGGATCAATGATCTAACTTTAAACCTGAAGCTACGAAACTACTGGAGGAAAACATAGTGGAAACAACCTAAGACATTGGTTTAGGTAATGGTTTTTGGGATAAGACCCCAAAAGCACAAGCAATAAAACAAAAATAAACAAATGAAACAAAAAATAAACAAAGAAACTCCTGTATAGCAAAGGAAACAATTAGAAAAGTGAAGAGGTAACTGACAACATGGGAGAAAATATTTGCAGATGATGCATAGGATAAAGGATTAACATTTAGAATATATAAGAAGCTCAAGAAAATCAACAACCAGGATACAAACAATCCATTAAAAAATATAAAAAAGATCTAGTATATTTTTCAAAAGAATAATGTCCAACAAATATATGAAAAAATGCTATAGCATCACTAGCCATCAGGGAAACACAAAAACCACAATAAAGTATCATTTCACTCATTGAGTTAAAAGGACTCAATGATTATCATAAAAAAAAACAGAAAAAATAACAAATGATAACAAGTGGAAACAGAGGAACCTTAATACACTATTGGTGGGAATGCAAATTAGTACAGGCATTATGGAAAACAATGTCGGCATTCTTCAAAAAACTAAAAACAGGTCTACAAGGTATCCTGATTTTTGGGAATATATTTGAAAGAAATATTTGTACTCTCAGGTTTATTGCAACCCTATTCACTAGAAAAAATATGGACTCAACCTACATGCCCAACAGTGGATGACTGGATAAAGAATATGTGGTAAATATAAACAATGAAATATTACTGTCATAAAAAGAAAGAAATCCTGACATTTGTAGAAAAATGAATACAGCTGTAGATCATTATGTTAAACAAAAATAAGCCAGATATGTGAAGTCAAATATGACATAGTTTCTTTCATATGTGGAAGTTTATACATATATATAAATATTATATGATATATAATTTTAAATATATATATACACATATATGTGTGTATGCCATATTGGCATATAGATGTTTATAAAACTTGTCTTCACTGAATTATACCTGTTATATAATACTACAGCCTCATTTCCTCTCTTTCTATTCTTTGTAATGAATCCCACTTTATGTGATGCACACATATCCATCCCTGCTTTCAAGAAAAATATTATATATGCACATATATAATATTTACATATTAAGTTAAAATGGCAAGAGGTTAGATATTGTTAAATCTGTGTGTGATCATTAAGCTCTTCTTTGTACTTTTCTGTATTATTTTAAAATAACAACAAAAAACTAAGATAAAAAGATGAGTGGGAAGAGACAATGAGGAAGATAATAATAGTATCTATCAGTGCTGAACAAACAAAGCACTCAATAAATTTATTGAATACTAATCAATTGCAGAGTTAAGTATTTGTACCTTATCCCTGATACTTTACATGCATCTACTTTTTTTTTTTTAAGATTTTATTTATTTGAGAAAGTTACAGAGAGAGTTAGAGCCAGAGAAAGGGAGAGGTCTTCCTTCCCACTGGTTCACTCCCCAAATAACTGCAATGGCCAGAGCTGAGCTGATCTGAAGCCAGGAGCTTCTTCTGTGCCTCCCAGGTGGATACAGGGGCCCAAGAACTTGGGTCATCTTCTACTGCTTTCTCAGGCCATAGCAGAGAGCTGGATCACAATTGGAGCAGCTGAGACTTGAACTGGTGCCCATTTGGTATGCCAGCACTGCAGGCAGCAGCTTTACCTGTTACCCAACAGTGCTGGCCCCACACATGTATTTATTTTAATCTTGTGAGACTTTTGAAATACATAATCCTGATTTTCTCCAACTCTTATTTTACAAAGAAGTTGGAATCAATCCATCAGATAATACCTGGTGTCAGGATCACAAAGATTTGCAATTTATATGGATTCTCATCTAGAATCAGGGTTATGAGCCAGTATAGACCTTTGAATAAAGCCAAAATTTAAATCCTGGGAAGACCAAAAGCTAAGTTCAAATTAAAAAGGTCAAATGCAAGATTAAGTCAACACCCCTGGGCAAAGAGGTGAATGAAGCCTAGACTAGAGAACAGGATTCAGGAAAGAAAAAGTGAAGAAGAATGACTTAATAGTTACACAGTGTAAATACAAGCCAAAGCATCACACTGTGCCCTGCAGATATACAATACATACAATTATTATTAAAAATGACAAAGTGAGGCACTTCATCGAAACAGTGTGGGTGAAAACTGCAGCTCATTTTCACTACTTCATGTATGTAGGTATATCGGCCCTAGTTTTAATTAATTAATTAATTTTTAAATATTTAGTTTAAGACTTTGTAAGACATTTTATTCTATTTTATTTTTACTTGCTTAATTTATTTTTTGACAGAGTTAGAGAGCGAGCGAGAGAGACAGAAATGTCTTCCTTCCATTATTTCACCCCCCAAATGGCCACTACCGCCAGAGCTATGCCAGGTGCTGCCTCCTAGTCTCCCATGTGGGTGCAGGGGTCCAAGTATTTGGGCCATCCTCCACTGCCTTCCTGGGCCACAGCAGAGAGCTGGACTGGAAGAGAAGTAACCAGGACTAGAACCCGGTGCCCATATGGGATGCTGGTGCCACAGGCGGAGGATTAACCAAGTGAGCCACGGCGCCAGCCCCTGATCTAGTTTTAAGAACCAATAGGGCTGGTGCCGTGGCTCACTTGGCTAATCCTCCGCCTGCAGCGTCGGTACACCGGGTTCTAGTGCCGGTCGGGGCGCCACATTCCGTAGCGCACCAGCCACAGCGGCCACTGGAGGGTGAACCAACGGAAAAAGGAAGATCTCTCTGTCTCTCTCTCTCACTGTCTACTAAAAGAAATAATAATGGGACAGGGTGAAATCTGTTCTTGGGCCCTATCTGAATCTGATAAATGGTGATTGATTGTTTAGATCTTTTGTTCTAAATCTCAGGTTGAGATCCAGTTTAGACTGAAATGGAGTTTGTTCACAAGGAAAGAATGGTTTTGCAATTTATTCCTTCAATAGCTCTTAAATTCTTCTGGGTTTCAGGGCCATCTTTCCTTTAATCCAAATAGTTGGCTAGGGCCACCATTCTATGTGCTTTTGAAGTAAAGTACTCCTTTCTCACTGCCATATTTCCATGTCTTCCTGGTTCCCTATTACTCATTATTCTGCTCCCTCTTAGTGCTTTATCTCTATTTATGGTGTTGACTTCTGAGTTGTCACCTTGCCCATGTCACATCACACAGGAACACTGCTTTCTCACCTACACTCAACAAAGTACTCCCAACACCAGTTGTTTTGTGAAGCTGATATCTGCAGAGGGTTTGAGAACTTTAGAACCATCCAAACACTGATTCATTCCATTTAGTAATCGGTTTTCAGCACCCATCTTCTAGACATTTTTCCAGGTGCTGGGCACAATGCATTGATCAATAAGGATGAAATCTTTGTCTTCATGTTTACATTTTATTTGGGTCACAGAAAATAAGTTATTTTAAAACCCATATTAAGGTTTTCACTCACTTCCTTTATGAGACACATAATGACAGTGCTATTTAGGGATCTAGAAGAAATTAGAACTTGGTTTCTTTAAAGAATTGTTTATTCTTTCCCACACTTCCTTATTTTTCTTGAAGGAACAAAAAAAAAAAACAAAAAAAGAAAGAAAGAAAACGAAAGAAAGAAAGAAAGGAGTGACCGGTCATATGATGGAGATTCCTAAAGGTAACAGGTAACTCCAAGCACCTCACTTGTTCTCCCACACCCATGAGTAAAGAAGAGGCAGCGCTGGAAGGATTCAGTGGATGAATTCTTTCTTGGGACAGTTTGTTCTGGGTTTTAATCTGCTCCAGTGAGTGTTGTGTAATCTATGAAGTCACCCTGTTATCAGTACTAGCAGGAACTTTCCTCCTAGGTGCAGGTCCTTTTGGCCTTATCTATATGAGGGGCCTCCCCTACATATTTGCACTGTGCCTCCAACATTGATAAATGCTTTTTACTCCTGACTGCGACAGCTCATTTCTCTAGAACTCTCAATTCTCAACTCATGATTAATATTTTAGTTACTGTCCTTCCCTTTAATTATCTTACTAATTTACAAAGGTGACCTTTCTCTGTTGTAATGAGTACAAATAGCTTTGTATTTTATGTGTCCCATCAGAAAATGGTGATGGAAAGGACAGTCTCTCACCAGAGAAAGGGAGGGTCTCTGTCTTCTGATCAACTAAAGATGATTTCCCAAACCCTCCTGACCACATATAGTACTGTTCTTAAAGACCCATAGACACCCTTACCAGAGGAATCGTTCTCTTTTTCTTTTTCTCTTTTTCTTCCCCCTGTAAGTTTTTCTTGCCCCCTATTGAAATCTTTCTTCTTTCTTCATATCAAGACTCCCCTCCCCACAAATCCTTCATCTCAGGTTCCAAGGGAAAATTTTTTTAAAGATTTATTTATTTTATTTGAAAGGCAGGGTTACAGAGAGAAGGAGAGAGAGAGAGAGATCTTCTGTCAATCTGCTTGTTCACTTTGTAAATGATCAATGGCCAGGACTGGGCCAGGCCAAAGCCAGGACCTTCATCTGAGTCTCCAATGTAGGTGGCAGGGGCTCAAGTACTTGGACCATCTTTCATTTCTTTTCCAGGCACATTAGCAGGAATCCTGATCAGAAGAGGAACAGTCAGGACTTAACCCAGTGTACATATGGGATGCCAGTGTTTCAGGCAGCAGCTTAACCCACTCCACCACAATGCAGCCTCTGAGGGAAGTTTAAAAAATTTTTTAAATTTGGCTGATAATATTATCATTATCAACCATTCCAATTTTGACCAAACCTTGGAGCCTACTTTTATATAAAATGAGTGTGGGAAAGAGAATCTTTATGTGTCTTACCTACATTATCAAAGCAAAGTTGAATCATCTTTTTGTTTTGTCTTGTTTTCATTTTTGAGAGGCAAAGAAGAAACAAAGATACAGAAGAAGGAGGAGGGAGAGAGAGATGGAGAGAGAAAGAGAGAGAGAGAGAGAGAGAGAGAGAAAGTACTCTCACTCATTGGTTCCCTTCCCAAATGCCAACAATGGTCAGGAAGGCTCGGCCAGTGATGAAGCTGGGACCCAAGAACACAATGTGGTCTTCCACATTGAGGGAAGAACCCAATTGCTTGAGTCATCACCATTACCTCCCAGGGTCTGCATTGACAGGAAGTTGAAGTCATCTTTTTAATAATATTTTCCTTCCTGAAACAAATGCATTACAGTCAAAAGGAGTAACAGAGAGAACTCTTTGGCATGGGAACTGTTGGGTTTAGGAAGAATCAATATAAAATTTCAGAAGGTTTAAGAGTGATGGCATTTGGCTTAGATTAGTGGGTTAGAGAATAAGGGAAGAAGGGAGCTCTTTAGTTGCTGTTGGGTAAGATTTCTATTAGTGGATTGGAGGAAGGGGTAGACAGGAATTAAAAGTAGAGGATAGTTTACATTGATAGATATTTAGACATGCCTAAATAAAGATACAGAAAGGCTGACTTGTTTCTGACATCGCATCATAGGGTCAATGCAAAGAATAGTCAAACCAATTATATCCAGGTACATTTTGGAAAAGCTGTGTTGATTGGCAATGCATGTGGAAAAGAGGCCAAGAGTTTTGTTCACAGTCAATTCAATATAATGAAATCCTGTGATTTGCCTTCCAAAGGTGCTGCCTAGAATCTTAGGCTACGATTACAATCTAATGCAATTAAAGCTTCTTAATAGTGTAGTCTTCTACAATATTTACCATGGGGAGTAAGGAAGCCTTCCTAGCAGGGTAGTGAAGCATGCCTTTTGGTAACAGTCACTAATGAACTGTCTGCTTTGCTGGATAAATTTTTATTTGACCATATAAAGACATCATAAGCTTTTTTATTTTATTTTATTTATTTTTGACAGGCAGAGTGGACAGTGAGAGAGAGAGAGACAGAGAGAAGGGTCTTCCTTTGCCGTTGGTTCACCCCTCAATGGCTGCCGTGGCCAGCGCGGCCAGCGCGCTGTGGCCGGCGCACCGTGCTGATCTGAAGGCAGGAGCCAGGTGCTTATCCTGGTCTCCCATGGGGTGCAGGGCCCAAGCACTCGGGCCATCCTCCACTGCACTCCCGGGCCACAGTAGAGAGCTGGCCTGGAAGAGGGGCAACCGGGACAGAATCTGGAGCCCTGACCAGGACTAGAACCCAGTGTGCCAGTGCCGCAAGGCGGAGGATTAGCCTAGTGAGCTGCGGCGCAGGCTGACATCATAAGCTTTTATTTCCATAAAGTGAATCATCTTTACACTTCCTCCGATAATGCTAGGAGAAACTTTCACTTTGGTTAGTTAATATTCCTTTTTCCACTCTACATAGCTGCTTTTTAATCACAGTTTTTAAAAGTAGTTAAAAGAGGACCGGCATATAGGCTAAGCCTCTGCTTGCAGTGCCTGCATCCCATATGAGTGCTGGTTCATGTCCCGGCTGCTCCTCTTGCCTTCCAACTCTTTGCAAGGGCCTGGGAAAGCAGTGGAAGGTGGCTCAAGTGCTTGGGTCCCTGCATCCACATGAGACTTGCAGGAAGCTCTTGGCTCCTGGCTTTGGATCAGCTCAGCTATGGCCATTGTGGACATTTGGGGAGTGAACCAGTGGATGGAAGATCTTTCTCTCTGTCTTTCTCTCTCTGTAATTCTACCTCTCACATAAATAAATAAAATCTTTTTAAAAAAGAAGTATCTAGAAGTTAGGAGACCAGTATAGGTAATATAATTTAGTTGTGTTGGAGAGGATGGAGGTGGGAACTTCAGAAATTGCCACAGGCCAGAGTGAGCATCAGCCACAAAGGGTTTAGGGACCACAAATACTCTGAGGTCACGAATCATCCAGGTCTGAAGGAAGGAGCTACAGATCTGTAGGACTTGAGGCGAAAGAAACAAGCCACCCTTCTGACATCTCAAGATCTGGGAGATGGTGTCTACTCCTTATGTTTGCCCCTGAAAACCCTAGGCTAGGAAAAAGCCAATTATCTGTGGCACAGCCTAACCTGAATGTTCTCATTCTTTTTTCCCTCCTTTTTCTCTATTCAGTTCACACTAGGCAGAATGCATCCCCTCTCCAGGAGAGCCAGATTTTGTGGGTGTCAGAATTACATGCCCCTCCTTGGAAAGGCTGCCAATTCCAAGTCTCCTGACAGTTCCCTCTGACATGGTGTCACCTCAGTTGTTATCCCAAGACAGAAGGCTGTACAGGGGATCCTGAAGGCACAGATAGCTTTGTTGGAGTAAGGCAACAACCGAGGGCCTCATTCCCTCAACTGTAAAATGAGGTTGGTCCAGATGATTTGTGAGCTCCTTTTCAATTCGTACTTTTTGCAAAGGATAGCACAAAGAAGAGTTTTGTTTGAAATGGGTACTTTCAGTTATACAATGCTGGAACACACAGAACAAGTGAAAAGGCAATTTGATGAATAATTTGATCATGGTAGACAGCCAAATGGGATGATTAGGTTCCAAAGTGGATTTCTTTTGGCTTAATTTCCTCATTTGGCTGTCTAGCAATATCAAAAATAACTGCTAATTACCAAATCTCTCTCCCATTTCTCTGTATGCTTAGCTAACAGTGCACTGTTACATTAAAGAAAAAAATCACTGTCATGTATCTCTACATCCACCTGTGTATATCTCAATGATTAAACTGTACACATGTGTAGGATTTTGGTAAAGGGGGGTAGTAGGGAGGGTAGGAGGTGGAAAGAGGGAAGACTTACCTAAAATAGGGAATAGTCTTTGCATGTTACTGAACCTCTGGGTCTAGAACCTGCAGTAGAGTGATTTTTCCTATGTGAAGTTTAAGACTCCAAGACCAGTTTTAGTTTGAGATGCCTAAAATCACCATTGGTCATTGGTTTTGGTTCTCAATTTTGGTGAAATTAGAATCCACTAGGGATCTTTAAAAATACTGATGGTTGACTTTCTCTGCACAAGATATTATGATTTCATTGCTTTGGGATGAAAGCAGCGATTTTTTTTTTTTTGACAGGCAGAGTGGACAGTGAGAGAGAGAGACAGAGAGAAAGGTCTTCCTTTTGCCATTGGTTCACCCTCCAATGGCCGCCACAGCTGGCACCCTGCAGCCGGTGCACCGTGCTGATCCGATGTCAGGAGCCAGGTACCTATCCTGGTCTCCCATGGGGTGCAGGGCCCAAGCACTTGGGCCATCCTCCACTGCACTCCCTGTCCACAGCAGAGAGCTGGCCTGGAAGAGGGGCAACCGGGACAGAATCTGGCGCCCCAACTGGGACTAGAACCCGGTGTGCCAGCGCCGCAAGGCGGAGGATTAGCCTAGTGAGCCGTGGCGCTGGCCGAAAGCAGTGATCTTAAAGGCACCACAGATGATTCGAATGGGAAGCAGTGTTTGAGAAGCACTGGAATTTGCTTCATGTTAAAATACTAACATGATCTGGTCTAACTTCTGTGGGGTCTATTTCTTGCCATGGTTGGGCCTAAGGCAATATGGTTAACACTGTAGGTACTTGCATTGGACAGCCCAGCTTCTTAATCTTCCTCTACTTCTTTTGGTTCCATATGTGTCCTCAGAATGGCCAATTAATTTTGCTCAGGGAGAATCAACCTTCTCATATTAGATGAAGATAAATTTGTCTCATAGGGTTGTTCTGAGGCTTAGGTGAGTTTGGAAAATGCCTGGTGCAGAGTCTGATACCCAGAATTCAATACATTCTAGGTATAATTCATTTTATTAGAATTTTGAATTTATGCTTCATGTTTATAAGAAAAAAGTCTATCAGCAAGTCACCTGAGAAATTTACCAGGCCTTCCTTTACTTATTACTAAGTTATTTTCTAAGATTTCCTAATGATCTTCTATTTCTTTTCAGGAAAAATTAATTTCTATAAAAGGAAAAAAGATACACCTTTTGTCACTCTAACTCTACTTCTTCGTCATGCTTACTTTGTACTTCTTTTTTGCTCTATAAAATGAAAGCAAATGTGTGTACAGGTGCAATGTAGTATCTAATTATAATTATCTTTATAGTATATATATAATATAATATATCTTTATATATAAAATATTTTTATAGCTTTTATAAGTATAATTCAGTAGGAATTCATAAGCAGAAAATTTAAGAAATTTTTCTTAATCTCACAGATAATATAATATACATTTTCTGAGTTCATGCCTTAGTGGGCTTTTAATTAGATGTCACTCAACTCACATGAATGATAATTCATTGAGAACTCATGGTTGATATCATCAAACAATACAGACTCAAGGTCAACAATTTTGCTGCCAATCCCTCACAGAGCTCTAATATCACAATGCAGAATGCAGCTATCTTATTCTCATGTAAAATAGCAAAATTCTATTTTCATTTGTTATTTTTCTTTGATTAAAAAAATATTAAATTCATGTAAAGATGAAATTACATATGTTTAGCCTTATCTTTAATAAAATGGCTTTGGGTCAGACTATCATATAAAGAGGAAGACTATGAAGAGATTGCCAGAATCCAGAATCTTTGGTTCAAAACTAAAACTTCAGAACTGTAAACAACCTTAGATATTTTAAATAAGAAAACTGAAGACCAGAAAAAAATTATAGATTATATTTTAGGAATAGTGTAAAATTGTGTATTTTTTAAATAATACCTCTACCAGGTCAATTCTCCCGCCCTCTAATCTGGGTTAACTCTCTCCAGTACTAATCCCACGCCTAAAATGACATTATAAAGAGATATCTGGAGGGACAGGTATTTGGTCAGCAGTTAGGTTGCTGGTTGGGCCACCTACATTCCATGTCAGAGTGCCTGGTTTGAGTCTCCAGTCCTCCACTTCTGATCCAGCACCTTGGGAGGCAGCAGGTGATTGCTCAAGTGCTTAGGTACCTGCCACCCACGAGGGCGACCAGGATGGACTTCCAGGCTCTTAACTTCAGCCTGGCTCACTCCTGGCTATTATGGGTATTTGGGGTATGAATCAGCAAATGAAAAATCTCTCTCCATCTGTCTCTCTGACATTCAAATAAAAATGAAAATAAAATAATACAAAATTGTTAAAAAGAGAGATATCTGTAAACACTGATGCTAGAATTTGGCATCAGAGAGCTGATTATTCCCAAACATTTCTTCTTGTTACATGTGGCCACTTCCTCACCCATCCCATCTGCATCGTCCTGCCCTGCCCTGCCCTTCTCTGTCAAAAATACTTCTCTTCTTGTGATTTCTAGCATACACATTATTTTTCTTCCAAAGATTGAAAGATCTTTTGAAACAAGATTTGGTTCTTCATTGTGCTTTGGTATATAACTTAATATTTTGTGCCTATTCATTGTATACTAAATATTTGTTGACAAACACTACCTAACAGACCTGAAGTCAATCTGAAAGTAGAAAAAAAAACTGAACCAAGTGAATTAACCTATAAATCACTCTCACTGGGCCAGGAGAAAATTACAGATTGAAGCATCTGCAGCCTGGGTCTCTGCCAGGGTCTGGTCACTATCCTACATGAATTCAGCATTGTCCCTCTGAGGACATGCCAGCCCACAGTGAGTGTCCAGAGGCACTGAGTTGCAGTGGCCCAGCTCCTGCCACTTAGCTCATGAGAGCAGTTAGCAAACATTACCTTTTACTTTAACTCTCACTCTTTCCTCTTCATTCTTTGTTCTTGGGCATTTTGGTTTGTTCTTACCATAGATGTGGTTAAACGATGGTGGTGGTAGTGAGAGCATTTAGCCCAGCATTGAAGATGCTGGTGTCCCACACTTGTGTTCCATACCTGCTCCACTCCTGACTCCAGTTTTCCTGCAAGCCATGGAAGGCATGGATGATGGCTCAAGCCATTGAGTTCCTGCATCTGGATTGAGTTTGTGGCTTCTGGTTTCAGCCCTTGTTATAGTAAATCTGATGAATTAATCAGCAGCCAGAAGTTCTCTGTCTCTCTGCTTCTCAAAAAAAAAAAAAAAAAGAAAAGAAAATGATGTATTGATCAAGCACATTTATCTCTTTCTTGAGACCACGCTAAAATTAAAGGAAATAAATACTCAGAAGACGGGAGAAATGACATCAGCAGTTGAAAGATTTCAATAAAGGTTTGCCAGAGGGAAAGCATGGACTGCTGGCCACTGAATGGAAGGGAGAGAGGAAATCCTTCAGGAGAGTCCTCATTTATCGCGAACTGCACTGAGGCAGAGGATTATGGACACTGGGATCTCATGATGCTGTAAAGATGGAGGTGAACCAAAGACCGACTGCTGCCTCTTCCTTCTGTCCCTTCCTCAGTTCCATAGCTTAGTGGGCTGCTCAGCAGCCTCACTGCTGGCTCCCTAGTTGGTCATCAAATGCTTCTGTTCTGGGGAACCTGAATGCAAGTGCGTAAGGCGCCAGACATTGCTATGGTCTCCATGCAGAGGTACCTAACGCTGGATCACTTCAACCAGGCATCAAATCTTATTCCCCCAAACATGTCACAAAGAAAGATTCTCTGCTCCCAACATTTTGAAAAAAAAAAAAAAAAAAGTCCTGGAATTGGGTCTCTTTGTTTGATTATTTTAAAAATTTTAATTAGTATTTGACAGATTCAATATAGTTCATAGATACAATTCTAAGAATATAATAATATTCTCTTCCTTTTGCATTACTTGTTATTTCTGATCCCTCTGGCTGGGGGAATGGGTTGCATGGAGTCTGATAAGGATGGTTCCACAAGAAAAATAATGGGACATATTATAAGAAAAGGAGAAGTGGTTCCTGAGGAGGTAATGACCTTATCCAATACAAAGTGCCCCTGCAGGCTGGCACCGTTGCATAGCAGGCTGGGCCTCCATCTGTAGCACTGGCATCCCTTATGGGCACTGGTTCGAGTCCTTGCTGTACCTCTTCTGATCCAGCTCCCTGCTAATGCTCCTGGGAAAGCAGAGCAAGAAGAACCAAGTGCTTGGCCCTTTGCACCCACATGGGAGACTGGGAAGAAGCTCCTCACTCTGGCTTCAGAGAAGCCCAGCTCTGTCTGTTGCAGCTATTTGGGGAGTGAACCAGCGGATAGAAGACTTATCTTTCTCTGCCTCTGTTTCTCCTTCTCTGTAACTCTGACTTTCAAATAAATGAATGAATCTTCAAAGAAAGAAAGAAAAGAAACCAAACTGTCCCTGTTGGAAGGGGCCCTGACAGTAGCCACCAATCCAGCCAGAGCCCATCCCTGGGCCAAATGAACTGGGAGCAGATCTGTCCAAGGTATAAAATGTGAGAACATATGCACGGTGAATTATATCTGACTGCTTTCCTTGGAAGGGGTTAGTGCCTGGAGAATATATGCACAATGAATTATATCTGAGTGGTTTCTTAAGGAGTTAGTGCCTGGAAATTGTTTTATATTGAAAACTTCCCTATTTTCTAATACATCCATAGAAGGTTTCTTTCTTTTTCTTAAAAAATTTATTTATTTATTAAAAGGCAGATTTAGAGAGAGAGAGAGAAAGAGAGACAGAGAGAGAAAAAGAAAAGGAGAGAGAGAGAATCTTTGATCTGTTGATTCACTCCCCAAATGGCTGCAATAGTCAGGACTGGGTCAGGCTGACGTTACAAGCCAAGAGCTTTAACTGGGTCTCTCACATGGGTGGCTGGGGCCCAAGCACTTGGGTTGTCCTCTACTGTCTCATTAGCTGGGAGTTAGATGGGAAGTAGACTAGTCGGGACATGGACTGGTACCCATAAGGGATGCCAGCATCACATGTGGCAGCTGAACCTGCTATGCCACACCACCAGCCTCTCTTTAATTTTCTTAATAGCCTATTTGAGTACAGCCACCACTGTCAGGAAATTTGCTTTCACTACTTTTAATTTAATTTCATTCCTCTACTTTGTCCACAGTACCGTTCAAAGTAGCTGTACATAATTCTCCATATACTCTGCATATTTATGCCTGAGGACAATTATAATATCTTCTGCTGGGATGAATGACTTCCATTACTTTAGCCACAGTATTTCATTTCCCAAGCTTTTCATCATCTCTGTATCTCTTCTGATCTGCCTTTGAATTTTCTGATCTTTTTCCAGCTGTAAAGCCTAATACTGGAAACAGAAGTCTCAGGAAATCCCCACAACAAAATGAAGACAGTTGCTGAAGGAAAACTTGCTTTTAAGATTTTATTCAGGGCCAGTGCTGTGGCGTAGCAGGTAAAGCCATTGCCTGCAGTGCCTGCATCCCATATGGGTGTCAGTTCAAGTCCTGGCTGCTCCACTTCTGGTCCAGCTCTTTGCTATGGCCTGGAAAGCAGTAGAAGATGTCCCAGTCTGCATGGGAGACCTGGAAGAACGTCCTGGCTCCTGGCTTTGGATAGGCGCAGCTCCAGACATTGTGACCAATTGGGGAATGAACCAGCAGATGGAAGACCTCTCTCTCTGCCTCTTCTTCTCTCTCTGTAACTTTGCCTTTCAAGTGAATAAATAAATCTTTAAAAAATATTTAGGGGCTGGCATGGTGGTGTAATGAGTTAAGCTGCTGCCATATGGGTGCAGGTTCGAGTCCGTACTACTCCACTTCCAATCCAGTTCCAAGCTGATACACTTTAGAAAGTAGCTGATGATGGCCCAAATGCTTGGGCCACTGTACCACGTGGAAGTGCCAGAGGAAGCTCCTGGCTCCTGGTTTCAACCTGGCCAGCCCCAGTGATTGTGGCAATTTGGGAAGTGAACCAGCTGATGGAAGATTATCTCCCTTTCTCTAACTCTGCCCTTCATATAAATAAAATAAATCTTTAAGGAGGTTTGTTTATTTATTTATTTATTTGAAAGGCAGAGCATATGAGAGAGAGAGAGGGAGGGAGATGGAAAGGGAAAGGGAGAGGGAGAGAGAGAGAGAGAGGGAGAGAGAGAGAGAGAAATCTCTCATCTGCTGGTTCACTCCCCAAATGACCACAACAGCCACAGCTGGGCCAGGTTGAAGCAGGAGCTTGAAACACCATCCAAGTCTTCCACATGGTGGCAGGGGTCCAAGTAGCTGGGCCATTTTCAGCTTCGTTCTTAAGAGCATTAGCGGGAGCTGGACAGGAAGAAGAGCAGCCAGGTTCACACTTTTTCTCTGATATAAGATACCCATGTCACAAGTGGAGCACTTAACCCACTGTGCGACAATGCTGGCCTCCAGGGAATCTTATTTTTGCATAGCATGTCACAGTTTTAAAGATCTTTCCCAAGAATTGTTCCATCATTTGAGGTAAGTGTTGCTTCATCAGCCTCCTTAATTCTGATGGTTGATTTGGGTCTGAGTCAGATTCTGCTTTTTAAAGCTCAGAGCTCCAGTTTTGGGTCAGTGGGAAGTCTGAGGTGACTCTGTGATTATGTCAGAAGTTCATATTTCTTTATGCTTCCCTTGGACCTGTAGCAGTCTTGAAGACAGAATAAATGACTGGTGATTTCCATGGTCTGAGCCATCACTCTCAGGTAGATCTTTCTATAATGAAATGGTCTGTACCTGCACCATCCTATGTTGAATCTACCAGCCACAGACTGCTGTTCAATACTGAAAGTGTGACCAGTGCAAGTGAGAAACTGAATTTTTACTGGATTTCACATGATTTAAATTTAAATTTTATTAGTTCCTTGAAGCGACTGGCAGTGGCATCATCTTTGTACCATTCTTATGTCTGGGTCTAAGCTACATTGGTTTCTGGGACTGAAGTGTAAGGCATTTTGGGAGATCACATTTTAGAAAGAATTTGATGGGTGAGAAACCACTTAATGGAATCTCACAGTTTTCTCATGCTATTTCTTTTTACAAATCTCAGTATTGCCTGATGAAGAACACTTTTCCTCAGGAATACTTACACTATGTGACTAACTTGTGGATTTTTCCTAGGAAACAGATGAATAGGACTTACCTCTTTGCCAAGACAAATAAATATGCCTCAAGTAAATTTAAACAAGTGTGACAACAAAACCATGGGATACCTAGACAGTGCCTAAGCCTGTTTGGGCAAAGAAGGTAAGTCTTAGGGAGGCTGAAATCTAACCACCCATCTGAGACCCAGGCCAGTATTGCTCACCTATGGCAGTGTAGGCTCTCATTGGTATGTGGCACACTTCTGGCATTAAGAAGCTATATTCAAGGCTATACATTTGAAACTTCACTAGTTCAATTCGACATCTGCCACATATTTGAACTGCATTTTTTTGATGAGCCTAGTTATTTAAGTCTCATAAAAGCAGAATAAGACTATAGATCAGCAAGGATGTGAGTGAGGAATCACTTTTCTACTCTTTCAGATATGCATTCTCCAACATGTAGAGTTGCGGAGTTTGTTGCTACAAGCCTTTCCCCTTTATGGGCCATTGATAATAAAACATAAATGCAGTTTCATTTCCTCATAATATGCTGGCTTCATGGTTCATTTGTAAATATATGTTTGTTGACTTTATTATTGCTTTCTTCCTCTGACCTTTTCTTTACAGTTCGGCTCTTTTTGAAATGCCCTTAAATTGTCAACACTCTGCCACCTCTCTGCAATTTTAGGTGGTGACCTTGCTTCTCATTTTACAGTGAAAATAGAAGTCATTAGGAAAGCACTCCCTCCCTGTATCATCACATTGACCAAACCACTTGCATTCATACCCAGTGTGCTCTGCTTCCCCTCTCTTTGTGGTGGATGCACTGGGACTGAAGGCTAAACCCTCACATAGGCACCAGAACTCACCTTTATTTTGCTGTTTAAGGGTTTTGCTTCTGAAATTGTTACCTCTTTCTCATGACCCATGCATTGTTCTTTCCCTGTTGGATTTTGCCCATTCGCCATTATCTATCTGCTTTACCATCACTCATAGTCAAGCAGCAATCACAGAAAACTTTCTAAATTCCAAAATCTGCATCTGTTAGTTCATACCTAGGCTTCACTTTACCAAATGCCCCAAGAGAGGTCAGTATACTCGATGATTCTGCCTCCTCACTTTCTACTCTGTCTTGTGTGTCTGTATAATGATTGCTTGTTATAAATGATATTATAATGAATTTGATGACATATATATAAAGTATAGATATATATGTTATTATTTGAGAATAATTTCAAACTATGGAAAAGTTCCAGGAATAATACAGTTTACCCATCTCTAATCAGTAACATTTTACATTTACTTTAACAGTCAGTCACTATCATGCTACTTTAAACTTATTTATTTGAGAAGAAGACATGAACAGATAGAGAGTGAGATAGCTCCAATCCACTGGGTTCACTTCCCATATTTTGGAAAGTGTCAGGACTGGGCTGAGTCTGAAGCCAGGAGTCAGGAACCCAATCCAGGTCTCCATGTGGGTGGAGAACCCCAATTATTTGGGTCATTGCTGTTATCTCAAAGGTTCTGCATTAACAGGAAGCTGGAGTCAGGACAGTCAGCAATTGAACTCAGCAATTTAAATTGGTATGCATGTGTCTTAACCAGCATCTTAACCACAAGGCCAAATGTCCACCTCAATGATATTGTTTTACCCTTACATACTTTAGTGTTTAATTAACATGAAAGTATTTTCTTGCCTAATCATGGAAAAATTTCCAAATCAGTATAGTTATCAAAAATAATTATCTGGGCCAGTGCTGTGGCATAGTGGGTAAAGCCGCAGCCTCCAGAGCTCGTATCCCATATGTATCCCATATGGGTGCCGATTCGAGTCTCAGCTGCTCCACTTCCAATCCAGCTCCCTGTTATGGCCTGGGAAAGCAGTAGAAAATGGCCCAAGTCCTTGGGCCCCTGCACCCACATGGGAGACACAGAAAAAGCTCCTGGCTCCTGGCTCCTGGCTTCAGATTGGTCCAGCTCCAGCATTGCAACCATTTTGGGAGCGAACCGGTGGATGGAAGACTGTCTCTCTCTCTCTCTCTCTCTCTCTCTGCCTCTGCCTCTCTGTAACTGTCTTTCAAATAAATAAATAAATCTTAAAAAAAATTTGAGCTTGAAAGTGGGTCCTTCCGATGAAACCTCAGCCCTGCCTAATGCATTGATTATAGATTTGTGAGACCATGGAGCAGAGAACCCACTTAAAGCACACCCTGATTCCTGACCCTTAGCAACAGTTAGATATGAAATGTGCTTTGGTTTAAGCTGCTAAATTCATGCTTATTTCGTTGTAGTAGACAGCAAATACCATATTCTGTCTTGAACTCAGTTTAATTAGCATTTCGTCCCTGCCATTTGTTGCACTAAATCCATTTTCATCAATGTTAACATGGATGTTTATAGCGCAAAAGATAAGCTCAGTTTTTCATGTTCTCTTCATCCCATCATCAGATATATCATTTTGGGAATATTTTTTTTTCCTAGTTCTAGGACAACGCACTGTTCTGGTTCTTCTCTTGTTTCACCTGACGTTTCTTCTTAGGCTCCTTTGTCATATCCTCCTCCTTCCATTTATACCTAAAAGGCTTAAATCTTTCTGCTTCTTAAGCTACATTGGCTCCATGTGTGATTTCATCAGTCTTATAGCTTTAATATCATATAAATATTAATAAAGCCAAGATTTATATTTATAATTCAAGCCCCACCCTTGAACTCACTACCTTCACATCCACCCAAAGTATTAACTTCCAATTTGGAAATTTCATATACTCAGGGCTCACCTCTGATCCCTCTCCTCTAACCTCCCACCTGTTCCTCCATCAGGATTCACCCTTTAAATGAGAGGTACAAACCTCCATCTAGTTACTGAGGAGCAGTGTTAGTCATTTTTTACTCATGCCTCACATCATCTGGTTATCCCATTAGTCCTTCCCTTGAAATACATCCTAACTATAAACTTTTGTTACATTTCTTTGCTTCTTCATACCTGTCTATTCCAAGTTATGATCATTTCTTTCAGTATAAGTATAATTGAAAAATATAGCACTTCTCTTTACATACAATTGGCCAAAGCAAGTCAAATAACTATTTTTAACTCCAAAAGTATGGAATGGATTATAATTCTCCCTTAAGTCCAAATGCTGAAAAACTAGAAACATTGATGAGCAATACTAACGCCTACCACTTGTGCCACATCCAATAGTTGTTGTTTAACTCTGGACTTCTTTTTTTTTTTTTTTTTTTTTTTAATTTTAGCAATGTTTTGCTAAGTGTGTAGAGAATGTGAATTTTTTTAAAGATTTATTTGAAAGTCAGAGTTACACAGAGACAGGAGAGGCAGAGAGAGAAAGAGAGAGGTCTTCTATCCAATGGTTCACTCTCCAGTTGGCCACAACGGCCGGAGCTGTGCTGATCCAAAGCCAGGAGCCAGGAGCTATTAATGTTGTCCATGATTTTCCTTATTTTTTTTTTTTAAAGTACTAGCAGCTTATTGAAGTGGAGGAATAGGGCAAGAGGAAACAAAAGAAAGGAAAGATGAGACTAGAAAAAACTGTTGGGAGATTAAGTCTTGTGTGACCTTGAAATAGAGAAGTGCACAAAAACTCTAGAGAAGAATAAGGACCATGCTGGGTGTCCCCCGCAGCATGGAGGGAGCAGCAAAGTGTTTCCTTGCTCTAAAGCCACGTGGACTTCTGAGCCAATTTGCCCTAGTCATTCAGATATTGCAGGTCTTTAGGTAAGAGCTTTATGTTTGAAAACAAATACTGAAATATTTGCAGATAAAATGAAACGATGTTCATATTTGCTTCAAAATAATCCAGTGGGGGAAAGCATGAGGTGAGTAGAGGCATCTACCCAACGAGACCGGTGTTGGTGGTGACCTTTATAGCTAGGTACTAGCTACTAGGTAAAAGGCAATATTTTGAGCATTTTTAAAGTTTTTCCAAATAAACAGGTTTTTTTTTTTAATCCTAGACCTAGAAAAAGTGGATAGAAACTTCTAAAATCCTTGATTATGTATTCTCATTTTGATGAATTTTGCCTGGTTTTGTTTTTCTCTTACTTTATATGTGTTATATCCTTATCCAAGGACATCCTGTTCATGTTTCCCTTTCTTTTCATTTTCACGAGAATTGACAGTTGCTTTCCACAAAAGAAATGGATTAATACTACATAAAATATTTTTGGTTTTGTTTTTCTTGCTACTTCTTTTTAATAGCTGGAACCCTGAATGTTATTATTTTCCTGCATAGTCCTCCCTTCACATTTATGAATAGAATGGAAGGAATCCCCATCAATCATTATTGAGCAATTTTCAGAATTTAAGGTCGGCTTAGATATGCCATTTCACTGTGCCAAAGACAACAGCCCTGAACTGATTTAACAATAATCCATTTGTTTCATAGCAGTGTTCTGCATCACTCTCTACAGTTTACTGACCAGAAGGTCAAGGTTCATTAATGGTCCGTGAAGGGGAAGTTTTCTTCCCTTTAAAGTGCTTATCATATCAAATAAATTGAAAAGAAGATGTGTTAAGTATTTAGTAATATGTTTAAAAGCCTTTTTACAAAAGAGAAGAGCATTCAGATGTACCATAATGGATATTATGGAGATTATGCCTCAATCCTAAAAATTCTATCAGAGAAAATTTGAATTTTCATTGGGAAAAATATATGATTTTTCACTTTTTTGTATTTAAAAAACCAAAGTAATACAAAATGGAATCCTTTGATGACTTTCTTCTTGATTCTTGATCTATATATAAAAGGAAATAAATGTCTCTAATCAGAAATGTATTAAGAGGACCAACATTGTGCAGCAGCAGGTTAAGTAGCCACCTTCAATTTTGACATCTTAGTTTAGAGTGCCAGTTCAAGTCCTGGCTGCTCCACTTCGGATCCAGCTTCCTGCTAATGCACTGGGAAAGCAGTGGAAGATGGCTCAAAGGCTTGTGCCCCTGCCATCTGCGTGGGAAGCCCCATTGAAATTACAGGCTCTTGGCTTTAGCTTGGCCTAACTCCAGCCATTGTGGCCATTGGTGGAGTGAATAGCAGATGGAAGATATTTCTCTCTTTCTTCCTCTCTCTCTATAACTTTCAAATAAATAAAATAAACCTGTTTTTTTAAAAAAGAAAAAAATTATTTAGTTTTTAAAGTTCATTTAGTTTTTAAAAATTTTTATTTAATTTTTAATTTATTTTATTAAAATTTTATTTAGTTTTTAAAGATTTGTTTTACTTATTTGATAGGCAGAGAGAGAGGAGAGAGAGAAAGAGAGAGCTCAGAGACCTGGCATCTGCTGGTTCACTCCCCAAATGTCCACAACAGCCAGGGCTGGGCCAGGCTGAAGCCAGGAGCCAGGAGCTTCATTCAGTTTTCTCATGTGGGGCAGGGGCCCAAATACTTGGGCCATCTTCTGTTACTTTCCCAGGCGTATTAGCAGGAAGCTGGATCAGAAGTGGAGCAACTTGGACTTGAACTGTTGCCTTTCTCGCCCCAAGAACTATATTAAGGACAAAAGTATAACAAGAGGTGAAAATGGAGGTATTCTATCCTGAAAGATATGGCCAAATGTGGCTATGCAGTGTGCTGGACACATTTTGTCTGTCTGTTTGCACAGAGACCAGCTAGGCCTTCCTGCTCTCTCGGTGCCAACCCAGAGGTCATCTTCTCTGTGTCCCACTCTGGTTCCTCCCACAAGTTTGTGTTCTTTCTTGCCTCAGAGCATTTACTGAGGAGTTTTAGATGAGCATCTTTGATCGAGCTAATTTTTTTTGTTGTAATTATTGAAAATAAAACATTTTTACATCTCTACCACCTGTTCTTATTAGCATTACTGCCCTGCTTCCTTCTTAAGTAATGTACTGTAGGTTTTCCCAAAGATTTGTTCAGTCTCAGTCAAATACAACTATACACACATGTGAATAGGTTTTTACAATGGGATCATTTTAAGCATTGGAATTAATTTATGTCTACTTCTACACCTTATTTTTTCTCATTTAGGATGAAAAATGAGTATAACAGAAACTTGCATGCTAACAATTCAGTCTTTGTAATGACTGGATACTAAACTAAGGTATAATAAGTGATTTGGATCATTACTGCAAGGATGCAGTCTCTTTGTTTCTAAGTTTTTCACACCACAAAGAACTGCAATGAATATTCTACTATGATAGTGGATGTCTCCCTATCTGTGTTTAATTTTGATTTTGGTTTGTTGTATATATTTGAAAGTTTTGCTTTAGGAACATAGTGTAATATTGCTATAAAATGTTTGGTGGCCTTTTCTTTTACTGTTATATAATTGTCTGCTATCATCTGTTATCATGTTCCAAAGTCTTCTGTCATCCTAATTAGTGTTCCTTTTTAAGTGATTTTTCTTTTCTCTCTGGTAGCTTTACAGTTTTTCTTCTTATTCTTGATGCTCCACAGTTACACAAGCAAATGTCTAGGATGAGTTTCTGAGTACGCATGAGAACATGTGGTGTTCGTCTTTCTGTTTCTAGCTTATTTTATTTAACACAGTGTCCTCCAGGGACATCCACACTGTTGGAAAAGAGAGGATTGAATTCATTTTGGTGGCTGAGCAATACTCTGTTGTGTATGTATACCACATTGTTTTATTCATTCAGCTGTTGGTGGACAGTTAGGGTGATTCTATATCTTGGCTACTGTGACTAGTGAGTAAAAGTTGATCTCATAGATTTTGAGAGTAGAATAGTGGTTACCAGAGGCTGGGAAGAGTAGGATGGAGAGAAGAATACATAGGTATAAAATTACATTTGGAAGGGAAAAATGAGTTCTACTGCTTTGTGGTATAGTAGAAAGATTATTTTTAACAATAATTTATTACTTATTTCAGAATTCCTCAAAGAAAGATCTTAGAGTGCTCCCAATACAAAGATATGGTCCATGTTTGAGGTGATGGACAAGTTAATTATTCTGATTTGATCATTTCTCATAGTATATATGTATCAAAATATCACAGTGTACCACATAAATATGTACAATTATTCTGTATTGAACATTAGAAAAGAAAATGTCTAGGAGTAGATTTACTTTTATTTGTATTTTTTGAAAACCACAGGATGCTTTTAACCTGATTCATGCTTTTTTTTAGTTGAGGAACATTGTCAGCTATCTCTTCACACACTGCTCCTAGGCTACTCCCTTCTCTTCTTCCACAGCATCGATCAGGAAAACTAGGAAACCTCTTAATTTGTGCCCTTTGTCGCTTGTGTCATGAGTGAATTCCTCGCTGAACTCTTCTCACTCCCTGGGATCTCCCCACCCCAGACTCTTCCCAGTTCACAGCTTTTAATTTTCATAACTCTTGTTTTCATCTCCAAGAATTCTAACTTATTTTTATAGCTACTCGGCTTTCATTTATGTTCTACCTATTTTATTATATCTTTCTTTTTTAAAAAGGTTATTAATATAAAAAGAACAGATTTCATGTATTTCATAGGCACAGTTTTAAGAAGATAACAATACTTCACTCACCCCTCTTATATTACACATATGATCTATACTAAAAAAGAAGTATTATAAACTGGTATATGATGAGTCAAGAGTAAACTTTTACCTCTAACCCTGACATGTGGATGCAACTTTATATCAGAGAACGCTTCTTGCTGAGTTGGAGCCAGACTTCTACCCTTCCAACCCTTTAGATAACAGCTTGGAAATCCTCAGAAATTAGAGTTTCCTTAGCAATATGGCATTTCCTATTCCTGATCTACTGGAACTATGATTCAGTTCACCCAAAAATTCTAAAATTTTCATCAGGGTTGAAATTTGGAATGTACCATATCAATTGAACAAATATTTTTCAATCTAGCTAAAACGTCAGTATTTCTTAGAATGTCTTAATCATCTGTTTATTTTAAAAGTCAGTTACAGAGAGAGAGAGAGATCTTCTATCAGCTGGTTCACTCCCCAGATGCCTGCAACTACTAGGGCTGGGCCAGGTGGAAGTCAGGAGCCGGAAACTCCATGCAGGTATGAAATGTGAGTACAAGCGCCCAAGCACTTGGGCCATCCTCTGCTGCTTTTCTCAGACCATTAGCAGGGAGTGGATCAGTAATGGAGCAGAAAGGACTTGAACCAGCACCTTTATAGGATGCTGATGTCACAAAGTCTGGCCCTTTCCTTAGAATGTTTTTGATCAAATATTACAAAATTTTGCTGTGTTAAATTTATTCAAATATAACATAATTCTGTAATTTCAGTTTTTTCCCCTTACATCATTTTATTTTTTAACCACGATAACTTAATAATGCTAAATGATAGCTTTGCTTACTAAACACAACATCTCTTACATTTTTACAACTAAATAAGGACTCAGTTCCAAGCAACATCATTTTTTTACTCTCAAGAAATATAACTGATTCTTAATCTAACTCTGACAATGTTAAGGTAATAAGAGCACAATTGGGAGCCAGTGCTGTGGTGTAGCGGGTAAAAACCACTGCCTGTGAAGTGTGCAACCCGAACAGGCACTGGTTTGATTCCCAGCTGCTCCACTTCAGATCCAGTTCTCTGTTAATGGCCTGGGAAACACAGCAGAGGATGGCCCCGCTGCTTGGGCCCCTGCACCCACATTGGAGACCTCTATGCAGTTTCTGACCCCTTGCTTTGGCCTAGCCCAGTCCTGGTTGATGCAGCCATCTGGGGAGCAAATCAGCAGGTGGAAGTTACCTCTCTCTCTCTCTCCCTCCCTCTCTCTTTCTCTCCCTGTCTCTCTGTAACTCTTTCAAAATAAATAAATTTGTCTTTTTTTTTAAAAAGAGCACAATCAAACAATGAGAATGGTAGTGCGTTGACTTTGCCTTGTCAAATCTGGGAGGCTGGAGCTTGAGAAACCCCTGGGGACTCAGGAGGCCCTGTGTGTCACCTCAGCGTGCAGCTGGAAAGACCTTTGCAGCATTGTGTGTTGTTTCTTTGACTTTAGTTCTCAGAGAGTGTATTACTCTTTCCCTCAAGAGTGATGAGATAGGACACAGTTTGGGGAATCTATTCATTTTGTATCATATGTTGCTCAACTCTCCAGAGTCTTTGAAAGACATTACTCAGATTCTGAAGAGCAAAATAGCTAGAATGGGGTGTTGCAGTATGTGATCCTTGCTACTGAATGCCGGAGAACTCCATTCCCTGCTGTTTATAATAGTTACTGAAAGACACTGTGTTCTAACACCATGCCTGCTCATTCTTATGACTCAAAGGTTGCATTTATAAAAGATGAATGAAACAAATGACAAGTTTATTTCTAACTTTGAAAACTCATGGAGAGAGCCACTTTGAAAAGTTCATTAGTAAGTGATACCCAGCCCAGCTGAAATTGCTGTGTAGTCATTCTCTGTGTGATACTTGATGATTCACTTGCAGATTATTTAACTTTATCTTTGATTCATTGGCAGTTTACCCAGAATATCAGAAAAGTGAAAATAGCTTTTTAAGGCACTCCAGCAGAGAATGTGGTTAATATTTTAAATTTTTTTTCTTATTTATCTCAAAGGCAAAATTACAGAGAGAGAGAGAGAGGGAGGGAGAGACAGAGAGAAATCTTCCATCTTCTGGTTCACTGCCTAAATGGCTGCAATGGCTGGGGCTGGACCAAAATGAAGCCAGGAGTCAGGAGCTTCTTCTGTGTCCCCCACGTGGGTGCAGGGCCCAAGCACCTGGACCATCTTCGGCTGCTTTCCCAGGCACATTAGCTGGATCAGCAGTGGAGCAGCTGGGACTCAAACTGGTTCTTATATGGGATGCTGGAGTTGCAGGTGGTAGTATTACATACTACACCTCAACACTGGCATCATGGTGGTTAGTAATTTAATCAGATGATTAGGTGCCTCAAGGTCTAAGTTTCTTAAAAAATTTGTGTTGAGGAAAGGGAAAGAAATCAGAAGGGCTCTGGGCCTAGAACAGCTACTGACCTAGCTTCCAAATTTTAGAACACATGCCATAATGCATTAATTTCACTGTCAGTTGTCACAAAGGCATCAGTGAACACCAACAGCAAGTATATATTAGCAATAAAAACACATTTCTATGATAGTGTTTTCTTCTAGAAAAAATGATTTAGGTACAAAACGATATATTGTAAAGGAACAGCCTTCCTTTCCCTAAGTGAAAAGATGTTTATAATTAATGCTGTATATTTAAAATAAGGTTTTTGTAAGGGTAGTATATACATTTGTGGTAAAACTCATCATGATTTTGATAGTTCTTAATTGAATAATTACTTAATTATTAAATTAATTATTATTAATTTCACAATGTATACATCTATCAACACATCACATTTTACACCTTGAATTGTAACATTCTTATTTGTCAAATATATCTCAATAAATCTGAGAGAAAGGGAGTACTATTGCAGACAGAGACAGAGGTGCACTTGCTATGCTGGGAGGTGGGTAACAGAACATATGCAGGCTTCTTTCGCACAAGGGTCACTTTTGTCTTCATTGGCTGATGGTAAAACTAAGTCTCAAACTCATTGGGAACAAAGATAAAGAAAACTATTTCACCTAAGGGTTGAGCCAGTTTGAAGCTCAGCTTTTGGCTGACATAACTGGATAGAGGTGTGTGTAGACGGAGGGAAGGCATCCTGGATTCAGATGAACAGAGATCTCCAAACTGGTCAACGGAAGGCTAGGAGGGCTGTGGCCATGGCTGGACACAAGAAAGAGGCTTTTAGGAATTATCAGAGAAAATAGTTTCCTCTTTCAGGGATGTATAGACAATGTTATGACCCCAGCACAGGGCTTATCAAGGTGGACTCTGCAGGCGGAGTCCTCCGCGCCACCTCAACCATTCTCAGCCTACAGAATGCCTGGGTGTATCATAGTAATGTAAAGCTAAACAAAATTTCAGTTGCTTTTATTATTATCTTCAAATTCTCTGGATAGTTCCTCCAGGAGGAAGACCGTCACCAGCTGACAGAATAATAAGCATGACAGTAAGTAGCAGAGGTAATGCATCTCTGGATCTGGGGGCATTTGGCCTCACTCACGTCAACCGAGAGGAAAAGTCTCTTCGGAAGGGATCTATGTGGAGGTGTGCCAGCTGGTTTGTTTGTACACTCATCGTACCCAAGTGAAGGAGCATGCCCTGTTTCTCATAGGGGGACTACAGGAACAGCAGACTGTATTTGACGGGGAGAATGAAGAGAGAAGGATCAGAGGGATATTAGTGGGCACAGTTCCAGGAAGAAACAAAGGCATGGTGGAGCCTTAGTGAGCCTCACATTGTTCCCTGCTGGGTATCTTTCCAGACTTGGTATTGAAACCCAGAAGTGCAGCCTCCAGCATCCTACTTTAAGGATTGAGAATTGAGGGCCCAGTGACTATTGTCAGTTCCCCAAACCCTTCCCTGGCCCTAGTTATGTGTGGGTCTGGGTGACAGTGAATAGGGACAAATATCCCATTATAGTTCTCATTTTCAGGTGTTTAGGTAAGTCTACAATATAGTATTATTTCAAATCTACAATATAGTATTGCTAACTACCCTCACTGTGTTGTACATCAGATTCCCAGAGTTGATTTATGTTGCATTAACTGGAAATTATACAGAGAGAATTTTGTTCCGGCAACTCAAAGTGAATTAAACACAGAAATCCCAGTAGACAAGATGAAAGCTACTACTTCAGCACTGGGAAGCTTTGAGGAAAATAGCCATGCCTTCCCACAAAAATATCTTTAGTTGTCTTGATAGTACATGTGCTGGCTTCACTACCAGTCTGGGTTGGGAAGGCCAAGTGTATGGTGGTGTGTCAAATTTTTAATAATGTGAAGCAGCGTTCTTGGTCAAAACTCTAGAAGACAGTCAATAAGCTCTTCTACTTTCCACTGGTAATTTTCTGTAAAGGATAGTAGATGGCAATTATATTTCTGCTTCCTTTCATCCTCTGGAGCCTTTACAAATACATAATTTGCATTGTGGTGGAGGTGGGGGGTGATTCGAGTTGGTAGAAAAGCAAGAAAGGGAAGAGAGTAAAAACCATGGCATATTTTTTGTTAACAAATTTCCAGAGTTCTTACTGATTAACATCCTAAGTAGTTTTCTGAGCATCCAATAATTCGTGAAAAAACAGAATTAAAAGACGAACTTGTTTTTGTGCAAGAAAATTTTTGAAATGAACATATAATTTCTTCATGATACACGTTTCCATGAACTTTTGGAAAACCCCTTTTATATTCTTCTCCTTTGGAAACATTCACTTCTTGTAGAGGTATCATTCATTTTCCTCTGGTGGCAGAGGTCTAAAGTATCCGTTTACCTTCCTGCTGAAGGTTTTCCATTTTCCCGAACTCTGGTAACTGAAAAAGAGAAATGATCTCCAAATTACAACTTGCATCAACTTCATGGGCCATTTGAAAGTAAACACACACAAATCTTTTGTTGTGCTTTTCTGAGGGGTGGTAATCCTACACTTGAGTGATGTCTTTCTCTCTTGTTTTTTGGCCATAGGCTGGGAAGGCTTACTCATTTTACAGGCAGCCTTCTCTTTTCCTTAATCCCATAATATTCCTTGGGTTCTGAATTGTTCTGACTTTTAATTCCTTTAATCTAGTGTTAGTGCTTCTTGATACCTATTCCTGTATTCCACCCAACTGAGTGCCAGAGAGACAGAAAACTGGCAAATCTTCTCATGTAATTAGGCCTTGGGAGGAGGCAGGCGACATGTAATTCTCCCCCTCCCAAAAGGATGTGATTATGGACAAACCCTCAGTCAACCAGAGTAAGATCACACTGAAATAATACCAGTGTCCTTATTTAAGTCAGGGAAAATAGTCATCAAGCCCCATGTGCTCAAAACTTGGAGTTTATATTTGTAAACTCTCAGTCATTATATGTAGAGAAATCCTCTTATAAATTGTCATTAAAAGCTGCTGAGGGGTGTGTGTCATGGCACAGCAGGTTAGGTTGCCCCTGGGGTGCCTGCATTGCATATCAGAGTGTAGACTGGAGTCCTGGCTGCTCTGCTGTTTCCAATCCTGCTTCCTGGAAGCTCCTCATTTGGGGAGACCCAGATGCAGTTCCAGGCTGTCGATTTTGTCTGGCCCAGCCCTGGCTTTTGCAGACAATTAGGAAGTGAATCAACAGATTAAATTTGTCTCTCTTGGTCTCTCTTTCTTTCTTGCTCTGCCTTTCAAGGGAGTGAAAATAAACATTAACAAAAACTTCCAAAACTGTGAGATGTAAAGATTTCATGAGCTTCAGTTTGAGAAACGTAAGCAAAAGGTCAGGAAGTGAATTTAAAATCCTCCTGGGCTCTTCCACCACTGTGGGCTTTACTGCTATAGAATTTAGCTTTGCTCTCTTTGGGGAAAGTATCTCCCACTTCAGGAATCATTCAAACACAGCTTCTCATGCTGAAACATCAAGCAAGGTTTGCATTACGATATTAGCTTCCTATATCTGCTCCAACAGAGTAACAAACTGTGTGGCCTAAAAAATTGAAAGTTATTTCTCAGTGCTGGAGGCCAGAAGCCTGAAATCTAGGTATCGGCAGGGTGGTGCTCCCTTTGACACTCCACTTTGCACCATTCCTTGCTCTTTCTACCTGTTTGTGGTGGCTGCCGGTCCATGGCATTTGAAGCCTTGAAGCTGCAAGACTCCAATCTCTGCCTCTGTCACCACACAGCATTCTTCCCATGTGTATGTCTTCTTGAGAGGACATAAGTCATGTTCGATTAAAGACCATCGAATTCAGTATGATTTCCTCTTCAACTGATTAAATCAGCAAAGGCTATTTCTCATTAAGGTCGTATTCACAGGTACTGGGGTTTAGGACCTCAACATATCCTTCTGGAGACACAAGTCAATTCCTAACAGTTGCATTTATAACTAATAGCCCTGTAGATATTGAAATTTAACAGTTCTCACACTTGAGTAATCTCATATGCTTTAAAGGGGTGACTCAGTATATATTCCTAGTTGTTTCTTTAAGAGGAAGTGTATTATAAAGCATTAAAGAATGAAAGCTATGTTGCCAGATATTAGACTGAGATAAATTCCATAAAATTACTAAGTGTTTTATTTGCAGCAGTTGAATTGTCTCTTTGGAAGTATTAGGAAGTAAATTAGCTTTATCCCCAAAAGGCCTATAGCATAAAACAATTTATTCATCAACACACATTAATTGATTGTAGGCTCTCTGCCAGGCAGTGCACTAAATGCTAAAGATGCACAGATAATGGAATAAGTTGTTTTTCCTTGGTGCAGTAGGAGAAAAAGGCTTACAGACAAAAGGGACTACATAATATGAGATACACCAACGGATGATTACACAATCACCTCTGGGACCACAGAGGCTAAGTTTGTTAGTAAGGAAAGGAGTATCTTGAAGGTAGTATTTGAGCTGAGTCATACACAGTTTCCTGTAGTCAGCAATGCAGAAACATGTGTGAGGCTGGAAGGACAGAAGATGCTAAGTATGGACACATTAAATGTCAAGTAATGTGACTACAACAGAGGTGAATGGAGATGACAACTGCTATAGAATTGGAAAAGTACAGTTATGCCATAAAGGTCTTGTGACTTTCCAAGTTGCTGATAATGAATTTCATCGGCCGTGGAAAGCCCTCAAAACAAACTGAGACCATGGACAGCCTGTGGTCATTTCTGTGCTTCTGCAAGAAATCCATGGAAGTGTGGAGGATGCAGCATTGTGCAACACAGGGAGAACATGGGGAAGATTCTAGCAGCTGTCCAGCAAGATATGAGGATGGTCTGAATTGTTACAGTGGCAGCCATTGTGGAGAGCAGCATAGGCATCAATGAAACACAGTTGGATATAGATGGGAAAGGACTGGTAACAATGGAGAGAAAGTGGAAAGAGGGGACAAATGACTCTCAGCACCTTACATTTATGACCATAATAATAATACAAGAGATAAAGAATCAAAATGACCTGGAATGTTTATTCAGGCAAGAAAATGAATTCTATTAAAGGGAATGATGGGGAAAAGAGGAACAGAGGTCAAGAGGGAATCAAATATAAATTCCAACTCAAACCAAAGTTATAAACAGGAACTTAAAATGTGTATCAGGTTATAGCCAAGTTATGGTATAATCACTATCAAAGTGACTATTTGTTTATTATTTGGTTTAAAATCCAAACCTGTTCAGGAAAAACTAGAACAAAATATACTCTAAAGATCACTTCAGCAGCACACCAGCTGGATTTTGGTCACTATTTTTACTATTTAGAATCAGCCATGGTGATATATATAAATGTAATCTTCAAATTGAATTCTTCAGTAAAATGTTTTTAGATAGTAAATTAGATACCAAGGAAGTAATTGTCAGCAACTCAACATCCATGAAATATTAAATCATCTCTTAATGATCTGAGATGTATCTTCTGTAGTGTTCAATTTCCAGTCCATATTTAAGCAAAATGCAGAAAAGCTCCATGCAACTATCTCATTATATTGCTTTAGATGAGTGTATTTTGTGTTTCTTAAGATGTAGGTGGTATAGCTGGAGAAACTAAATCTCCCTTTTATCAGCTCTTCCTGTGGTAGGTTTTTGGCTGGAGGCTCTGTCTATTTCTATTCCAGCTGAGGCTCCAAAGGTTAACAAAACTTTATAAACACTTCCATATTCTAAAGTGAGGTGTTCTAGTCATTGGATCCCTACCACTCATGCCAGAGGCCTGCATTGGATTTCTAACTCCTAGAATTGGCTTCAGCTCAGTCCTTGGCATTACAACAATTAGGAAGTAAGTCATCAGATGGAAGATCCCTCCAACTCTGTCTCCCTGCCTCTCAAATCACAGCATTAGTTTTTTAACAAAAAGAAGAAAGATGAGGTGGTAGACTATTGATGCAAGTCAAACTGAGATGATGAGGCTCTGTTCAGCTTCTCAGTCTCAAGAGTATGTCTGTATGTTCCTTTCCTCTCTGCTCCCTCACCCCCCACAGGAACTGAGACAAAGTTCAGAGGTCTCCAAAGAAAATTTCTGATGAGTGAAATAGCTTTGAGCATCCAACATACTCATACTCATAACACTATTTTATAAAATGATTCCCTTTCTCTGGATCTCTTCTCACTCAAGATTATAATACAAAGGGGTTAGCAATCCAGCTGGGAACTGGAGAAAAGGCAGGGCCAGCAGAAAGCAAGATGCTTCTCATAGAGCCCCAAAGCCCAACACTGGCCCAAGCTGAGGGAGAAAACTTCACAATTGGATAAAATTAGGGATAGTTTATGAACAGAGTAACCATCAATATAAATTCATGCATAACATATGCACTCAATGCTCCTAGAGAGTACATTTATTCTAAGCATGACAGAACTTTGTCCCAAGTTTTGTTAATGAGCAGGAAAAGGTTTTCCATATAGAGTGTCTCTAGAGACTTCCAATAAAGAATATGGATGGGTTTGCTTTAAAACATGGATACAGGAGCAGGGCTGATGCTGGCTGCTCAGCTTTTGATCTAGCTCCTTGCTAATATGCCTGGGAAAGCAGCAGAAAATGGCCCAGGTACTTGCGTCTGGTTGGAGTTCTGGACTCCTGGCTTTAGCCTGGTATAGCCTTAGCTATTATGGCCATTTGGAAAGTGATCCAGTGGTTAGAAGTTCTCTCTCTCTCTCTCCCTCTCTCTTTGTTATTGTGCCCTTCAAATAAATAAATAAAATTGAAATTAAAATAAAAAAGAA